>NC_065519.1:39550757-39553908 GCF_006386435.1 Epinephelus moara
ATTATCTCGGCAAAGGAGAAGTGCTCACTAACACAGATTTAGACAGATTCGTGAACAGTATTTGAGGGAAATGGTCTTTTGTGTGTATAGAAAATGTTTTAGATCTTTGAGTTCAGCTCATGGAAAATGGGAGCAAAAACAAAAGTGTTGCGTTTATATTTTTGTTCAGTGTACAATATTTATGGCCATTAAAAATGATACTTGTAGGGTTTGAAGCACAGGAGAACAGTACCAGAGTGGTGGCAAGACCAAAGTTATAAATGTGGCCAGATGGTTACATTAAAGGTTAAGACCAGGTTATTTTTTTAACCATAAAATAAAAATGCCTCAAGCCTACTAAGGTGGGTGTTTCAGGTGTGTTACAGGATGCCACACTGGGTACTTGAGAGTAGTCACAGAGGGAAATAGGAGAGTTTGTGAGTAGCCCATCAGCAGGCAGTGGTTAGCAATATAAGAGGGAATGTAGGCCTGTCATCAATGCTTAAGGGTGCTATTTGTAGAATCTGACACAAATTTTTAACATTTATGGTTTAACTGGTCCCACACAAACAAGCTATGAGGAACGATGAGTGAGGATACACAAAAGCTGCCTTTCGACTAAAAAGTCTTTTACCTGCGGAAAATACCCCCTCATTGGATTTCAGTTATGGATTGGACACTGGTTTTGGATTAGATATTTCACGTCACTGGAAATTTATAACAGAGTGAAGATAGATGACAGATCAAACTCAACTGTATCACCCTCAAGGCTAATATTTTTTTTCCTGATTTACCATCCATTTAAAAATGTGTGCTCATGGTGGCCTGGTAGCTTCAGTACATGGGGCGAACGGGCTACCAACTGAGCTGTTAGTCCTCTGTGTCAGCCATGGGTTCAACTCTTGCCTTTTGCTGCATGTCATAACTGTACTCTCTCTCCCCCTTTCCTGTCAAATCTTCAGCTACCTCTGTTCTATCCATATAGATGAAAAAATGATAAAATGTTGAAAAAATTATATGTGTGGTTATATANTGCTGCATGTCATAACTGTACTCTCTCTCCCCCTTTCCTGTCAAATCTTCAGCTACCTCTGTTCTATCCATATAGATGAAAAAATGATAAAATGTTGAAAAAATTATATGTGTGTGTATATATATATATATATATATATATATATATATATATACATATACCTCGCACTTCAATAACACATTTCTGACAGGCTTACATTCCCTCTAACACCTGATAGGCTAACAACTGATTTTTTTTCAAAATATAAAACAATTTTTAATGACGACACATAATTAAAAAAAAAAAAAAATCAGAATTATCTTCCAAAATTGGGGTTAGAAAAATTTGGATTACAGTCCTGAAAGAAACAATCAATATCTATCACATACCCCGTTTGTAATGTTTGTGTCCCTTTTTAGCTTTCTTTTTGGCTTTCTGCATGCCCTTCTTCTTCTTTGGCAGTGGCAGCATGTCCTCAGAGGACTCATCTGAGAACTTATCTGTCTCCATGTTTGAGTCCCTCTCGCATCTGGGTGCTTTGATTAGGTGAGTTCTTTTCACCACAAAATCAAAAGCCTTGGCATAATTTGGGAGAATAACAGCAGTAATTATTTAGTAAAGACTGTTGATCAAGGTTGGACAGAAAATGCCTGGCCTTACAGAGAACACATACAATTTCCCAGTTCATGAAAGTCAAATCTTGTTTTACTTTTAAAAAATCATGTTAAAATGATTTTCACATATACTGTTGTTATTTATTATTATTATTATTATTATTATTATTATTATTATTATTATTATTGGTGTTTTGGCAGCAATCAAACAGCTTTACATGGACCACCCTCTGCAGGATTTTTTTTACCCAGATTTGTCTGTAGCCCTGGAAAAAACAAGTTTTGTGATCCGATTACTCTAACGTTTTCGTAAGAAAAGTAATGCACCAAAATTCATATGTATCCTACGTAATGTGAGTAATAGTACTAGTAGTAAAAGTACTAGTAGTAGTAATTTGTGCATATCAGGTGACCAATGCACTGATGGTAGTAAAGAAGGAAACAGTCCCCTTAAAGAGGCAGGTTGAGGGAGTGGATGGGTCACAAGACACAAGACTTTCCCAGAGGAGATCGGTATTCAGCACCATGTCAACTTTGAGTCATTTTAAGGTACTAGCTCACCCAGTCTGTTCTCAGTCTTAAGTCGTTAAACACCATCACTTTGTCAGTGAATTTGGTGTCAGGCAACTGACGCCAAAGGCAACTTTTTGAATCGGTATAATGGCTTGGCCGAACGTAACCTTTCACAGTGATATGATATGCTGCCGGTCACCTAGATGGCACCTGTCGCGGCAGTATGACACGTGGAAGTACGGCTTCAGTTCATAACGCGACTAGATGGCAACTGTCATGTTGGTATGATACACTGCTTGACGGTGTCAGGTTGAAACGCTGCCTGTAATGATGTAATTGCTGGAGCTGGAAAATCCCTTTTGGGCAGGCGGGAGGGGTGGTGGATAGTTCCATTGTGCACTCAATGTTTTTATGTTCATATGATATAGAATTAAATGCTCAAACTACTACTAAACTAAATGTTTTGAGTGCAAATTTTAAGTTGAGTGAGCAATTTGGGGTTTACAGTGTATGTGTGTGTGTGTGTGTGTGTGTGTGCACGCTGTATCTGTATTTGGCTTTACGATAACTCTGGGGCCTCTGTGTACTTCAACGGCAAAAATACAGCATTCTGAGAGGTATATGTAAAGACAGCAGCCACCATCATGACCAATGTAGGGGAGACTGGGGGCAATTGTAACAGGGGGCAATTGTAACATCTTAAATTGCCCCAGAAATTCAGAAATGAGATACAACCATGAAATTCATTATGCACTTGCTTTTTGATGATCCCTCTCTGCCTACCAAAGGAAAAACTAATATGTCATGCATTTCTGATTTTATCTGATAAGACTCATTTTTGAGTTATTGAGGGTTTTTTTTTTCATCTTCAGTATTTTTCTTATTCCGTCTTAACCTTTAATGTCTATTAATTGAAACACATCTAGTTTTGATGACCATTTTGTTGGCTATCATTTGCTATATTTGTCATATGTTAACTTTGTTGTTTGTAGCCAGCAGGCAGCTTTGTATCATGGGTGGTGAATCGGGGGCA
>NC_065519.1:39553960-39565169 GCF_006386435.1 Epinephelus moara
CAGCTGAGGAGGAACCGGCTGCTAATGCTATGTACCGGGACACTGCTAATGCTGCTTGCCGTGCTGCTGTAGCTCAGTCGTAACTGTAACTGATGCTGAGACTCTACTGACTGTGTGACTGGTAGACGGCGGTGGGTGGCGCAACAGGCCAAAACACAAATTCAAAACATAAACATGATTTGCGGTCCGTAATTTTTTTTTTTTAAATGCGAATATTCTGGCCGTACTATTGTTGTCGGTGTGATCAGTATGTTATATGAACATTATTCCTTAGTCTCTGTGACATATTAGGAAGATTTTACGACTATTTGCTTTAGATTTCTTACATATAGCTCCTTTAAACTGGACTTTCATTAAGTTATACACTTGCTACAAGTTGTAAATATAGCCTAAAATTAACAGAGTTGGTTACTTGTGTTTTTTATGGTGGCCCTGTAAATTGTTGAGAGAAAACAATGCGGTAAATCTATTTTTGACTTTTTAATGTTGATGAGGTGAGTGTTTTTTATTGTTATTATACATTATACTTTTATATGACTGTGTGTTGTTACAATTGCCCCCGTATGCGTTACAATCGCCCCCGCATGTGGGGGCGATTGTAACATTTGACTTCTAGTGTTTGAATCAATATTGTGACCCAAATATTTTTTGTAAAAACATTTAATTACTGTTAACAAGTAGAACTTAGATACAAGTTCCTTACACAAAAAAATATCCAAATAGCTCAAACAGTTTTTGAGTTATGACATCAAAACCAAAAAGTGTTACAATTGCCCCCGGTCTCCCCTAACGCTTATAGGAAGACTCAGGGCATGTCATTTACACACCTTATGTGTGTTAGGGTATAGGACAATATGCAATTTAACTTTACTTGGAGTTTTAAACTCAGTTGGAGATTTTGCAGCCCAGTCCCCAAAATAAAAATTGGACATTTGTACAGGGCTGCCCCTGACCAAATTGGGGCCCTAAGCGAAATTTTATTTGGAGGCCCCCATCCCAAATGTATCATAGGTACAAAATGACCGTACAACAACTTGCCATTTAACTTGACAACCTTTACTGGCAATAACAAATGTACTGTAGATACAGTAGTTTGGCTGTATGAGTCAAATAAAATAAAAAATTCAACCTGAAATAAATAAATAAATATTAAATAAAAATAACTTCAAACTGAAATAAATAAATAAATAAACAAATCGGAGTCACAAATAGCCATCAATTACTCATCAAAAGAAAGTAACTTCCACCATCTCAATCCCTCACCCTTGATTAAACACTGAAAATAAAATAAAAGAGGGAGACAGGTTTTTCCTTATTTGTTATATTTCTCCCTCTCCCCTCTCTGGAGGCGTCCGATCTCCCTCAGCCCTCCGCCTCTCCCACCTTAATTAAACACTGAAAACAGAAATAAAATACAGAGACATTCTTTTCTATTTTCATCTTATTTAGCTATATTTCTCCCTCTCCCCTCTCTGGGAGCATCCGACCTCCCATCCCCGCACATACTCCTGAGGCTCTTTTGGACGACATGTCGACAACTCTTCACCTGCTGCAGCTCTGCAAGTGCCTGCCAGCGCACCCCTCTTATTGTTCAGATGTCGAGTGCTGTCAATCATTGCAGTGACGCATGGGTGGTCAGGTCTCTTCTCTCCTTCCTCGAGCTGATTCTACGCGCGCCTCACGGTAGCGCATGTGAGCATCCATTGCACATATGCGCAAATGCATCCCCTCGCGCAAAATGTGGCCCCCCATGGAAGATGAGGCCCTACGCACACCGCATGTTCTGCGTTTAGGGAGGGGCGGCCCTGCATTTGTATTTCAGCAAAGCAAAGATATGTTACATTCACTTTTCATATGTATTACATTAACATTTCTAAAGTGATGTAGTATTTGAGCTGACTTTGTTGTCGGTAGATGGAGGCGATAGTGGACGATGTGCTTAGGTGAACTTTGTAAACAAGCCAAATTGTATATTTCTCTGAAAAAGTCAGATTGTCTACTCAAGAAAATAAAATTGAGTTGGTTTTATGGCAATTAAATGCCAACACCCGAGCAGATAGTAGTGATAAGAGCGCACAGAACAGTCACCGCGAACAGAAAACTATCACAGCGAGAGCCTATGTCTGCTCCGCGAGCGTACAACTCAGTATCCACGTGCATGGGACTGTGACGAGTGCGCGCAACTCTCCCTTCGCGCTCGTTGTCTGAGAAAACTAAGTGAAATAATCATTTTTTCCACTTACACCTCAGAAAAAGTGTTGGACATTATAGCAAAAGCTGTTTTAACCCACTTGTAGATTTGTGAAACCTATATTTTGCTTATGAAGACAGGAAAATGGTGTTATCAGCGATATTTCCACATCCAGATCACATTAGACAGATGAGAAAATTTAGTCTAGAGAGATATATTGTGTGATTGTATTTCAAAAAGGTAAATGATAATAATTGAAATATTACTATGAAATAATATTAGTCCCTAAAATGTCCAGGGTGCTTCATGGAGCTCCTCTATCTCACTTAGAAAAGTCATTTTAAAATCTTTTTTTTTTTTTACCTTCCTAAATCATAGAGGAAACACTGCACTTATTGCATTTTGAAGTTGTAACAAGCAGAAAAGCAATTATTTAATTTATTATCATTTGTTGTAACAAGTACAGAAGCAAATAAAACCCGTCTTCCAATTCATTGCATTTTTAGCCTAATAGTTATTTTTGTGGTATCGGTACTCTGTATCGGCAAGTACACAAATGAAAATACTCGTACTCTGTGAAAAAAATGGTATCGGGACATCCCTAATATATGGGTAACATTAAAAGCATTTAGTGAAAATGTTGTCTTATCAGTGTGTGTATTGGAGGAAACATGTCAGCATCCAGCTTCCATCCTTCCTGTGGAGAACTGGGTGTTTGTTTATTTACCAAATGTACCAACCCAAAAGAATCCCTCTAAAAAGTGTATTTGCAAATGCAATTGACTGAACATGTAATACTACTGTCTATACTTGAGGTATGTCAGCACTTTACTAGATGTACTGTTTTTGTAAGAATGTGATTATTTGTCTTTATTTGTATTCTTTATACCTAATACCTAGGGAACATCTGCTAAGGACAACAGATGGAAATTCGCCAATGGCTACAATCTGGCTTGTTTACATCATTGTATGGTGATGTTCATTAACTTGCACTGTCCCTTTCAAATGAAAAAAAAAATAAAAATACACACCTCTGCATATAATGCATTTCAATGTGGCCTTCACAGTGGCAATTTGTGTCTCTGTCAAGGCCACAGTGGAGACTTTATTGCCCCGAGCATACTGGGCAAGTTCCCGCAGTGTCTGCGAAATTGCTGGTAGCTCCTGTGCCGCCATCAGAAGCTCCTCCATGTTCTCCTTTGCATCTGAATCTCTGAGACTATAAAAAGAAAAAAGAAAAAAACGTAATTTAAGACAATATGCCCTTGATTCTCTAAATTTCACCTACCAACATTTTAGTAAGTAAAAACCACAACAGCTACTTAAATTAGTAGATTGAAAGTTGAACATTAGAATTATTTCAGGTAACTTTATTGTAAGCTACTTACAAGTAAAAGAAAACAAATCTACCTTCGAAAATTTTTTTAAAAAGTCTGGTTATCATATCTCTCAATTAGGACTGTCATGATAATCAGATTTTCACTTCTCATTGTGGCCCGAAGAATTTACAGTAACAACATTGTCACAATATCTGTAAAAAAAATAAATAAATAAAAAGTATTAGTCAAATTAATCTTTAAGTTTGTTGTTTGTTTTGTAAATTATTTGACCAAAAAAAAAAAAAACCTCATTAAGATTTTACAGTGGCCAAAAACTGTTTACATAGACATAAGGTGGATGCTAATCTGTGTGTTTAAAAAGAGTTTTCATGGTTAATTCATTTGGATAAATACAAGGCTTATTACCTTATCCTCCTCCTCTTCCTCCTCTGCAGCTCACTGAAGGAAATCTACGTAAGAGCCATGACCTTCCTTGCATTATGCTTCTAAAAAGCCAGTCCTACAGAAAAGATAATAGGGGAATAAAGACAAACAAACCACTGATTGATATTTGGTTTCAGAGAGACAGCTTGAACCCAGTCCTGGCGCTTACACAGAATCTATGTTGGGTTAGGGTTAGTTAATACCGTTATACCCCAGTAGGAACATACAAACACAAATGAGGCTTCTCTTACACATTTAACAAAAACGTACTGACAGCTTTTAATGACCAAAAGCAGGAATTATAGCATACATAAGTAATTTCATCAGAATATTTTCACCAGAGTTTAAAAAAACTATAGCACCGATTTGTGTAGATTAATTGATGATTTAATGAGAGGGTTCTCTCATCTGAATTTAGTCTTCAGCATGTTATTCAGGTGACGGCAGCAGTTCGTTGTGTATCTCGTCATGTTATTAATTATTCAAGACAATTAAGTCAAGCCAAATATCACAGCATACAGACAGCTCTTTAGAGTCTTCATTCAGTAAATGAGTAATGAGTAATATATTACATTTTTTGAGTAACGAGCCCAACACTACACCTTGTCTGCTGATGGTGTCACATCGCTGCACACTCTCAAAAGCAACAAAGAAATGCTGATGAGTGTCATTCACTTTGACAGCGATACATTTTGTATCTGTAGCAGAAATGTACTTGTTCAAAGTCCTGAAAGGACTGGCTATTGCACAAGTTTGGTACAATTACGTACCCGATGTCCCACTTGACTCCACCAAACGATTCCCCTGCCCATCGCAGAGGACGATGGTCTCCTCAGTTCTGAGATCCGTTTGACCCTCTCTGCCATAGCAGTTATCGTGGCATCACTTTGGGAGAACTCTACAAAAGGGTTGCCCCATCCAAAACCAACTGAGAGTTCTCAACCCTCCCCATGATGATGTTCCTTTCAAGACACAGAGACAGGGGAGGTATTAGGGACTTAAGTTTGATTTTTCAGTTGTAAATTCCATATGTTGGAGATAATGGCATTTCCTCGCTGCACAACCAGATAGCTTTGTTAAATTTACCATACTGCTTTCACACTCTGGTAATAAATTTTTTTTGGATAATTTTACTTTCAGTATTTCTTAGTTTCATACCTTGTGAACAGTCTTGCTGCAGGGCGTGGTGGTGGAGGTCCAGGATTGCTTGCTGTAGCAGCAGGCCGCCTGGAAAACTGAAAGCCAGCTCCAAGCTGTCTCGGTGCTGGTGGTTGTGAATGCTGGGGATGGGGATGCCGTGCCTCCTCCCGAAACACACCTCGCACCTAATTCCATTAGAGACGTGATCTAAATATCCCGAGGGTCCAGGCAGCACGACATCCCCACTCTCTGTCACCAGATAAATAGTCAGTGGAAATGGAAAAACATGGCAAATAAATGTTACATTACAGTAATTAACTTTTTCCTTAAATGAAGCATATCCCAGCCTAATTTTCCTTGATATACAACCATAGGTTTTTGTACGAAACCATAGTTACAGTTCCTTTGATACAACATATAATTAGTGCAAACCTGAAATATCCAGCCAACGTTTTCTGCCGTTAAATCGACTTCTCGAATATTGACGGTTTTGGTTCCCTGCCAAAGGGTGATTTTGTCCTGCTGCATTTTGTCCGATTTAGTGAGTCCAAGAAGAAAAGGCAGTTTTTCCGTCCGGTTTTATAGACAAATGAGCGCACATGCGCAAACCGCTGAAAATGACCGCGCAAACAGCTGACCTTCCCAGTAGGCATTGCATCGTGGCGACGTCAGCACAAGAGTGCGATTGCGCTGACCTGTGGCAGCATTATTTACTGGGTAAGTAATAAACGTTAATCATGGAAATGACAGATTCGGTGGACACACCAGCAAACAATGTTGTGGTCAAACATTCTTTAACGTGTTGTAGTGCTTGCTTAGCTAATAAGACGATTTTGAGGTTCTCTTTTAAAATTGCTAATACCATCTAGAAAGTAGGGGAGGGCGGCTACAAACAGATCAGGGGGGCAGGCAGATCACGGACATTTACTCATGTTACACCGTGACCCGGAAGTTGACACGTGGTACACCTGAAGTATCTCTCGCTAGGAAGTCCAGGAAAAAAATATCAGCGCGATCGGACGTGTTTTGGCGGAGTAACAGAGAAAAAGCACTTTCTTCACTCGGTGAGTAAAAAATACAAAAGTCTGAGTTTTCCATTTCTCAGGTTTATGTTCATTTGTTACGGATTGTAAGTGTGTATTATCTAGTGATGGGCAGATGAAGCTTCATGAAGCATTGAAGCTGTTCATCAAATTGGTTCATTCAAGGGCAAAACTTCTTGATGCTTCATTTGCTCTAATAAGCCATCTACTGGACAAAAAAGCTATTACAATTAGTGGTTTGTATATATACTTTTTTAATTGAATTGAATAAATCTACTCTCCATTATAGTCACAGTAAATATATGATGCACCTATATTAATATAGTGTGTATTTTTTACACACTATATTATTTTTGTATTATTGTATTTTATAGATTTAAACCTTAACTTTTTGAAATTACAATGGTCACAAGGGAAAGTAGAAATAATAAAATAGGGGGTTGGGGAAACACTTTTATTCATTTTTGATGAAAAAATTTTTTTCTGCAGTTGTAGGACTTAGGCGATTTCTCTTTTTAGAAATTATTTCGCCTGCTTTGGAGAACACCCTTTCACAAGGCACAGAGGATGCAGGGGTGCTCAAGAAGGCCATTGCAAGCTTGTGCAAGTTGGGGTACAGGTGTTTTTGTCTTTCCCAGTACTCCAGAGGGTCTTCTCATCTTCCAATATTTGGTTCCATCATGTACCGCTGTACCTCGACTGTGGCATCAGCTGTGACATTTTGTCCTCTGGCTTGCATCACTGTGTCATCAAGATGACGTCACAGTTTGTTGCCTAAAACAGAAACAGAGGCTGTAAGTTACAGTAGTTAATTTAAATGTCATTATATATATATGGAGTAAGTATACAGGTGGTGGTGGTGGTGGTGGTGGTGGTGGTGATGATGAGAAGGAGGAGGATGACCTGCTGTTTCGAATGGCAGCAACACATTCAGTAGTGAGCCTATTCACTGCCTCAGCTGCTTTGCTGGTGCTGAAAAAGCCAATGCTTTTGAACCGAGGGTCAAGCAGTGTGGACAGTGACATGATGCTCATTGATTGTAGTTGATAAAGCCTTTCTCTTAACTGCCTCCTTAGATGGTTCGCCATTGAAGTGCTGACTGGAGTTTGAGCATTTCCCACTTCTTCTTCCAGTGAGTGGTCCAACATCGAAAGAAGTGGAATCACCTTGGAGCCAGAAACCCTCTTCTCCTCGGAGAGCTCCACAGTGGCATCATTAAATGGAGCAAGCACCCGCAGACACCCAGCAATAATGCCATATTCCTCTGATGAGAGTGGGGTGATGTCGGTGCTTAGGTTGGCCAAAGCTGCTCCCACAGGTTCTCTGAGTTCAAAGACTCTTTGTAGCATGTGGTAGGTGCTGTTCCACCGAGTCTCCACCTCTTGTATAAGTTTGAGTTTTGGCCTCCCCATTTGCTCCTGTACCTGTGTGAGCCTCTCCTTTAAAAACAACAACAAAAACAATTAACTGAACTGCCACAGCAGCAGCAGCATAATTAAAGAAACTGTAATGAAGTCATTACATACTTTTGCAGTGGTGCTGCTCCTGAAATAGCCCACCATTTTTCGCAATTTGGCCCGGATGTCACACACAGATGCATCTCCCTGGCACATGCACCCATGTTTGCTGCACCATCTGTGACAAGGCATGTAACCTTGTTGGTGATCCCCCACTCTACCTGTAACAATTGATTTTTTTCTTAATGTGTGATGCTGCTGGTTACACCTGAATTTCCTCATCTGAGGATTAATAAAGTACATCTTATCTTACCATGAGTGAAGTTTTTACCCTTGCCAGATTTTCTGCTGTATGGGCCTGAGGGAAATGCAGTACTCCCAAAACAACTGCATTTAGGGAGCTACCCTCCACAAAATGGCAGGTGACAGCAAGGTATGCATCCGTGTTTATGGAGGTCCACATGTCGGATGTGAGGCTGACTGCAGATGCCTTCTGCAAGCTGGCTTTGGCCTTCTCCTTTGTTTCCTTATACTTGGCCTCCACCATGGCTTTCAAAGTCTAATGGAAAGAAAACACAGTTATGGGGGGAACAAACAAAAACAAATAGCTTCATATGCTTACATACACACCTTCCTTGTGGGGAGAACATAGTTAGAGTTCAGTGCCTTGACAAACTTCCGAAAGCCTTGGTCCTCCACAATGCTGAATGGCTGAGTGTCCTGGATTATCATGTTAACCAAGTGCTCATCCATTTCATTCTTGTCTCCTGAAAAATGACACATTAGTATTGAATTACACTTGTATCATTAACCACACAATAAAATGTTGTTCAGTGTTGAGAATACCATTATCATAACAATTTAATTCTATTATTTTATGCTATCTTATCATTGCATTTTCAAATGGCTCACCCAAGCTCGGTCCACATCCGTTGTCCTTGTTCTCATGCAGGGCTCGGTAATGCCTCAGCATAGATGAAGTGTTGTTATTATATCCAAACTCCTTGGAACATAGCAAACACTTCACCTTTGAATAAAAGAAGAAATAGTGAAAAATACAGTTATTGATAAGCAAACTTAATAATGTTAGAATTAGCTTACCTTATTGGGAGTGATCAAATCGAAGTGTTCCCACACAGGGGAAATCCTCCTCTTCCTCGCTGGCTCATTCCTACCAAACTCTCCAAGCTGTCCTACTCTCCTAACTCTCCTAACTCTCCTAACTCTCAACTGTCAAAAACTCTCCTCTATCACAACCACACATTTTGAATGAAACCTATGGGGTTTATATAGCTGTCAAATACTCGCGCCAAGATCTGAACCACTTCCCGAACCAGTCACATGGTATAGCCGGCCAGCGAGGCTTCGGACGTCACCAATGACGTCACTCGTCTGAAACGACACAAGCCTTGATACGCGCATCGCGGAAACACTTCCTGGATTACTCGACACATGCTTCGAAGCCTCAGCGCGGCAAGTCACATCACTAGTATTATCTGATAGGCAATGAAACTTTCACTGATAGTTAGCACACAGATATGTCTAAGTTAAGTGGTAGACAGCTAAATGTGGATGGAAGCGGTAGGGGGACGAATGGATCACTGTGCTCCGGGTCAAACGGACCTGCACTGCCTCTGTTAATAAACATGTATTTCGTTGCTCTATTGTTTCAGTAAATGACCAAGGCTAGGTTAAGAAAGACCACCAATGTACGGTAGTCGCACAGTGTTTGCCCGGGCACATCAGGCTGTGTGTGAGGCACACACAGCCTGATGTGCTGTAGCTCTGTTAGGAGTGCACGTGAAGGTGAGCAAACTAGCTTGTGTGATTATGCACAAAGATCAGTTTGATGCATTGGACAAATGTAATTCATTTTCAGACATTAAACATGAGAAGATTATTTCAATTGGACATTCTCATTTCCTAGAGGACTCAGCTTAAGCATTAATGAGCGTTACACGCCAGTAATATGAAGTTATTTACGTGTTTTGCTGTTAATTATACCGTTGTGGACCGATGTGCATTGGAAGAGCGTTTCTTGTGGGTCAATCAACAACAAATAAAAGGACTTTTTTTAAGCTGATAAGGCTGATTTTACATTAACAAAATTGTAATCATTATTTTGTCACATTATTGAATGATTTAGTTGTAGTGAGAATAGAATGTGATTTGTTAAGGTCATTGATATTTATAATAAATATGAATGCATGTTTTTGTTCTTAATATGTTCTAAAGAGCCTCATACTAGCTATCCACAATTCATCAATTTATTTATTTTTTTTCAGAGTACTTCACCGTCACATTCACTGCCGAGATGGCACTGGAGTCACACTACGACTTGATCCAGAATATGATGCTGCAAGACAGCACCTATAATGACATTTCCTCCACCCTTGTCTCCATGGGTGTTGTAAGGGGTGCTTCTGTGGCCAACATAATTTTTTTTTTTTGTATGAAACACAATTTGAAAAAGAAAGTTTTGTCCAGCACTCAGCTGGAAGCTGCAGTTGGCCAAGTCGCTCAAGAGGTAAGTTAACATAACGCACTGTTTCCCAAATTGGGTATTCTGGCCCCATGAAGGGTTGCCAAAGGTGAAAGAAAACTCCTGAAGCAATGTATACAGTAGGCCTATATCTCAGCACGTCATTCATGTTGTTATTGTATTATAGAATGTAAAATAAGTTAAAAAACAAGAAACAAACTCTGACCACAAGCTGTATTGACAGAGCCAATACAGCTAAACAGCTTTGTTCTGCTTTGGAAAAGTACACAGTAAATAGCCAAAGAGCTAATAGAACAATGGTCCAGTACCAGGAAAGAAAAAAACAAAGCAAAGAAGCCTATTCACTATGTAGATTGTTAATGTTTTGTTTGCTTTGTCTTGATAAAAGTATAATATAGACAGACAATTATAGAAGTTCCCCCCAAAAAACAGGAAAACTTCTCTCTGATGCAGCATTCACAATAAATAATCTTCTCAAAATTCATCCAAATCGCGTCTTTGACACAAACCTTCTACATTTATTGTGTTCACTATCTGGGTTAATTGTACAGTTTATCAGTTGTGCTTTACTATTATTGCTATGCCCCCAATATTATATAGAATATCCACAAAATATTTCACTTAGTCAGAGGTCATCACTTTATGCAATGATAGAAAAGGAGTTATCTAAGGAAAAACAATGGAACCATTGAGAGAAAGGATAAATATAATATACAAAGTAACCTTTATGTACTTGGGATGCATAGTATGGTAGGTTTTATATACCTTGGCCCTGAGCATGTCTGGTTTTATTTGTATGAAGCTGAAAATTGGAGGATTTTAGCACGAGCTGAGCTGTAGCCTACCAAACACCTTGCCATTAGATAATGAGCCTAACAGTTCAAATAAACACAAGAAGTTTGTGCTCTAGAGAAAGGATCAACACTCAGTGAAAAAACCTAAGCCCTATGATAAGCTAATATGGCAAGGCTTAACTATACAAACCAATGAGCAGTGATAACTAGCATGTCTTTGGGGTCATCGGGTGGGAACCTCCTTTCACCAGTGTTTCGTCTAGTTGGTCCCACGACACCTCCAGGAGGCTAGACAGTGATCTCTGGCGTCCCAGAGAC
>NC_065519.1:39565569-39567319 GCF_006386435.1 Epinephelus moara
ACTGGCTACATTTAATTGCTTCATCTGACATTTCCCTCACTGTCTTCCTCAAACTCTGTCCCCGCACTCCGAGTTCCCCCAGAAGCAAGACAGCTGATCTTGCTATGAATCCCCTACACCCCACTTCCACTGGACAAATCCTAGTCTTCCATCCTCGCTGCTCAGCTTCTGCTCCTAAGTCTGCATATCTAAGCTTTTTTCTTTCATAGTCTTCTTCCACTGAGTCTTCCCCGGGAACTGTCAGCTCAATGAAATAAACTATCCGTTGACTCACTGACCACAACACTAAGTCAGGTCTCTGCCTGGTACAAACTATTTCCTGGGGAACAACAAGCTTTCCCCCTAAATCTACTTGCATTTCCCAATCACAAGCACCTTCTAGGCAGCCACACCCTTGCCTCCTCACTAACTTATCTCTTCTGTGTTTCTCCCCTTCACGGACAAACTGAATTACTAAACTCCTATCCTTAACACCTTCTGAATTCACCTGTCTTCGTTTCCCTTCGATGCCTGCAGATAAACATTTCAACACCTGATTATGTCGCCATGTATATCAGCCTTGTGACAAGCTAACTTAAGAGCCTGACAAAATATGCTTTAAGGTTGCAGTACGTGAACACAATGGGCATGATGGGTCCTCATTTACCCACAGTTTTAGGTTCTGGGGGGTTGGTAACACATCGTATGTAGCCCCTACCAGGAATCTAATACGATTGTCCTCTATACTCCACAGGTCCCTCCAACTAAGCTTCCTTTTCTCTACACTTTCCCAATTTAACCACTGTCCCTGTTTAGCCTGGGCCACTACCTTTGCACCCCTTAACATCTCTTCCTGTCTACGTATCTGTTCTACAACCAGCTTTCTTTTATCTTTGAGACCTGCTTTATTCCATACCGGTTTGCCTGAGCCAAGCCCCAGGCCTCCCCGGCCAAACTGAACATTACCTACAATCTCTGCATGCGTAAGAGCCGCCTCTGCTTCCTGAACTGCCGATCTTGGGTTCCACTTTCTCCCCTTGGTTGGATTTGGAACCACATTCCTAACTACCACGTCCTTACTCCCAGATAACACCAGCTCTGTCCTGACCTTGGTACATTTAAATTCCTCTGTTAAACTAGATACTGGCAGCTGAAGTATCCCTTTTCCATACAATGCAACACTACTTAGGCACCTAGGAGCACCCAACCACTTCCTAATATAGGAGCTAACCGACCTTTAAATTCTCTCCACTACGGATATTGGAATTTCATAAATTGACAGAGGCCACATTAACCTAGGATATAGCCCAAATTGCAAAAACCACAACTTCAACTTTCCTGGAAGTTCTGATTTATGTATTCTATCCAATCCTTCTGCCACATCTTTCCGAAATTTCACCACCTGTTCCTCATCATTCAACTCCACATTGTACCACCTACCTAAGCTCTTTACTGGCTTTTCCCTAATTGTTAGGAAGTTTGTCATAGATGAGGACGTCCCATCACTTAACTTCCCTCTACATATCGAGATGCTTCTAGATTTACTAGGCTTGATCTTCATGCTGGCCCACTTGAGGTTTTTATTTACCTTCTCTAGTAGCCTCTTTGTACATGGCATTATTGTGGTCACCAGTGTCATGTCATCCATGTAAGCCCTAACTGGTGGAAAATGCAACCCATTCTGCCGTCTCTCTCCACCTACCACCCACCTAGAAGCCCTGATGATTACTTCCATTGCCATAGTAAATGCTAATGGAGAAATTGTACACCC
>NC_065519.1:39573184-39581134 GCF_006386435.1 Epinephelus moara
TGTTCATCCCGTTTTTTGTTTTTTTGCCTTTGTTATTGAAACAGCCAAAATAAATGCAGAAAATACAACTCAAATGACCAAAAAGTGGTCAAGGGGGTCATAGGGGTTTTTAACAGACTGTATTTAGACAAATTATTCATGTTTACTTAAAAAAGGTGGAATGGTCGCAGAGACGAACACAGTAGGCTATATTACTGAAAGTCTGGTCAGTTTTATTTAGCGCCAAATCAAAATAAAAAATAACGTTGCACAACATAAAACACAGCACACTGCTTAAAGTAACGTTGTAAAACAGAATACTTTATATAGCTGGAAATAATGTTAACTGAAAACACAGCATGTCGCTGGAAATAACGTTATGCCTAACTAAAACAAATTACTGGAAATAATTCTGAATAATATGCTGTCTGACACGCCTGCCCTCGTCCTCCCGCACATCAACCTGTGGGGCAGGTGGCTCCTCTTCTTCATCCCCTGAGTCATCATTATCCTCGTGTTCCTCAACACGCAGCCCGGCTCTCATGGCTATGTCGTGGAGGATGCAGCACACCACTATGATCCGGCATACCTTGGGGGGACTGTATAGCAGAGCTCCACCGCTGCGATCCAGGCATCTAAATCTGCTCTTTAAAATGCCGAAGGTGTGCTCTATCACACCCCGTGTCCGGATGTGTGCCCGGTTGTAGGCTGCTTCCCCATCATTGGCCGGATTGCGCACCGGAGTCATCAGCCATGGCTGAAGTTGGTAGCCCCAGTCACCTATAATGAATTGCACATAATTTCCCCCACATTAGCAATCAGTATTAGAGTACGGACGTTTTCTGAAAAATAAACAAATAAATAATTAAATAAATAAACAAACTTTCTTACCCAGTAGCCAGCAGTTGTCATCCATGCACTGCACCATCCTGTGCACACTGCTGTTCCTAATATATAGCTGTCGTGCACAGACCCAGGGAATTTGGCGACCACATGCGTGATGATGTTATTTGCGTCGCACACTACCTGGACATTAATAGAATGGTTATGCTTCCTGTTTCGGAACACGTTTTCGGTGTCTGATGGTGGAACAACAAGAATGTGTGTGCAATCAATTGCACCCACAATATTTGGGAAGCCGGCAATACGGAAGAATGCAAGTTTTGTCACTTCAATGTCACGTCGGTTTTGGGGAAACCTAATATAGCTGCCCACTCTTCTCACAATGGCAGGTACAACCTCCCACATGGCCCTGCTGATGGATGACTGTGAGAGCCCTGAGACGCCTGCAATGGGGTTCTGGAAAGAGCCAGATGCAAGAACCTGTAATGTAGACACTAATTTGACAATGCCAGGTAAAGCATGGGATCTCTGGGAGGCAGGCTCAATGTCATCCTTGATGTCATCTAGTAGCGCAAGGATCATGCGGCCTGGCAACCGGTATCTGCAAATGATTTCATTGTCACTTAAATCAAAAAGTGATACTCTCCTCCGATAAATCCTTTCTTGTGCGCACCTGCCATTACGGTGCCTTCGCCTGGCTACAATCACTGCTGCCATGATTACTGGAGAGTCCTGGCATGACAGCCCTTATATAGGCTATGCTCCACAGTTACCACCAACTGAGTGCAATTTGCAATCATTTTGCGTGAGAGAGGGAGAAAGAGAAATTGCGCGGATTTAATACACAGGTCTCACTGGCGTTAAATAGCACCGCTTTACTGCCTGTGGCAATTAGCGCTGGTCTTTGTGGATTAGGTGGTATTTGCAATGAGGCTTATTTGCATAGGAAGGGGGCAATTTTGCGCTGAATTTATGAATATTCCCTAATTTACATGCATGCAAATTGGACCGGCGCAGCTAGGAGTGGCAGTGCAGTTTGTGTTCAGTTTGCGTGCATTTCACCCTTTGCGTGTGCTTTGTGGATTGCACGCTATTTTTTTCTCTCATTTGCACAGGTTTAGTGGTCGCACAAGCAGTGCAATCCTTTTGAGGATCTGGCCCATAGTGTATAGTTTTCTTGTATTGGACTCTGCTAGAGCTTCTGGCTCCACATAAACCCAACTTCCTGCTGCCTCTCCTGCACACCCCCCTCTGCTCATTCACCAGCCAGCTTTTCCCACCAGTCCACACCCACTAGCACTCCTCCTGTATTGTCCGACAGCCCATCACTTGCTAGCCTACTGATAGGCTGTCTGCTGTCTGTTGCCTGTCTGCTCATTTGCCCTTCAGGTCTAATACCAGTCAGTTTGCCTTTGATGTTTGCCAGATTGTAGGCTTGGGAAAAATAAATTATCTTAAGAGCATGTCGTAGGGCAGGGGGTATCCTCATTCCTAAGGAGAAGTCCTCGGACCTCAACCAGTACCGGATGATTTCTCTCTTGAATGTAAAGGGGAAGATTTTCTTTAGTATTGTTGTGCAGAGATTAGTTAGCTACTTAGAAAGGAATAGCTTAATAAATACTACGGTGCAGCAGGCAGGAATACCAGGTTTTGCAGGATGCTTAGAGCATAATAGCATGATCTGGCACCAGATTCAGGCAGCTAAGATTGAAAAAAAGAGACTTGCATGTAATGTTTTTAGATCCAGTGAATGCGTTTGGTTCAGTACCACATAGCTTTATTTGGAGTGCATCTGATTATTTTAGAGTGCCAGGGGTAGTTGTTAACGTAGCGAAAGCTTATTTTCAGGACATTAGGTTGTAGTTAAGTATGGCAGGTTTCACAACAGGCTGGCAGAGGCTAGAAAGAGGTATTATGGCAGGGTGTACAATTTCTCTGTTAGCTTTCACAATGTTGAAGGGCCAGTCTGTAAAATGGGTTGAAAACCGTTGAAAACAGTGACATCAGTAGTCAAATTCTAGATTGCAGGGCTCACTCGCTCACCCCTCCCGTCGGGTAAATGACGGTGGCCTCGTAGGGACAAAAAGCCTTGCGCAGACATGAGTGTTTCAGGAGTAGGTCTATCTAGTGACGAGGTGAATGTTTATTTAGAAATCTAAACCATGTTACGATATTGTAATGAATCACTCACGAGCAGGAGACTAGAGTAGCGTTCGGGAAAAAGGCCAGTTTATTTGAGCACTCCAAAAACTCTGGTAACACTCCAGGGGGTAAAAGACTCCGTCCCAAACTCTGACTCTTCTAGCGTAACAGACACATTTCATACCCACATACTCACTTACAGTACCGAGTGGGGACCCCCCTCCCCTCTCTGCTCCACCAATCTCCAGCCTGCACACTGACTGACAGCATAGCCTGTAAACAGAGCTCAGCTGTTTATTTAGCCTAGCAATATCTCCGGACTATAGTAGCTGCAATGGACGACTTTGAACGCGATTTTGAAGAGTTTCTTGTAGCGGACACAGACCCAGAGCCATACCTGTTTGAGCCGGAGCATACAGATGAGGAACTCCATGTGTTTGATGCTGAGCGGGCGAGAAGAGAGGCTGAATGCACAGAATGGGATTCGGTGCTACTGCTACCATCGTTGGGGAGATATATCATCAGGAGGAAAAGCGCCGCAGAGAGTGCATCACAAGGAGTGAAGTTGCGTCTTCTTTTCCTCGCAGATGACGGTTCGGGTTCATTCTCTCCTGTTGCGTGGTAAGTGTGGTCCATTCGCAAACTTTATAACTAAAAAAACTTTTCACTACTCTCTATCGACGAACTACTAACACTCTCTGCTGTTTCCTCCTCCTTCTTCCTTCCTTCCGCTGTCTTCGTTGGTTTATTTATACACGCGAAACGCGTTCTCTGGCTGGCTGGATTGTCCGCTCGGGCTGCCGTACATACATGGCGGCGCAAGATGGCGACCTCTCTAAAGCAAAGCCCTTGCTATATAAAAGCATAATTATAAGGCTACGAAAACCAAACGAATTTTATGTTATAGCGATTATACACTTATATAAACATATTAATGGGTAGAATATTCAGATTCAGATTGACAATAAACCATGCCAAATATTACACACTGGCCCTTTAATGGAAGTTATCATCAGGGCTTACAAGTGGATGGATGGATGACATGACACTGGTGACCACAACAGCGCCATTTTTTTTTGCCTTCCTCCTGCCCTGTGATTCTGCGTGTGGGTCTTTTCTGATTTGTTACAGTTCTAAACTTTGACTCACAGATTAGTACAGACTGTTTTCTCTCAGAAATTGTGTCACTGCAGAACCTGAAGTCTTTGTTCGCAAGGAATTAGTTTAGTTTAGTTTATTAAAGGACAATATTTTAGTCATTCACAAGAATAAAAAGATGTGTGCATCAGATTTAGCAGAGAAGCTAATTTCCGTCTGTAGTCCTTAAAAACACATTAAAACAATCAAGACAAGACAAACAGACCTAGAGTGCACCATAACCAACAAAAGACAAACATAACATAATATACTGTACAGTCAACAGTAGCAAGTTCACAAAATACAGTCTAAGAGCAAAATTTACAACCAGAGTAAAGTGCTTGTAGGATAATATAAAGTGCAAGATTCGTCAACGAAGTCCTTAATATAAATACACAATACCTACTCACAATATGAAATGAACATATCAACAATGGGTACATAATGCAATTATCTATCTATTTAACAGTGCAGTACAAAGTCTGTGAAGTTTTGTGACTAACTGGGATTTGAAAAGAAAAGTGGCATCCATTCAAGTGAAATACAATTTTCAAGTAGTTTGAGAGCAACAAACAGTTTCCCCATCAAGGTTCATACTATCAGAGTGAGCAGCAGCAAATGCTGAGAAACCTCATCAAATCACGCCTAAATTATTTTGATGGGTAACATCCCATGTATGTGGAAAATATAGGCCTTATTGTGTTTTGGGCGAACTTCCCATTTAATGTCACAAACTTGCAAGTCTTTAACACTCATCCATCTGTCCTTTTTATTCTAGGGATTAAGAAACCTGAATTCCATGCCCTACTATGCGGCATACATGGGCCATAAGCTGCATATGGACCAAAATGAAAAAATGGCAATGTTTGGCGTGACGTACGTCTTAGCCATTGACGGCTACAGTGGCAAACTAGTTGGCCATGCCATCATGCCAAAAATAAAACAACCTCATCATATATGAGGATGTTTACAAGTGAGTATGTGCTATAGCCATCACTAATAAACTGAATTGGCTGTTGGCTTAATAATGCAAGTTCACAGATTGAAAGTATTGTAAAGATTAGATTTTTTTAATGACATTTCTCTTGGTTGTTATCCCAACAAGACTTCAGCATTAACTTAAGTCTACAACTGCAAGATACTGCATTAGCATTTTATTCCTTTCTCCACTCTAAACAGTTCTGCACATCGATATTAGCTTTTACTTTTATAAACTGGATTATCAGAAATGCCTACCAATACGCAGCCTTGTTAGGTAGGCCTAGTTGACTGGATCAGCTGCAGTGCGCAGTAATTTGTCACAGACAGCGGGTAAGGAGGCGGAGACGGCAATATGCCTCAAAAATCAGGTAGCCAAAAACGGAAAGAAAGGAAGCTAAGAGAGGAGAAAGAAGCAAAGGGTAGACAGTATGTCGCCCAGTATTTCAAAAAGCAAGGTGGATTTGTTAGTGGTTCATGTGGTGGAAAGTTATGGAATATTAACTTTGTCCCTGGTCTATAAGCAGCTTATAGACCAGGGACAAAGTTAATATTCAGAAGAAGGTAATAATTTTAGTTAGGGATGATCAAGCAAACGACTTTTTTTTTTTTTCTTTGCTGAGCGAAAACTAACAAATAACTTACAAATTATGGCGAAAGGTAGTTTCTTGCAACCCTAGAATTAAGATAAAAATATTCACAAACGAAAAAAACACTTCTGGTTGCTGATAAGTAGGCTAGTGTTTAACTTTTGATTTAACACTAAAAATTAAAACCCTCTGCGCGCACTGCAGCGCATGTGTCACTGATACCAGACTCAGAGCGCAGCGGACTGGTGGAAAATGTCACCATCAGCATATTATTTTACATCATCATCATCATCAAAATCTATTTTATCATTATTTTGAGTCACATTGTTGAAAGAATTTAGTTGTCTGTGTTCAAGCAGGATAACAGGTTTCCATTCATTGCACGTCGGGCTTTCTATTTCCTTTTCGCCATTCATTGCACGTCGGGCTTTCTATTTCCTTTTCGGAGATGGTGTTGCGTTCAAGGTCCCCCCCAAAAAAACGGGAGAGAAAAAAAAAGGCAGAATATTCGATTTGTTTTTTGTTTTTTTTCACAATCGAGGTCCAGGATCCTCTTCAAGTTTGTCAGGGAGGAATGTGGAAGTGGAGGAAGAGATTGTTCTTTTTTCACAAATGTGTGAATGATAGTCAAAAATACCATCAAAATGCATAGTTTTATGTAAAATAGCATCAAAAATTCTTTTCATGAGGCCCAAAATCCCTGGCGGTGGCCGTGATCATACCTACAGACCCAGTCAACGTGGGTATGTATTTTTGTTATTAGGCTATATATCAAACTGTTCTTGAAGTGCCCATCACTTGCAAAAGTAGGCATTTAAAAGTTGTTTAAAAAAGAAGTAAAATCACCAGAAAATGGACAATTACATTTTGTCCTTGAAAGTGCTTGCTTTTCCATGTTTTTATGAACCCTGTAATAAAAAGACCTGCAGCAACATGATAGCGATCACAGACCGTTTAAGTGTTGCTACAGTTGCCATGCCCTTTTGTTCTTTTTTTTTTTTTTTTTCAAACAGAACCACAGAATCGAACGTGTGTGGCCTGAGGTCAATAACCGTTTGACCTATCCGCTGAAGGCAGCCAATACAAATCTTGTGGATCAGGAGGCATTGAACATGGAGGACAACACTGTACGTTTCTGTGTGTCCAACCTCACGTGTCAGGTTGCCAGTGTTGGAATTCAGCGGTTCGTAGATAGTCATACAGTTGAAGGTATTTCTATGGTGGCCCTGAAAGGTCACAGCACTGCAACTTAAGAAAACACATGCAAAAAGACAAAACACAAGCAAATTGAGGAAACATTTTCATCAATTTGACAACACGGCAAATTGAGGAAACATTTTCATCAATTTGACAACACGTGCGCAGCATTTAGAAAACGCGCTGCAATGACCACAACAAAAATGAAAAAATGTTTTAACTTAAAACAAAACTTTTTGCTGATATAAAAAATAACATTCATTAGAGTTAAATTTTTCTATAAATGTTACTTAAACAGCTGACAGAAATATTCTAATGGTTCTGATTTATTTTCTTGAATAAAAATAAAAATACCCCCTCTCTGGGTGGAGTAAAAATTTTATTGAAAATATTAATATAATTATATTTACATTTTATTTATATTGATTACCTCATTTATTTGTTAGCCATATTTGTTTATTTATGTATTTATTTAGTACAGACTGAAATGGAATTCCATACCCCAGCACACACGCACACCACCCTATATGGTCCTCCTTTTTGGTTAAAGAAAGGTAGAAAGCCAGCACTCTTAATGTCCTTTTTAGATTTTAATCAGTCACTGGATAGGCAGTACACAAAAAATGTGGAAAATGTGGATGACAAGCAAACTCAGGAAGCGTTTCCACATTTTTTGTGTACTGCCTATCCAGTGACTGATTAAAATCTAAAAAGGACACTGAGGGCCGAATTCACAAAAGGATTGCGTGGCTTTTGCGGCCGCTAAACCGGTAAAAATGGAGCAAACAGATACCGTCTAATTCACAAAGCACACGCAGAGGGTGAAATGCTCCACTAAGTGCGCTGCCAAGCAGATTGCGTCTCGGTGCTCCGGTGTTATTTGCACGTATTTAAATGAGGTAATATGCATATATTTGGCGGAAAAATTGCCCCTTTCTATGCAAATGATCCTCATTGATAAACAACGTCTAATTCACTAACACCAGTGCTAATAGCCACACGCAGTTTGAGTGAAGTAAATAACGTCTTTAGAAAGCTGGTGCAAACTGGGCGCTCCTCTGTGGAAGCCTCTCGCCCAGACTTT
>NC_065519.1:39583806-39601414 GCF_006386435.1 Epinephelus moara
GCACCTGTGTGCTTCCACACCAGGTGGATGTGATTATCCAATTCGTTCATTAGTGTGGTCGTTGGCAAGCAGGGGCTTTGTAATGAGAAGGAAGTAACCTCACAGTCCTTATCTGTGTCTAAGGTGTGATAATGCGTGTAGAGTTTTGCAAATCACTGTGTGTAATGTTTTGCAAAAAGTGTGAAGCTGAGTCTGTGCTTATTGTTGTGCAACTACTTTGCTTCTTGAGTGTAAAGAGCTGTTAATTGTGTGAAAATTTTCATTTTAGTGCGTAAACAACTGTAAAAAACTGTATTTGATTCTGACACCAAAAACGTTTTTCTTGGGTATTCTTGTTTTTTGTTTTGAATCAAATAACAGATTTACCGTTTTTGGTTTTTGAATTACGAATGAATTACGAATTATCCGATGATACCCGGACCGTTCTACACAGCACACATTAGTTTAATGGCAAAGCACAGTACATGTATTGACATTTCTTCCATAATATTGATTTCCACAATCCAAACAGAGAGCCCATCACAGAGCCCACCTCAATACTCACAAACTGTACAACATGGTTGTCAGAAAAAGCTGCATGTTTTCCCCCTACCCTAAAAACTCCCAAACACACTCAAATCTTTCTTATCAATGTCTGTATAGCAGGTGAAAGATGTGCCAGAAGCTGACTTTGAGCAGGTACTTAGACTATCAATGAATGTTCTTGTCAGTGTCTGGAAACATCTCAAGAGTCTCCAGGAACAAAACTTGTCCCAGCCTCTATTTAGGCTCTTACACATCTGATATGTCAGAGGATACAGACTGTAACATCACTCTCAAGAGCAAGACGTTCTCTGAAGTGTGTGAGCTACTTCAGCTATTCATTCAAACAGCTCAGGAATCCCCCTCTCTCTGTCATAGAGTAGCTCTGAGAGCAGCATTCAATACAGCACCTGCTCAGATCCGGCTCCAAGGCGTGCATTATGTTACAGATGACACTACCTCGCCAGATTACAGGAAAGCAAGCATAAGAGATGTCACTGGCCCACAGCGCTGGCAGGCTAGTATGTGATGTGATTGTTTGTGTCAACTGGAGTCACACCCGGTCCATTCCAACACACACGGGAATCAGATAACAGCCCTGCAGCTTGCTCCTGATGGCGTTTTCTCAGCTCCAGTAACAACCCTGGGTCCTCTGCTGGTTGCACTGGTGAAGAAATGGTCTCTTAAGTGGAAGCAGAAGTGTGCATTAGGAGTCAACTGACATGGGTTTTGAAAGCCAGGATCTGGTCTCATACTTTAAAAAATGAATTAACATTGCTTTTTTCTATGTATGTAAAGTACAGTATATAAATTAACATTGTGCCACAGCATTGTTTAAGGTTCAGTTTCAATTTACAATTTTATTTATGAAGCCCAATATCATAAATCACAATCTGCCTCCGAGGGCTTCACAGCATACAACATCCCTACCCAAGGTGGATAGGGTAACGGGAGATGAACTATGAGCTAGGCGGTTGTGTGTGTGTGTGTGTGTGTGACACACACAGAAGGCAGAGCTGGCCCTGTCCCTCGCACATGCAGCAGGCTGTGAGGCAGAGAACTCTCCTCTGGACTGAAAAGCAAAAATGCATCAGTGATGAATGTCTTAGTTGTGTTGCAAATTAGAAATGGAGTTGGTGAGATAAAAACTGTACAAGATAATGTTTATGTGGAGTTTGCAGATGATTAGCTGTCTCATCCTGGGTAGTGATGAGTCTGCATACAGGAGGTTGAACAGCTGGCCCTCTGGTGTGGTGAGAACAACCTGGAGCTGAAAACACTCAAAACTGTGGACATGACAGAGGACTTCAGGATGAGCCCTCCAACACTGCCTCTCATCTCCATATGGACCAGCACTGTGTCTGCTGTGGAATCCTTCAGGTTCCTGATCATACCCTGTACCTGTACCTGTAAATGCATATTCTACCGTCAAATATAAACCTATGCACAGTATATATACTGTCATATCCACCTACCTCATGTATATAAAGCAACCTGTAACATCACTTAATATGTATTCCAGCACTCCAGCAAAATTGCCTTTCTGTTTACATTTTCATTGCTTAAATTAATACAGTATATACCTTTGGATTCAAGCTGGAAGGGCTGAAACCCTTTTTGTTTTTGTGATGATTATTTTTCTTCCTGAACTTTGGTGCAAAATCTTGTAAGATGGTACATCGCAGACACATGAAATTTTCACTTATGATAAGAAGTTGTGTCCAACTGCTGCTCAACAAATATGACCCCAATTGGCCTGATAGTGACACTGCCATAAAAGGTCAATTTTGAAAAATCATAACTTCTAAACCATAAGTTCAAATGACACCAACCTTGGTAGAGATATCGGTCTATAGTCTACAAATTTGCCTTAGGAACCACTTAAACAGGCTGACCATACTCCTCCTAAACATAGGTACTATTTGTGCCAGATTTCCCAAAGATCATTATTAGACCAAGCTTATCAAAAGTTATCAAAAGCTTGTTGATATCTTGTTGGGTTTTTAAGATACTGACCAATGAACTTTAAAAGGACATGACTCAGCACATAATTTGACCTAACTCCACAGCTTTTGAGGTCGATCATCACAAAACTTACAAGATATGTCTACATACGCACCTGAAACATACCATGAAAGTTTTTTGGTTTTTTTAAAGATATTTTTTTGGGCATTTTTGCCTTTAATGCACAGGACAGGTAAGTATGAAAGTGGGAGAGAGAGAGAGGGGATGACATGTAGCAAAGGGCCACCAGCTGGATTCAAACCCGGGCCGCTGCGGCAACAGCCTTGTACATGGGGCGCCTGCTCTACCACTAAGCCACCGACGCCCCACCATGAAAGTTTAATTGAAATCAACCACAAAGGGGTGCTACAAATGCAAAAAATAAAAAATGGTTGTGGCATTGCACAGTTCAGAAGTTGCCTATCCAATCCTTACAAAACTTGCAGGATATGTTTCATAACAATGTTGGAAAAAGTCTGTAAAACTGTTTTGAAACTACCTAATCAGGGGCGCCACTAGTTTAAAACTTGTGCAGGGGCCTGGTGCAGATTTGGCCATGGTAAATTGGATTTTCAGTCTTATTGCTCTATCTGCCTTTTTCCCCGTGGTCCTACCTTTGGATGCATTACATTTTGTAGCAAAACATATCAACAGTTTATGACAACAGCCTAAGCATTAGGTAGTTTTGGGAGCTATTATAAGTGGGTCTGAATAGCAACAACCCGTAACTGGCTGTGACAGCCTCCTGGCTGTGGTTTTATGCCACTGATGAGACCTTATGCCAGAGGGCATCTATTACTCCCTATTACCGATCCGAATTTGGAACCGAATCCACAATTTTCACCAGAAATGCCGAGCCTCTTCTTCCACCTGCCCACTTTATGCCCCTGGTCTTCATTCATTATAAGACGCAGCTAGAGTGAACCCATGGCAAGATGGTCTCTACTTAATGTAATCAATTACATCTGTGCTTTTTCTGCTGTGACAAGTCAAAACATATACTGTGAAATATAGCTGCTTAGGGTGGAGCCACTGTTGATGTTAATAGTAGCATCAGTACTTTTCCTGCTGCTGCTGTGAAAAAGGCCTATACTGATAATGTGCATTGAAAGACTCTTAGGCCCTTAGAGCTCTTCCTAGTACTGCATGGGTATGTATTTCTCTCTTCATCTGACATCTCTTTGACTCTCCTCGTAGCTCTGTCACACCTGCTACAGTTCTTTATTACTGGATGCACTCAAAACTTGACCAGCACTACCTTGTGCTGGTTTCCGTTTTGTGCTGGTTTCCATTCCATTTAAATTCTGCACATAATGGCACACAATGTGTTTGCCAGCCTGAATTAACAGTCAACTGTCTTTGTCTCTTTATTGTTGCATTTTTGTGCTGGGGAAACACGGTGATATCGCTTTTTGTGCAGAGCACCTTGTTATAAGACATTATATTCACTCCATAAAGTTTCATTAAATCAGACCGTCTTCACTTTTCTGTTATTGGGTGAGATTATGTCTGTTTGATTGCACATCTGTGTAGCCATCAAACTATAAAGCATTCTAATAGACTCTGCTGTCAACTTCACTTTTCTCACTACGTTCTTAATGCTTTGAAATGGCTGCATCAGAGCTCTCCACAAATATCCGTCTGTCACTTTTCTGAGAAGCGAGCAGACATTTATGAGCCTCATAATCAGGTGGAGTTTTGACATGGATCATTTCTCATTTAATATCTGGGTAAAACAAAACAATGCCCTTGCACTCATGCTGAAATATTACCCAAGTGGATAATAAGCGATTAAGCACCAGTTGTCTCTAAACGTTCTTACCAAGCCTGACTGAACTGTTTAGGTCTAAATGTGGGAAGGTCCAAAGATAAGGATGAGTAATATTCTTATTTTCTTTTTATATATTAATATTGGGATTATGCTAGTTTGTTAGTCATCTACTCCATTATTGTGAATAAGAGCTTGAGATGCAGTATGTTAAATTAAGTTCAAATTATATTAAGACACTTCCACCATTATTGCCACAATTACAGAATTACACATCCCTTAATTTTTCTTAATTCTCAGTTGCTTTGGAGCTGCAATAAAAGTGTGTAGAATTTAGGGGGATATATTGGCAGAAGTGGAATATAATGACCTTAACAAGAGAAACGCATGGTTGCTCCTCTTGGCAGCACCACACTGCGGCCGGGCAGCAACACAGCGTATAGCAGTGATCCACAGCAGTAACAGGACACCACCTCACATTCCTACCGACACACCAGTCCTTATTCAACATACGACTCTTCTCCTCCTCTTGCTAGAGTCCTCTGCTCTGTCAGGTCAGCATACAGAGAAAGAGCGTCCTGGTTGTTTGGTGCTGTCCAGGATTTAGCCAAGTTTCGGTGAAACAAAGGAAATTCCAGTTCCGGATATCCCATTGAAAAGTGATGTGGCACGGAGATCGTCCAGTTATTTCCAATGCCTGTACAATGACTAGCAGGATGCTTGTTCAGCTGGTTCCCATCATCTTCATCTTTCCTCAATGTTTACTGATGTTTACATTTGAAAAAAATTGACTTGGCTAGCTTGCAGCTAGCTAGAAGAAGGCAGAAGGAGAGTTTATAGACTGGTGAGCTTATGTCCTCATCCTGATAGTGACTCACAACCACAATCCACCACTGTCCAAAGCCAACCAAAAAAAGCACCACTAAGACTTGCAAAACAGACATAAGAGCATAAATTTAGCACAAATTTAGTGAAGCTAACACAGAGGCAACTGGAAGAGTTCACACTTACAGTAGTTTTTCTACAGTAGCTTTTTTTCTAATGATAACCATTTGATTCATTTGATTAAGATAAGATAAATACCAGAATTCTATAGTTTTTCAACTACAGCTGAGGAGATTACCATTGGGCTCACTTTCATAATAAATTTAACATGGACAATCAACTGTTCACCCTTTTTTTGTGTGACCCCTTGGAACTCCCTCAAGGACCGCCAGGGATACTCGGAGCCCTGGTTAGAACCACTACCTTAGTGAACTAAGGGCAGAAGTCTTCAAAACACTGATTTTTTTTTTATCTGAAACTGCTCCATTCAGTGTTTTTTACTGGTTTAAACACCAGGTCCATTTCTTTTGGACAGGAAGAGACCCCTGCAGATAATTTGGCTCCTTATAAAAATCTCTTGAACATCTGGATTAGAAAAAGGGTAAACACTCATAAAGTTATCAGAGAAAAAAGGTGAGCATGAATTAGCAGGTGCTTGGCTGGTGGTCTGTCTTTGAGGCCTAAACATAAAACTGCTGTGTTCTGTGTTTTCTACCAGTTTAAATCAGTGGGTCTGTTTGTTTTGGAGAGGACGAGACCTCTGCAGATAATTCTGCTCCAGGTAAAAACAATGTACGCTGAAGGTGAATTCTAACTGGGAGTTCCTGCTTGGCATATAGAAGTTTCAGCTAGTGTCAATCTGCAATCCTCACCTCTTGATGCCCATGATTCCTATCCTAATTACATATTTTTGCAGAGGGGTGCTGAACAGTATAAATGTGTGCGTATGTGCACATACTTAGATGAGACGGCTGCCAACTGCAGACCTCTGTTCGAAACCAACAAATCCAGGTGTCTTTTTTTCCAAGACATTGGTGGCATTTCCAGCTGTGATTGTGCCACCAAAGCTGGCATTTTAAGCCAAAACATGATCTTTTCCTAACCAAAATTAAGTGCTTTTTGTGCCTAAACAGATCCACACTTTGACCACAGTGTTGCTGAAATGTAAAGAAACATAACTGAAACATATCTGCTAAATAATATTAACACATTTTACGTATCTGTGGTTTGCAGAAATGTACAATATGAATATTCATTCTGACAATTAGGTTGAGGTGCTATAGGAAAACTGCTGACGTACTTACATCATAGGTGCCAATGTGCGCTCCCTTGCCTTGACACAATTTCTCTCTAGACTGAATGTGCCAAAACTTCTTATATTTCCTTAAGAATGTTGTCAGAAATCCAGCCATCTCTTTGCTGAAGCCACACATTCCCTGGGCAAATCATAATGTTAGTCTGCTCATCTGCCGTTCCATCATCAGGTGGTGTTGAGAACCGTGTGAAACCAAGTAAACTTTGAGTTGTTTTAAAGTACGTTGTTTCTTTTCCTGAACCCAACATTAAAAACTTAACTTGCCTAACTGTCAGAACAGCCCCTCCAGCCCACATTCTCCCTTCATTCTCTCCCACCAAATTTCATTTAACACATTTAATTGAGGTAAAAAAAAATCCTTACAGTCCAAAGTTTGTTGAACACGCTTAATTGGGTTAAACAACAGTGCTTGTGGCTTTTTTAGGGTCCTCTATGTGCCCATAATGCTGCAAACAAATCATACATGCCGCTTCCTTCGTTTTGGCTTTTTGGGGTGTTTTTCCTTTTCCTACGGTGTTGCTTGCCACATATCCAAAGTGTATCTCACTTGTGAGGTGGAGGCTTGTGACCCTTGACCGCTTTCTTGTAGTAGCACACTTCAGATGGGAATATCTAGAAGATCAACAAAGTGTGGGGTGCTCTGGACAGACCTTTGAGGAGGATTTGCCTTTTGGCCTTTTGGCTTTGAATATGATGAGGAGCGGCCCATACTCTCCTGCTGCACTGAGACACGCTAGCAGCATTGTTGTTTCTCCCCTCTCATTTGCAGTGATTTCAGAGCAGGATGATTCTACTTAAGCCAAAACTCTTGTAGACAGGAAGTGGCCGTGTAGGCCTGTTTTTTCACGGTTCCAGATGTGTCCTGGGAGGTTCTGGATCCCAAGCTCTGCAATAATTTTGTTGTAAGAAGCGAAACACTTTCGGACAGAAACAGGGTTGAAGCAGGTTGCTTGGGCAGAGGAGAGTGCCTCTGGGTTCCTCATGCTGAGGCCTGGGCTTCTCTTTAGAAATCCCTGAAACCAGTAGTGACCAACATTTTTAGGGGCAAGGCTTTAGGGGCTTTGCTAACTGGCTAGTCCAGCTGGCAAAAACCACCTAAGAATCACCTTGCAAAATTCAGCTCTGTATGCTACAGAGCATACACAATGGTTCTCTGGGACAGTGCTGAAAGGGTTTGCTAATAAAGAAAATCATCAACCTTGCAACAATCACCCAAATCCATGCTCATCCATTCATCCAAAGCACATTCAGGTGAATGGGACAAAATAAAAACAGCTTAATTCCAAAAAGAAAAGACACATATGAACAAATTTTTTTACTGATTATATAGCAGTAGTATATCATCATCATCATCATCATCAGTACAATCATGTTTCCATCAAAGGTTTGTGCAATATAGGCTATTAGCTATGACAATTTTAGGACGTTATCTTGGAAACTAGCTAAAGCTTTATCATTTTCATCACCTCATGCATTGCAGGGTCAACTTCCTGTTTGATGCTTGCACCACCCACCTACATGATGTCACACATAAGTGAGGGCATGCACTTTTGATTACATAGTTTCACAGCTTATCGGTCTCTAGTCGCTAATCAGTCTCACACCAGTTACAGCCCATTCTCACACAAGGCAGTCCATTTACATATGGCTTTCTACTCATCAATAAGCTGCTACATCAATCAGTACGTTTACATGGACAGTTTAATTCCACTTTCATTCGGAATGAAAGGCCATTCCGATTAAAAGTGGTCATGTAAATGGTCATTCCGATTGAAAATTAAATTGTCATTCCGAATGAAAGAATTTTGTGTGCATGTAAACGCTCATTCCTCTTTAAGTTCATTCTGGTCTTTCTGCGCATGCTCGTTTCCTTGCCCTTCTGGCGCGATGACGTATATAGCGCGCATAGCAACGGGCTGAGATAGAGCAGTCGGACTTGTTGCACTCACCGGTTTCCATACACCAAAGCACGGTCTTCTACCTCTCTTCATTGACCTTCTACCTCCCTTCTCCTCTTCAACAGACGAAGCATTAGCAGAACAAGGTTGTTGTCATACTGCTGCTTCAAGAATATAAGCAAAACAAGCCCGAAAAAGGCACTAAGAACGGCGTCGTCAAGCATCTTGTTATCCAGAACAAGGACTACAGTGTTTTCTTCCGTTAAACATAAACACGTAACATCCGCCCCGCCCCCTATCCAATCAGAAACCTTCCCTGCCCCAAACCTTGCGCAGACCCGAATAAAGGCGATTAAGCTGATCTCCTGTGTAAACCCTCATTCAGAATGAATATTTCCCATGTTAACTACCTGGAAAGACTTTAATTCCGAATGATTTCATTCAGATTTATTTCATTCTGAATGAGAAGCCATCACGTAACCGTAGCCAATGTTGCCTCACAACACTACTGCTGCTGCTGCTGCTGGCAAAGCTTCAACTCCACCACCCCGGCCTACACCTTTCTAATTTATGTGTTTTTTTTTGAGTCCTTACATGGCTCTAACATCAAAATGGTATTTAATGTCTTGCTTTAAACCCACTCTTGTATACCTGGGGAGGTATTTGCATTGTCGTCCCTGTGCTGGCTCAGCACACTGCTTCTCTAATTCAAGTAGTACCTTAAGAGTGAAGCCATCAGTGCCAAACATAACTGTATTTCCACTTGTTGCAATAAATAATGAGTGTTCCTGACTTAAATGGCTTTAGAATAAAGTGTTGTTTGATTGTGTTACGGTGGACCTTTCCTTTTGACTGGAGAGTACGGTAGACATTTCTGACACAGAATCAAACTATTTGGGGCATTACAAACACTTACAAACAACAATTCCAGCCATCAGCCAGTGTCATATCTTAGCTACACATGTTTTCTGTATTATTGATTTTTACATTGCATTGAAGGTGAAAACTGGATCAACACTGTACAAGAAGAAGCAAAAACAAAATCTTGCAAAATGGTTATGAATTTCATTGACTTTAAGATTGTTGTATGTTGGACTGACCTTGACCCTAAGGAGCTCTGGTAAAAAAAAACAAAAAACTGCTGTTAATACAGTCAAGACTTAGAAGCCAAAACTTAAATTAAACTTTGATTGAGTCCTGCCTTGAAAGCACAGAGAAGCAGCTCAGTTTACACAGTGCCGTAAAATGCTAATGAAAATAAATAATGGCCCCTTGTGAAATTTTAAGAGCCTGCAGCTCCAAGCCCCTGGAGAGCCCTTCTTAATGAGTGTGAGCATATTGTAACTGCTAGAATAGCAGGCCTATAACATCATTATGTTCTGATGTACCAGAGTTTACAAGCAATGAATGCAGACATAGTCAACTGACCATGAAACACAAAGCCTGACTATGGAAGAACTGCTGATTATGTCCCACTATCATCTGAGCTTACTCCAGCCCTGGCCCCTGTCAACAGGTTTAAATCTGTCAGGAAACATATGTACATAGTGCCTAGTGAATAAACATTTGGAGACATGTTCTCTACATTACTGGTTCCAACCTGCGGCACCTGACCCCTCCTATGGGTCACAGAAGCTTAATGGAGGTTCTTCATTTTAAGGGATGTATAGTAGTCTATATCTCAGCATTTCACCCATTTCTGTAAAGTAAACTAAATGAAGTGCTATACAGTTGAGTGTTACAGCCTAGCAAGGCTTCCCTCCCTGGGTCTACCTCCTCTGTGGTAGTATAGGTAAGGTAAAGGAGGTTGTTGAGTCGGTGCGAGGAGCAGTGAGACCTGGCATTAGGGGAGTGTCTTTGGGAGACCAGAGATCACTGTCTAGCCTCCTGGAGGTGTTGTGGGACCAACTAGACGAAACACTGGTGAAAGGAGGTTCCCACCTGATGACCCCAAAGACGTGTTAGTTATCACTGCTCACTGGTCTGTATAGTTGGCTCATGATTACATGGGATATGTACAAATTTGGGTGTGCAACTTTTCCTAGGAAGATGTACGGACAGTTTATGAGAACAGCCTGAGTTAAAATATCCGAAGAGCTAAAAGAAAAATGGCCAAGCGTCAGGGGGGAGAAAACACTGAATTTGTCAAAAAAGAAGCTTATTATCAATGTGTGATTGCACAGTGCTGCAGTGGTTTGCATTGTCGTCTCACAGCATGAGAGTTCCTGGTTCAAACCTGGGGTGGAGGTGCCCTTCTGCGTGGAGTTTGCACATTCTCCCCATGTCAGCATGGGTTTTCTCTGGGTATTTTGGCCTCCTCCCACAATCCAAAGACATGCAGGTTAGGTTGACTGGTGATCCTAAATTGGCCATAGGTTTGAATGTGACCGTGAAAGGTTGTCTGTCTCTATTCGTCAGCTCTGTGATAGATAGATAGATAGATAGATAGATAGATAGATAGAACTTTAATAATCCTTTAAAATTAAAAATGTCACGGCAGCTTAATTACAAACAACACATAACATTCAAACCACAGAGTTACAAGTTAAAAAAAAACATCAATAAATTAATAAGTTAAAAATGGATTAAAAAGAGTCCCTTGTGTGATCTTGTCACCCAGCTGATGATTACGCATTGTACAGTTTAATAGCAGCTGGTAGGAATGATTTCCTGCCGCTCAGACTTGCACCTTGGTGCCAGCAGCCTGTTGCTGAAGGTGCTGCAGGTAATCACTTCCAGAGCATGGAGTGGGTGTGCTGGATTGGCCATTATTGACCTCAGTTTGGTGAGCATCCTCTTCTCCACCACCTGCTGAACTGAATCAAGGACAGATCCAACAACAGAGCCTGCCTTCTTGATAAGTTTGTTTACTTTGTTCTTTTCTGTGGCCTACTGGGCAGCAGGTGCCCGTTCAGCAGAGGTGAACAGAGCGCTGGCCACAATGGTGTGGTAGACGCTGTGAAGCAGGGGTTTGCAGATGTTAAACAATTTGAGTCCTCTTAGAAAATAAAGCCGGCTCTGCCCCTTCTTGTACACCGCCTCCAGTTGGCACTTCCAGTCCAGCTTACTGTCCAGCTGCACTCCAAAATATTTGTGGTTGAAAACCCTCTCCACCTCAGTGCTCCGGATGGTGATTGGTGCTGGTTGAGTCCTCCTCCCCTTCCTAAAATCAATAAAACATATTTCTTTTGTTTTGGATGTGTTTAGTTGTAGATGATTGTCCTCACTCCAGACAACGAAGTCATTGACTGTTCTCCTGTACTCCTCCTCTATGCCTCCCTTAATTAGGCCCACAACAACCGTGTCATCTGAGAATTTCTGTAGGAAGCAGCTGCCCGTGTTGTACTGGAAGTCCGCCGTGTAAATAATGAACAGGAATGGGGCCAGCACAGTTCCTTGCGGCGCCCCTGTACTGCTCAGAACTGTGTTGGAGACACCGGTCTGTAGGTGCACAAACTGTGGTCTGCTGGACACGTAGCACCACAGGACCAGTGATGGATGCACTTCCATTCTCCACATCTTCTCAGCCAACAGCTGTGGCTGGATCGTATTGAAGGCACTAGAGAAGTCGAAGAATGTGAACCTCACATAAGCATCTTAAGTGTCCAGATGTGCATAGGTCCTCTGTAGCATGTAGATTAAAGCATCTTCCACACTGATATTCAGCTGATATGTGAACTGAAGAGGATCCAAGAAAGTTGACACCATAGACCTGATGTAGGAGAGGGCCAGTCTCTCAAATGTCTTCATAACATGTGAGGTAAGTGCTACAGGTCTATAGTCATTGTGATCTGTTGGGTGACTCTTTTTGGGAACAGGGACCAGGCAAGATACTTTCCACAGCTTTGGGACCTTCTGAAGGCGGAGGCTCAGGTTGAACAGGTGTGTGAGGATACCACACAGCTCTGCGGAACATGTCTTAAGCAGTCTGGGGCTGATGCCATCGGGCCCCACTGCTTTCCTTGGCTTCAGTCGGTCCAGTTCCCTCTTAGCAGCTGGTGGTGGAGGAGGGAGGGAGGAGGGGGGACTGTGAGTAGATGTGGTAGTGGGTATAGTGGGAGAAGGAGGAGGAGGGGGAAGAGGTCTGGTGACCTGTCCAGGGTATAACCCTGGAAAGACATTTCTTTCAGTGTGGTTTTTGTCTAGCAGAGCTAAACCAATATATTACAGCCTGTGTCACATGACCCCTACATGAATTCCTAAATTGCACACCTGTTTCTGATGCATTTTACACCCTGATGAAGACTTTCTAGTCGAAACACGTTCGTTTATCCATGTTTTAAGAAAGGATTTTTAACAACAGTCAGTGCCTCGGATGCATTTTTGGACTGCCTGCCTGGACCATGAACATTTATACCGAGTGAACTGGCCAGTCGTTTTTTTTATCTTTTTGTAAACAGAACGTTTTACTTTCCTGTCAAAGATGTCTTCAATTTCTTTGTTCCATATGAACAAATAATTCAGCATATTCTACACATAAAGTTGAATCCATCTGTCTGCAGGGCAGTGAACAAAGTCTTTCAAAGAAATCACTGATTGTGTGTCAAAGGTCTGTCTACAATCAGACCTGACTCACTGCGGCCTTAGAGGAGTATGATGAGCTCTTTTTTTTTTTTTTTTCATTTGTCTATGTTTCATTTTATTCAAGCATGCATGGGCCCATAGTATGAGGACTTATTTTGAGTTAGAAATGCTCACAGTGTGGCATCAAAATAGGAGATAAATTCTCAGGCTTCTGATAATATTTAATGAATCATATGTCTTAAAATACAAATTATATGCACCAATGGAAATATATGTGTATATATATATATATATATATAATATATATAATATATATGTAATTAGCATGATCGACAGTATTATCAACATGTTATCATCCTAAATCCTCACATATTGTTGCTTTGTCAGTGGACTTTCACATCTACATATTATGCGCTAGGTATCCTCCTGCTGTTGACATTCTGGTACACTGCCACCAACGGCAGGATGTTAACTAAAGCACATGGTTTGGTTTTGAAAAAAACATCATGGTTTGGCTCTACGCTCATACAAGAAGCAAACACCAGGCTCCTGGGTGAAAGTCTGGGATTTGTTGCACACATCTACCACCCCTCCTGTCCACCCTGGACTTTCCAGCTCCCTATATTACAGAGTTACCAGCATTTTAACCTGAAGCTGTCCAGTCACGTTATGAACTGAAGCCGCCCGTCCACTTATCATAATGCTGTGACAGGTACCATCCAGCTGACTGGTGGCGTATCATAACACCACAAAAGGTTACATTAGGCCATGTTACAAATTGACGCCAACCGGTGGCATATCATACGAAAAGTGACTTTTGGCATCAGTGTCTGACCTTGAAATCACTGACAGAGTGGCAGTATTTGACACCTTCATAATGAGAGCAGGTAACTGTGACATGTAGAGTTAAGGCAGTTTGACTGGTTGGAAGTCTAGGAAGGTGTTAAACATATGCATGTCCATACCAGTTAACTGTGAATCTGCAGGAATGTCCAACTCCGAGCCAGTGAGCAATGGCAAACTTGAAAACCCTGACATTTTCTTTTCAACTAGAGATTTGGCATGGTTGCAGTGTTATGAGAGGAGTTGATGGCGCAATTTGTTTGTTAAATATACATTCATCATTGTCATTGTCTACACTGTAAACCTTTAAAGTCTCCTTGCCAGGGTCTTTGCCAAGTAAACTCATACGTGCTGCTTCAGTCTAATGTCACTGACCCAGTAGGAATGATATGATTTAGGATTTACTCAACCAGCAGATTATTTCAGAGCAGCTTTGCCTTGTAGAAATGTTTTTACAGCACCAAACTGAGTTACTGAAGGAAAATTAGCATTTAAATGAACTTTGAATGCAGCTGTTAAGGGAAAAAGGATGATGTTAGCATGAATGGATGCATCTGTGAAAGCAGACTTATGTGTGTGGATGCAAAGTACCTTGGTGTAGAAGCCCACGCGGCACATGCGGTCAAACACGGCAGCTCGCCTGGCTGGTCACGTCCAGCTTGTCTTTCTCACCCACCGTCAGATAAAAGAGGCTCAGCGGTGGCTGCTATCTGTGCTGACAGCTCTGGCCATGGCAGCAGCATGTTGTGCTGCTGGGCCTGGTGGAGCTGACCCAACTGGCGTACATCAAGCTGCCTGCTTCAAAACATCCTGCACCACCACCTCTCCATTCCCCTCCTTGCTTGGTATCCAGCATGTCTGCATGAGCAGCTATCAAGCTCGCCTCGTTTGTTCCTTGTTCAGACAGAGATAGTGCAAATCTGTATGGTGATGACAGTCCAGAACCCCCCCCCCCCCCCCCCCAACAACACAATCACATTCTCAGACTCCAGGTTTTGTGTGTGTGTGATGAGACAGGATCCCCCTTGTTACGATAAGGTAGAGGCTCAGCAGCCGTTGTGTGTATCCAGGTGAAAGATGAGTCATTTGTGTTCACTTCTTCCTGTCCGGCTTCTCGATGCTTTCTGCCAGCTGGTGCTTCTGGTTTGAATGCAGTCACATAGGATAATGTATTCATGTGTTGTCAGTGTAAACATGTACTTACAGCTGCTTAACAAAGCAAAGAAAACTAAGCCAACACAACATCCTGTTAGAGCATACACATAACCTGCCATGACAGGCTCCTTTCATACACTTTAGTGGTCTTAGTTTTGCCAACATACTGTCGGTAAGATGAATTCATCCACACACACACACACACACACACATCCACAACCCCCTACCCTCCAAGTCTGCAAAATTCATGCACTTCAGCATATTATTTCAAAGTACTCAAAAACCTGGAAAGTGACTACATGCTTCAGGGTGAAAGATGATGTAGAGCTTTGCAGGGAGCTGTACAGTGTGCAAAAATACTCTACAAAATGGTTTCCTTTCTCTTCCCTGGTGTACTTGTAAAAGGAAGAAAAGGAAAGAAAGGGGGAAAAGTGTGAGAAGAGCAGTTTTTATACCAAAATGCACTGAAGCCAAAGATATTAAAAAAGCATGTGCGATTTTGGTGTCCATATTCCTTCCTTGGTACAATCCACCATCCTGTCTTTATCTATAATGTATATGGTAAATAAATATTCATCCACCTCACTGGCTGGCAGCGAGTTTCTCCTGAGGGTGAAAGTAACAGGATTGAATCCAAAGAAAAATAACACTCCTGCAAACACCACTCAGCCCAGCGTGTCTATCCTTTCTTTGTCTGAAAACATCTGGAGACACAGAGGTGATCTTTGGTCGGTTCATGTCTTTACTCTGCCCATTGAACAAGCTGACCTGACTTTGAAGACATCACCTGTGCAAAGGTGCTCTCTGTGATTGAGAGTTCAGGGGCAGGAAATATAAACTTAGTCTGTATCCGCACGGTTTGATGGTCCCCAGACAGGTAGGGTTTAATCTTATGAACCCAACTGATATTTGTGTTAAAAATGAAAATGACACTCCATCTTTGTCTTTTAATTCTCTGCTGGGTAACACTTTTCTGTAATAAGCGTAATGCTTTATAAGCACCAATTAACGGCCCATACTCTGAGCTGTTGATAACTTTTGAGCCTGAGGCTTGCCCATTAATAAGACTATATAAGTGTTAATTATAACATAATTAAACTTTACTTCACTAAAGAGACATGGCCAAGCACTGAGACCCAAGGAAAGGAAAAAGCCACCTCTGGGGGCCGTCCACACTGAGAGGGCCCACAGACCACGGCCACAGGGAGTGCCGCCATAGAGATCACCCCAACCCGGGTAGACAGGAGGCTCCACACCGAGGTGCAGTGCCCTTCAGCCACCCAGGTCAGAGCTGTCCACGGGACGGCACCCCCATCGGTAGACCAGGAACAACTCTCAGTGTGGTAGGCCCCCATGAGGAAACACTGGAGCTAAAAACTGAGGGACTAAAACAGTAAGATAGGATAAAAGGTATAAAATGAACCAAATAAACAAAAACTATTTAGCTCATAAAATTAAGTTAATAGCTAGGTAAGAATGATCTAAAACAGAGACATAAAATGCATCAAAACTAAAACCTATAGGCTAACTAAAATAAAAGATAAAGATTAAATGAGATAACAACGTAAAAAGAGGAAAGGTAAGAGCATTTAAAAAAACAAAAGCAAAAAACAAATAGATAAATCGGTTAAAAGCCTGGTTAAAAAGATGAGTCTTGAGCCTCTTTTTAAAAACATCAACAGTCTCTGCAGCTCTGATATTCTCCGGTAGGCTGTTCCACAATCGGGGGCTGTAATAATTAAATGCCGCCTCCCCATGCGTTTTAGTCCTGACTTGTGGTATGGTTAAAAGGCCGGTGCCGGAGGACCTCAGGGTCCGCGAGGGTTGATGTGGTAAAAGCAGGTCAGATAAATAAGAAGGCCCAAGACCATTAAGACATTTAAAAACTAATAAAAGAACCTTAAAATCGATCCTGAAGCGCACGGGGAGCCAATGCAGCGATTTTAAAACTGGTGTAATGTGCTCCCGCCCTCTGGTCCTTGTCAGTACTCGTGCGGCTGAATTCTGTAATAATTGTTGATTTGAGATACTCTTTTTGGGAAGACCAGAGAGCAGGGCATTACAATAATCTAACCTACAGGAGATAAAAGCATGCATCAGCACATCCGTCCTGGCCTGAGAGAAAAACGGGCGGACTCTGGCTATATTCTTAAGATGGTAGAAACCTGCCTTTGTTATGTTTTTAATATGTGGAATAAAACAGAGCTCAGAGTCAAAAATCACACCCAGATTTTTTACAGATTATGTTGGTTTAAAATCTTGTAGTTTTTGTAAAAGTTTCTCTCTCTGGCCTTCAGGACCAATGACTAAAACCTCTGTTTTGTCCTGGTTGAGCTGTTGGAAATTCACTGCCATCCATGACTTGATATCTAAAATGCAGTTAAAAAGGTTATCAATTGGCCCTGTGTCATCAGGAGACACGGCGATGTACAGCTGTGTGTCATCTGCGTAACTGTGGAAGCTGATGCCGTGCCTCCTGATGACGTCCCCCAGAGGAAGCATTTAGAGATTAAAAAGAATTGGACCTAAAATTGACCCCTGGGGCACCCCACACCTAATTTCATGCGTTCTGGAGGAACATGTATCCATACTTACAAAGAAACAACGATCTGTGAGATAAGAGCTGAACCAGTTAAAAACAGCACCAGAGAGGCCGACCAGGTTTCTGAGTCTGTTTAATAAGATGTGGTGATCTACTGTATCAAAGGCGGCGCTCAGATCCAGTAGTACCAAGACTGTGAGTTTTTGTGAATC
>NC_065519.1:39601613-39612696 GCF_006386435.1 Epinephelus moara
TTGTTGTCTTAGGTGATCTGTTAAAATTACTGTTTGTTAAAATATCTATTGTGGAGAAGAGGAATTTGGGATTGTTTTTATTGTCAGAGATTAGTTTTTTGAAGTGGGAAATTCTTGCCTGTTTGACTGAGTTATTGTAGGTTTTGAGATGTTGACGTAATATTTCGTAGTGGACTGTTAGGTTTGATTTTCTCCATCTCCTCTCAGCACTCCTGCAGTAGACACACAAGTCAGTCTTTAGACGCTTTGCTTAACTAAAGACTGATGTCTTTCTCCCTGATTTTGTGTTTGCTTAACTAAAGACTGATGTCTTTCTCCCTGATTTTGTGTTTAGATGGGCGGATACAATTTCCGAGTTTAAAAAAACTCCCTACGTTGCAGAACCAATAGTAAATCTGCAGGGCGGTCCTTCAGTGGCTCCCTGAACTCTTGTACTCGTAAACATAGTCCGACTGCGTTAAAAGTTTTAAACAAAGCCCTGTAACTCCTTCATTTCCACAATCTTGTGGACTGAGCACACGTTTGATAAAACGGAGTTTAATCTCTCGGCATCCATTTTCAAGCTCTCTGTGTGTTTGTTTCCTTGCGGACGAGAAAAGGAGGAGCGCACATTTCCGGGAGGGCGTGTCCTTTTCAAAAATGCAAGAGGCGTTGCTTTGTTGCCGGCCGTTTTCTCCGTTGTGTTAAACACACTTTAGAAAGGAGTGTCCCCAGACTATCAGAAGGCGGAGCTCTCTGACTGTCTGGTGGCGAGACTACTCCTGCAGTATCTTTTCAGTTGTTTGATTTCTTGATTTCTCCACGGGGGTGTAGGTTTTGTTCTAATTGTTTTGATTAAAAGTGGAGCCACTGAGTCCAGCGTTGCATGAACATGAAGCAGCCTTTATCCATTAGCCGGACATAATCTAGACATAATTTTGACGTTACTTGTAATCGTTCAAACAGAAAGTTAAGAACTAGAAAAACTGTGCAAAATGCATCCTGGGATATTATCTCAACTCACTGCATCTGTGCAAAATGCATCCTGGGATATTATCTCAACTCACTGCATGACGGTCACGCTGGGTGCCACTCTCCAGCTATGCTCGCCACTCCTCATCAGAGCACAGAACCTAGCAATGCTGAGATGGTTGAAAAAACTGATGCAAGCTCCTCCAGTGCCGCTCCAGTTGGAGTAGGATGAGACACTTGGCTTCAGGACTCTGAAGATGATGTTTCATCTGTTTCTGCCCCTGCGGTAAGTTAGTTTGTTAAAGTAGGCTATAGGCTAACATTAGCTTGTTGATTTTTAGCTAGTTCTAGTTCTTTGTGATAGCTAACACTAGCAACTCAGCTAATCATGCACATGATGGCTTTACAAAGTTATAAAATGTGACTATGTGTTCTAAATTTTGATGTTTATGATAATGACGTTACAGTTAATCAGAAGAGGTGTACTTGGTTTATTTAGTCAGTAATAATTAGGCTAGCAACTTTAGCTACAGAGATGAAGGTCATGCTTGAACTAGCAGCCAGTCATGTTTCTAAATTTCCTACAGGTAAGCTGAGTATAATGAACACCCAGATAACAGTAGTATGTTTTAGCAGAACCTTAGTGTGTAACTGTGACACTCAGAGACATTGACTTTGACCGTGATTAAGAGAGTGTGTGTGTGTGTGTGTGTGTGTGTGTGTGTGTGTGTGTGTGTGTGTGTGTGTGTGTGTGTGTGTCGTGGCTCGTGGAGGGTGCCGCTAGAAATAGCTTCGGTAGCTAAGTGCGTCACTAATGACGTTCTGTGTGAGTTAGAGTGAAATGTGTGGCCTGGCCGATTTTGAGACTTTTGTCACTCACTTTCAGAAAACTGATGGGTTACAGGGAGCTTTGTGGAACACTGTTTTCCCGAGCAGTCAATCTAAATAACAAAACTTTTGAAAAAGCCAAATTAACTCAGATCTGTCAATTTTCAGAAAGGTTTCCAGTCCTTTTTTCCTGTTTTTGACAATAGTGGTTGCATTAAAAATCAATATGAAAAGGAAATATGTCCTTATGTTGTGTTTTCACCACCATTGGTAGGCTGAATTCTCATGAATAGAGCAGCTAACTCTGAATCAATCTACTAAAATTTTCAAATAACTCATGTTTGTCTTAGTATGCTATTTTTAGGAAATGAGATTCCCATGATCCTTTGCTAAAGAAAATAATAACATACTAGAGTGAAAAGAATGCATCAGAATTCTTTAATGTAGAAATAATGATTGATATGTGGATGTTGCAATAGGTGCATAATTAATAGAATTATTAACTTCAGTGAGTTCATAATGAAGGGTTTATGAATGTCAACAAGACACTGTTCCCACTTTAGATCCAGTAGTTGCAAAGATGCATTATGAGGTATTAATAAGTGCATATAAATAATTTATTAACCTTTATACGACACTGTTCCCACTTTAGATCTGGTAGCTGCAAAGGATCATTATTTACTATTAATAAGTGCATAATTAAGCATTTATTAACCGTAATATGGCATTTTTATTAACTTCTTATCGTCTCATTAATGTTAATAAACATCTTGTTAATATTGATAAATTGTCTATAAACTCTCAAGGATGTTCTAGTACCCAATAATATCCTATAAGCCAATAATAAATGTGTTGTATACTATTATTATCACTCATTAGGTCTTATTATTGTTAATAAACACCTTATTAAATTCATCTGATAAGGTCTTATAGTATCTTATAAACCAGTAATAAATGTGGTTATTATTCTATAATTAACCCTTATAAATGATAATTAATGTAAATAGACATCTTATTAATATTTAGTATAGGTTTATAAACTGTTACCAAAGTTTATATTAAGTGCTTATAATGCTCCTATAAGCAATAATAACTCAGTCAGTTATGCTGTAATAAAAAATTATATAGTCTTATTAATGTTAATAAGCATCTTATACATCTTATACGTGCTCATTAACTGTTAATTTGTGCTTATTAACTATTAATGAACACTTATTACAGTACCTTAATATAAAGTGTTACCGTGCAGGTTTGCAATTATGTCAATGTCAGTGAATCAGCACAACCACAAGAGGTCATACAGTCATATATAATATACAAACATACAGTCATACATGTGCACACAAAATATTAGGCTATGTAGTATATGAGATTACCCACAAAGGACAAAGATGGGGGCGGATGTACCTCAGGAGGTAGAGTGGGTCATATATTTAAAAGTAGAGGTGATAGAGCCTTCTTGGTGGCAGCCCCCAATCTGTGGAACAGCCTGCCACTGCATGTAAGAGCTGCTCAGACTCTTGAGCATTTTAAATCCCTGCTGAAAACCCATTTCTTCTCACTAGCTTTCAGCACTAGTTAAGCATGAGATCTTGGTTTTAGTACTATTTATTTTATCTTGATTTGTTTTTATGATGTTTTATTGGTCATTTTATTACGTTTTGTTTATTTTTACCATGTGTTTTAGAGAGGGATGTTTATATTTCTTTTATTTATATTTGTTTATATGTATTTACATGCATGGCCTGTACAGCACTTTGGTCAACTGAGGTTGTTTTTAATGTGCTATAGAAATAAACTTGACTTGACTTGACTTGACTTGATATATCAATCGTAGGATCCGTGGTCTGATCCCCGGCTCCTCCACTACACATGTTGAAGTAGTGTGTGTGTGTGTGTGTGTGTGTGGCTTAACTGGTGGCCCTTCGTATGGTACCCTCAACCTTGGGTGTATGAATGTGTGTGTGAATGGGTGAATGTGACGTGGTGTTAAAGTGCTTTGTGTTCATTCACCATTACTGTCAAAGTCCATTTTATTTACCAAACACACACACACACACACACACACACACACACACACACACACACACACACACACAAGCGAACAAATGATCCCCCTTTGCCTGGCAGAGATAAACATCACTGAGGAAAGACCACAGATATGAGCAAACAATATAAACACGGGGGCTGCAGCCACAAACATACATATTAAAGCAAAGAGAGTCTGCACAGTTTTTATACAACTTGTAGCACACACACATGCATGCAACACTGAGCAACACTGACAATCTCCTCTGGAGAGAGTTACATCTATTACAACTATCACAGCCAGTGTGCTGTGCTCACCTGTCTGAACACCAGTGTTGTGCACCATTAAGTCCTCCTCAGTTTGCTCTAGGGTCAACCTCTCTGCTCGGTCTTTTGTTCAACCAATCCAGTCAGTCTATACTCCCAGTTTAACCAGTCCCAGTCTCTCTGTCACACTGCACTCCTCAAAGTTGTCAAGCATGTTGAGCTAAATGAGGCTCTTAAGTCAGTGAAAGAAATGCAGAAGCATTAAACATGCTAGCTAGACCCAGCAAGCACCCGTTGGGTGCATTTGGTTTGGTTCACTTAGTGTACTTGCTGGGTAGTGCATTAAATCAGTGATTAAATAAGATGGATGAACACCTTTTTTTTCTTTTTTTTTTTTGCTAATCTATCCCAAGGTAAAATAACGCTAACCTAAACCCATTATGACTTCATTATTTATATTTGAATGTTTTTATTGGATTTTAACATATTTCACACACAGTATGAAAACATTTAAGAACTTCAATGTTTTGCACACACATATCAATAAAAGTTATAATATTAATGAAAATAAAAATAAATTGAATCAAAAAAATAAATAAAAATAATAATAATGATCATAATAATAATAATCATAAATAAAATAAAATAGAGTAACAAAAAAAAAAACAGCTGCATAAATAATGCAAAATAACTACATAAATGAAAAATCACAGGGCCATTGCAATTATTTACCCAACAGGGAGTTCTGCAACATACAGGAGAAATGGCTGCCAAAGCTTTCTGAACTTTCTTTCCGAGTCTTGAGTTATATATCTTAGTTGTTTCACCCTGAGATTAGCCATCATGTCTACCACCCAACGCCTATGGGAAGGGGGTACTGTCTTTTTCCATTTAAGCAGGATAGTCCGCCATGCCAGAAGTGTAGCAAAGGCCACTGCTGTGGCATGGGTGGCTGAAATCCTGCAGTCCAGTGGCACCACACCAAATAAGGCTGTGACAGGGTTCGGTTGAATTTTAATTTCCCACACTGCGGTGATGGTGTTAAAAAAAACCCTCCCAAAAGTTTTTCAACCTTGGGCAGGCCCAAAACATATGGCTAAGGGTGCCCGGGTCACATTTACACCTAGGGCAGTTTTCACTGGTTCCTGGAAACATTTGGGCAAGCCTGCTAGTTGATAGATGGAGTCTGTGTAGTACTTTAAATTGGAGGAGTCCATGCCTGATACAAATAGATGAGTTATGCACCTAGCCAACTGCCCTCTTCCATTCTGTTACGGAAAGACCGAAGCCTAGTTCTGCCTCCCACTGCTGTTTAATATGGTCCAAAGAGGGGGTTGCTGCCCCCTGCAACAGTTCATATATAGCAGACACACACACCCCCTGCAAAGGATCAACCTTCAAGCATTCTTCTAACCAGCCGCTCTGTAGATTTTGAAGAGAAGGAGAAAAGTGTTTTTTGATAAAGCTTTGGACCTGCAGATATCTGAAAAAATGAGACTGTGGAATATTAAGTTTTGACCTTAACTGCTGAAATGACATGAAGTTGCCTTCTCTGAAGAAATCCTTGACCAAGCCTACACCTTTTCTGGTCCAGAGCTGAAAAGTTGTGTCAATAAGAGATGGTAGGAAGAGGGTGTTTGCCGAGATGGGAGCTAAAGGGAGGCCCTGTTTGCACCCAAAATGGATTCTTAACTGTTTCCATATCTTAAACGATCCCTGTGTCACTGGGTTGTGTCCAAGCGGTCTCTTACTCATTGGCAGTGGAGCACAGATTAAGGAGCTCAGTGCTATGGGGCTGTAGGAACGCTGTTCCATAAGTAGCCCTATCCAGTTCTTTAAAAAATGACTTTGCTATGAATAGTGGAATGGTTTGGAAGAGAAATAAGTGTTTTGGCATTATTACCATCTTTACTGAATTTATGCGTCCTGCCATTGAGAGAGCTGGTTTGAAATTATGTTTAAACAGGTCCCTATAATGTTTGGTCACCGACACTCCCAAATAGGTAAATTTGTCTTTACTTATCTTAAATGGGTAAGTCTCCAATTGACTGATTTGACTAGCTTTATCGTTGACTGGAAAGATTAAGCTCTTTGCCATATTTATTTTGTATCCTGAAATTAATCCGAAATCGATGATGGTTTTCAGAACACTTGGGATGGAGTTTCTGGGGTCAGACAAAAAAAGAAGGAGGTCATCGGCATACAACAAAAGTTTGTGTATGTGTCCTCCTCTGCTAATTCCTGTCAAAGTGCCGTCACATCTCAGTGAAACATCCAAGGGCTCAATGGCAACACCAAAGAGCAGAGGGGATAGGGTGGCACTCCTGTCTAGTCCCTCTAAATAAGGAGAAATATTTTGACATATTATTATTAGTCCTGACCGCAGCCTGTGGGCAGGTGTACAACAGATTCACCCAAGAACAAAACGAAGGTCCAAATCCAAAATTTTTGAGGGCTGAAAGCAAATATTTATGCTCAATTCTGTCGAATGCTTTCTAAGCGTCCAATGCAATAATAACCTCAGGGACATTATTACTACCTGGAAGATACATTACATTGTATACCCGGCGAAGATTACTGTATAGCTGTCTACCCCTTAGAAACCCAGTTTGATCAGAGTGAATGATTTTGTCTAGCTCTCGCTCCAATCTGTCTGCTAATACTCTTTTCTATTTTATAGTCACAGCAAAGCAAGCTCACTGGATAATAAGATTCGCATTGCAATGGGTCTTCATCCTTCTTGAGAAGCACTGAGATGGTAGCCTGTGTCATTGTCGGAGGAAGGGATTTGACCCTGAAGGCTTCGTCATAGACTTTACATAAGAAAGGGAGGAGTTTCAGCGAGAAAGTTCGATAGAATTCTGTTGGAAATCCATCCGGCCTTGGGGTTTTCCCAGACTTAATTTTCCTGACTGCCTGTTGTATTCCCGTTAGCTGTATTCCACCCTCTATACTGTCTCTGTCCGCATCTTCTAACATAGAAACCCTGATCCTGCTAAAGAAATCTTCTACTAGCCCTTCTTCACACTGTTCAGAGGTGTATAACTCCTCATAAAATGTCTTTAATTGGTTATTAATTCCCAGTTGATCTGTGACAATGTTACCGTCCTTATCCTGAACTGCTGATATGTAATTTGCTGCAGCCATTTGTTTCAGCTGATGACTTAACATCTTCTGCATACTCAAAGTATTGCTGTCATGATTTCAAATGCATATCTATGGCCCTTTCATTCATCAAGAGGTCATATTCAGCTTGGAGTAATGATCTTTCCTTCAAAAGATCTGCAGATGGTGAGACTGATTGACACTGATCTACTGATTTCAGTCTGTTGCTAATGTCTGACAAGCGTTTCAATTTTCTTTTAGAGCGACTCGCACTGTAGGAAATTATTTGCCCCCTTATGAAGGCCTTAAATGACTCCCATAGAAGGGTGTAACTTACATCAGGGGAACTGTTTGTCTCAAGAAAAAAATCAATTTGTGTGTTGATGAATTGCACAAATTCCTCATCTGCCAAAAGTCTCGTGTTGAGCCGCCATAGTGGCCCGGGAGGTGCCATATCTGGGAATCTGAGATTTAAGATTACAGGACTGTGGTCTGATATTACTATTGTTTTGTAGTCTGTCGAAATTAAGAAGGGGAGAAGTATATGGTCCAATAAGAAGTAATTAATTCTGGAATATGATTGATGTGGTGGGGAAAAAAATGAGAACTGTTTTGATGTCGGGTGCTTAAACCTCCAAGGACCCGCCATCCCATAGGTCTGCAGAAATGCGTTAATACACTGGGCAGAGTTATTTAACGAAGTGCCAGTGTTGTGACTTGGATGAGAGCGGTCTAGTGTTGGACGCAGAACATAGTTAAAGTCCCCCCCAAGTATTAAATTGTACCTGTCAAGGTCAGGAAGGAGTGAAAATATATTTTGAAAGAACTGTCTATTGTCCCAGTTAGGGGCATAAATATTTGCCAGTATTACAGGTGTGTTACCTAGAGTTCCTTGGACAATTACATAACATCCGTCTTTGTCTTGAATTGTATTAAGCTCCTTGAATTGTATTGATCTGTGTGAAAGTATCGCCACACCCCTAGCTTTACAGTTAAAAGAGGAGTGATACATTTTTGTGAAACCTGCTCTTTTAATTCTGTTCTGATCCTGTTTCAATAAGTGTGTTTCCTGAAAGTACACTATGTCGCCCTTTAATTTATTTAAATGAAGGAACACCTTGTTACGTTTAATTGGGTGGTTAAGTCCTCGAACATTCCAGCTCACCACTCTGACCCCAACCCCAGATACCTTGTTACTGTTCGCAGTCATAGTGAGAATGACCTATTCGATGTTGCCGGCGAGCCCAAACTTCTGCTGTCCTGTATGTCCTTTGATCCGACACCCATACAGCCATCATCCTGCAACATACACTTGAGAGAAGTACAAAACCCAGCACAGTATACATGGCCCAGTGAAGAAAGTGTAAAGGGAAAGCAAAACAGAAAAACACAAACAAACATAAAAAGGTGTGCAATACGATCCTCTAACATTGTAACCTCAAACAACATATTTGAAACCTCATATGCCATAAACAATAGCCTCAGATAAAAAACCTGTAGCACTAAAACCAGTGCACTAAAACTCGTTCTCTAAGAATAAATTTCAACATACCAACACAGTCATGTTGTACAGTATTTATTTAATATTTATTTAACCTTGGATGACTCAGTAAGAGCAAATGAGCTGAATGATTTCTTTCTTAGATTTGAGGTCCAGGATTTCTCCTCTAGAGGGAGGGAGATTTTAGATTCGTTGACTCCTTCTGGAGAATGTGAGCTCCAGATTACACCTCAGCAGGTGCAGGCTGTTTTTAGTAAAGTCGGCAAAAGGAAATCATCAGGCCCTGATGGCCTGCCTGCCTTCTTAATAAAAAGTTGCTCAGCTGAGTTAGCTGCTGCCTGGTGCCCTATTTTCCAGAGGTCCTTTCACAGCCACACAGTGCCCAGCCTGTGGAAATAGTCCGTTATCATTCCGGTCCCTAAGATTTCATGTCCTGCGGTTGATAATGATTACAGACCTGTTTCATTAACTTCAGTAGTAATGAAGTTTTGAAAGAATCATCGTTGATATGCTTAAATCTGAGGTTGCTGGTTGTCTCGACCCCCTACAGTTTGCTTATAGGCAGGGCCGTGGCACAGAGGACGCAGTTATCACTGTCACCCACTTGATTAACAAACATCTCGAGAATCCTAAAGCATATGCTCGCGTTTTATTTGCTGACTTTAGTTCAGCTTTTAACACTGTGCAGCCCTACCTGATCATACAGAAGCTAATTAACATGAAGGTAGATACTTTTATCATCAAATGGTTTTATTCTTTTTTTAACAAACAGGACACAACAAGTTAGGGTGAACAGCTCTCTCTCAGCCCTGAAGCAGTGTAGCACAGACGTGCCCCAGGGCTGCGTCAGCTCCCCGGTCCTCTTCACACTGTACACTGATGAATGCAGGAGTTCACATCCTAACAACCATGTCATCAAATTTTCAGATGATACTATCATCTTAAGTCTGTTGGATGCGAATGCCTGCCCCTCTGTGTACTTCAGTGAGATAGCCACCTTCAAAATCTGGTGTGACAATAACTTCCTGGTGTTAAATACCAAAAAGACAAAAGAGATGATTTTTGATCCTAAAGAAATTGCAGCTCATGACCCAGTAATCATTGATAACTGCGTTATTGAACAGGTGTCCTTGTATAAATACCTGGGCCTGATGGTGTCTAATAACCTATGCTGGAGTGATCATGTGGATTTCCTCTGTAACAGACTAGCTCAGAGGCTACACTTTCTCAGAAGGCTGCGGCTGTTTGGGGTCCGAACCGAGATCATGTTAACATTCTATAACGCTGTGTTAGCAAGTATCATAAGATACGGCATGGCAGCGTGGTTCGGCTCCCTCACAGTCCAGTGTAAGGCCAGACTTCAGAGAATGGTGACTACAGCTATGAAGATAGTGGGGAAACATGATCACTTCCAGTCCCTCCAGGCAATATATGAGGGAGCAGTTGTCAAGGGAGCAAATAAGATCCTGAGTGACCCTTCTCATGTTCTCTTTCAGGAGTATGAGCTGTTGCCGTCGGGGAGGCGCTACAGAGCCAGCAGGTGTAGGAGCAACCGGTTCAAATTGTCCTCTATTCCCACTTCCATTTTATTATTAAACAAACAAACAAACACCTCTCGTGGCAGAGCCCCTCCCTCCCCCCAGCCTACTGCTGCGGATCCACTACCCTAGCCCCCCTCCAACCCACCACCTGACCTCAGTTGGATGGTGGGGAGGGCTCACTGTGGTGGACCCACATCCATTCTGGTAATGTTATATAAGCTTATGGCTGCTGATCCCCTGCCCGTCAAATTCACTGTCAAATTCAGCGTCAATTCACCGTTAATCACTGTTTACCATTGCTTATTACTGAATTCTCCTCAATTATGCTAATAGGTGGTTGCCTGCTCACCTGCTGGCCCTGCGATGCCCCCCTGGTTGAGCCGTATGTGCGCAGGGCTATTTATGCCTAAATGGTCTGGTCATTGTTGTTCTCATCTAGTATTGTTCTTATTTGCACTATGGTCCCGCGACTGATTTAATATAATTTTAATTGTTTTACTGGTGTTTTTATTTGACCCCTGTATTTATCTGTTTTATCTGCACTAACTTGCACTTTGAGATAGGCCAGTGCAATACCTGTAGTTCCCTTGTTTGTAACCTTACATACAAGGCAAATGGTTGCACTACTCTTGCACCAGTAGTCTGCAACTGTAACACACTCAGGGCTGAATTCACAAAGAATGAACTGCGGCCGCTGAAAGCACCTTGAATTGCACTTCACTTGCACCCGCAGTTTGCTGCGTCTTAACGTCCTATTCACAAAGGATATTGCGCTAATGATATACCAGCGCAAACACGCCCACAAAGTTTGGCAGCTGAGTGCAGTTTGCCCCTGATTTGCCCCTGATTGCAATTAGCCACA
>NC_065519.1:39613174-39620612 GCF_006386435.1 Epinephelus moara
TTATCTTATCTTATCTTATCTTATCTTATCTTATCTTATCCTAAATTTGCTAATAATGTAATGTACCTGTGGTTTGCAGAAACATAAAATACCAACGTAGTGTATAGCGAACTATTAATATTTGGCATGTATAGGTAGCAAAGCCATATAGTGACTATGCCATAAGACTGTAATAAGAGAGCGAACACAATGATTCAGGAGGATTAATGCATCCATGTGTTCAACTGAGAACAAAGAGGAAGGCCTCAGCTGAGGAAGTTGCAGCGTCACAAGATCTGCATAGCTCAGCAGTAGTCTAGGAGGAAGTGTGTTATCTCAGACTTGTCCAGGTCCTATGGGATTAATTAATTAGAGTTCTGCATGTTTTGTTACTGACAGGGACAGAGAGGAGATGGAAGGGAAGACTGGGAGAGAGAAACAGAAGGAAAGCAGAGAGGAATTGAAGGCTGTCTCAGGAGAATCCAGCCTACATAATGACATGCGCGTCTCTTTCTGTGCCTTGCCAGCATCCCCCTCTTGTTTTGCTCAAAGGTGTATGGCACAATGCAAAAGGAATTATTGATAAAGACAGGGCCTGTATTGAGTTGTTGTGCTGCCAGAACATGAATATAGCTTATACCCAGACCTCCCACCGCCTTCCACACTGCCGTCATGAGCATGGTCATTATTAGCACGACACTGTTACAAATGAGTGGACACCAGCGTCACAGTTGGGAAGGGATTTCAAGAAACATTACTTACCCAGGGATCAATTTTGCGTGTGATTAAACACAGTTAACTAATTATGGCGACAGCATGAGTTATGATTATGGGAAAATGATGTGAATTACAGTGTAGTGTAAAAACTCCCGGCTGTGATTTATCTGGAGTGAGATCTTTAGGGGCCAGAAGAGAAAAATTATATTAGCAGATGCAAAACATATTAATGCATGGATGATGAACATCCTACTAAGAAGCATCAGTCATCATCATGTTAATGTTGCATGACATGAAACACTGAACAGGAAGAGTGGAAACCAGTATCACTGTTGAATGAATGAAAAATGAACCTATTCCTTTTTATCTGAAAAATACATAAGTATTCTTTAATAGAAATTAACACCATTAACTGTGGCAGGACAGAAATTTCAGGCTGAATGATTACTGGGTTAAAGCTTAGCTTTGTCTTCAGTAGCCCTCAGTCAAACAGATATAGAATAAGTGTAATTGTCCATGAACAGAATTACAAAAAGGGCTTCACAGTTATGGCTAAAATGATAATCATTTGTGAAAATTTGTAATAATTACACATAATTCTTAGAATTATAATATTTTAATTACACCTCAACATTTGACACTGACCAAACTCTCTTTAATGGATATATTCAGGGCCAGAAGAAGTAGAATGACAGCACATCATGGCCCTGTTACGCAAGTGTTTCAACAAGTCCTCTAACAAAAACCACAAGTATGGCTTATGGCAACGCATTCTAATCACAAGTCATCACATATCACCGCTTTTTCAGTGGCCTTTCACATTTACATATAACACACTAGGTTTACTTTTTGGTCTGCTGTTGACATTCTGTTATGCCATAACCAATGCCAACAAAACAAAGTGAATACTGGCTCCAAGATGAAAGTCTGGGGTTTACTGGACCCATTCACTACCCCTCCCGCCCACCCTATTGGGACTTTCCTGCTCCTTATGTTATATATGTATATTATATTATTTATGCATCGTTTCAAACTGACACTGTCCAGCAGCGTATCATACTGCCGTGACAGGTGCCCTCCAACCATGTTACAAACTGACACGCCTGTCCGGGTATCACACTGCTGCAACAGGTACCATCTGGCAGACTGGCGGCGTGTCATCCAAAGCAGCCATATTCAACAACTGTGTAATGAGAATGGGCTGCCTATGGAAAATGTTCACCAATGTCTGCACAGGCTGCGTAGCACCAGCAGAAATGAAAATGACAGTTGGTATGTGGTATATGTAGATTGGTGTATTGACTACAATAGAATCGTTTCTGTTCTATCAAGGTGTGTGTCCATATAGCGTTTTTCTTTTACAGTGGAGAAACCATTTTTTTGGTAATGTTTGTTGTTGAACTGCTCCTGATGACACTCAAAAGATCTGAAATGTCTCCCAATTTCTGCGCTGGATCATCTCTGAAGAAAAAGCTTGCATGAACACACAGACTAGAAACATCAACAGTAGTGAGCAGGGACATTTCATTTAGCTTAAACCTAGTTTTTAATATTTTTAGGGACCTCGGCTGAAGGCCGTTTATTATTATTATTATTATTATTCTTTATTCTTTATTCTTTCTTCCACCATCTCTTTTAACCCCAATTTGACCCCCTAAACATGCTCAAAAACTCACGAAAATTGGCACGCATGTCAGGACTGGAGAAAACTTTGATAAAATGAAAAAATTAACCCCAAAAGTGCCAAAATGGGCTCTCTCACGCCACCTAGACACACTAAATTGGCCACTGCGGCCCATAGGAATGTCGTTGAAAGATCAAACCAAAACTGCCTTGTTCGTTTCATTGAGACCTACAAATCACGCACTGACACCCCTGACCTAAATCCAACAGGCGGTGAGCTAGTGCCTCTGAAAGTAACATGACCAAATGTGGAGAAATTGTCAGCTGTGAGCTAGACATCTTAAACTTACCAAGACCAAGATCCCATTATTTGACTCCTCAAACATAAAAACATAAATGTCTGCGTTCGGGAAGTGTATATCTCTCTGCTGGTATGCTCAGACTGACGATTGGACCCACAGTTTGGGAATAAAAGGGAGGAGTTTGAGACATTTTAAAGCCATTTCCATCTACCTGGTCTCTCACAGCTTTTCTCTCCCTCTCAGTGACGGACTCAGGATGTTTGAAGGGCAGGGGCGAAAAGGAAAAAAGGGCACCTACTGCATGACATGGGGCCCATTGGTGTGCAAAAAAAACAAAATATGACCCCCTAAACATGCTCAAAAACTCACCAAAATTGGCACACATGTCAGGACTGGCAACAATTTGATTAAATGAAAAAATTAACCCCAAAAGTGCCAAAATTGGCTCTCTAGCGCCACCTAGACACACTAAAATGGCCGCTGCGGCCCATAGGAATGTTGTAGAAAGATCAAACCAAAAGTGGCTTGTTCGTCTCATTTAGACCTACAAATCACGCAGGGACACCCCTGACCCAAATCCAACAGGAAGTGAGCTATTTGCCCTTTCAAAGTAAGATTTTGCCTCAAAAATCCTCTTTTTTCAAAAAATATCCGCTCCTACACCGTTTATCATATCGACTTCAAACACGCACACATTACAAGCCAACTCCTGCTAAACAGATCTTCTGTATAACTTTGTCATTACTCGAATGGTTTGGATTTTATGGGCGCTTTCAGGTGACGTGCGACCAAACCTTCAGACGATCTTTGCGCCACCCAGACACACTAAAATGGTGGCTGTGGCCCATAGGAATGTCATAGAAACACAAAACCAAAACTGGCTTGTTCGTCTCATGAAGACCTACAAATCACGCAGGGACACCCCTGACCCAAATCCAACAGGAAGTGAGCTATTTGCCCTTTCAAAGTAAGATGTCATCTTTCAAAAAGTTTCTTTCTCAAAAAAATATCTACTCTTACACCGTTAACTGTATCGGCTTCAAACATGCACACATGACAGGCCAACCCCTGCTGAACAGATCTTCTGAAGAACTTTGTCATTACTCCAACGGTTTGGCTTTGATGCCCTCTTAAAGGTGATGTGACACAAAAACTCCAATGGCCACTGCAGCCCATAGGAATGTTATAGAAAGATCAAACCAAAACTGGCTTGTTTGCCTCATCAAGACCTACAAATCACTTACTGACACCCCTGACCTAAATCCAACAGGAAGTGAGCTAATGCCTCTGAAAGTAACATGAGCAAATGTGGAGAAATTGTCAGCTAGAGTTGTTCCACTAGCGACCAAGATCAAATTTTTGACTCCATAAACATAAAAACCTATATGTCTGCATTCGGGACGAGTGAATCTCTCTGCTGGTATGCTCAGATTGATGATTGGATCCACGGTTTGGGAATTTAAGGGAGGAGTTTGACACACTTTTTTCTTTTCCCCGTGCTGCGACCTTGTCATGGTGGAGAGGCTTGTGTGCTTCTATGATCCTGAGAGCTATGCTGGCGGGGGCCTATGGCATGTTCAACCATACCAGACTGGTCTTGGGTGAGGAGTGAGACGAAAGGCAGCACCTGGTCCTCCAGGTTGGGGGTTGGGCGTGGCGCTAACAACGCCACCCCGTAAAAAATCCTACTGTTACGGAAACTACAATGAGCAATCCTATTGACATCAGGCCCAAAGTAGACCCCGGCCACCAACTATTTGGGTGGCAGTATGACCACTTCTGATGAAATCCGAAAGGAAGTCAGGAGTGCGAAAGAGGGTCTACTAGGGCCTAAAACCAAGATCCGCATTGGACCATGGAACGTCCGAACCATGTTTGAGACCACCAAGACAGCACAAGTCCTCAGTGAGATGAAAAGGTACCACCTGGCCATCCTGGGGATAAGTGAGAGTCACTGGACCAGCTCCGGTCATCAAGTCCTGCATGATGGGTCTGTCATCCTCCATTCTTGACACATTTTAACACCATCTCAATCTGCCTTAAAATGGCCACTGCGACCCGTAGGAATGTCGTAGAAAGCTCAAACCAAAACTGGCGTGTTTGTCTCATCGAGACCTACAAATCACTCACTGACACCCCTGACCTAAATCCAACAGGAAGTGAGCTAGTGCCTCTGAAAGCAATGTGGAGAAATTGTCAGCTGTGAGCTAGGCATCTGAAATCCACATTTTTGACTCCACAAACATAAAAACTATATGGCTGCATTCAGGATGAGTGTATCTCTCTGTTGGTATGCTCAGATTGACGATTGGACCCACAGTTTGGGAATAAAAGGGAGGAGTTCGAGACATTTTAAAGCTATCTCCATCTGCCTGCTTTCACACAGCTTGTCTCTCTCTCTCTCAGTGACGGACTCAGGATGTTTGAAGGGCAGGTACGAAAAGGCAAAAAGGACACCTACTGCATGACATGGGGCCCCATTGGTGCGAAAATGGCCACTGCTGCCCATAGGAATGTCGTAGAAAGATCAAACCAAAACTGGCTTGTTCGTCTCATCAAGACCTTAAAATGACACACTGACACCCCTGACCTAAATCCAACAGGAAGTGAGCTAGTGCCTCTGAAAGTAACATGAGCAAATGTGGAGAAAGTGTCAGCTGTGAGCTAGAGTGGAGAGGGGTCTAAAATCATCTAAAACTTTTGTCCTTAAAGGATAACTGAGGTATTTTTCAACCTGGGCCCTATTTCCCCATGTGTATGTGTGCGTATGATTCATAGGTACAACTCGTTTTAAAATTGGTTCAGTATTGAGGGAGGTTGATGCAGCCGGCACCTGCGAGGTAGATATGGGGGCATGAGAGCTTTGCTTGTTGCCGGAAGAAAACAGGGTACGATACATACGAGGGCAAAGTATGCAACAGTAAATGTGCGTCTCGGAGACAATTCTAGGTATCAGTATTACATGCATGAAGACATATTAGTTATACTTACTTGATGGATAGTTGACCATTTGGTCCCTGTGGTTTTGGCCGCCTCCTCCAATTTATTTTGGGCACATGAAAAAAGGTATCCAGCACTGCCCTGTTGATCAGAGGGGGGAAATCCTCTAACGTAGTTACACAGCGTTTGGTAGTTTCTGTATCATCCCAGGACACATTGAGACCATAAATATTGGGCAACAGGTCCCACTCGTTGCAACACAGACATTTGTAACCTAGGCAAATATGAAAACAAACTAATAGAAGCTTAGATCAATACTAAATGTAAGCAAATACAATAATTGTGTTTAAAGTAACAAAATGTTATAAAAGTAAGTCACTGTTCAAATTGTTGTTAATTTTATATGTACTGCTCCTTTAACAAGTGCAGCAGTAACAGTCGATCACGGTAACAGCCGAGCACGTAAGCGCCGCATGCTGGAGGGAGGGTGAATAACTAGAGTAAGAGCAGAACACCAGAGACGGGAGACGGAAAAGTCGAGAACGAGAGGAAAGGAGAAAGTAAATAGGAGTAAAAGAAGTATATTTTGAGATTCAACACCTTGTTTTCCTTTCATTTTTGGGAGGATATTGCATTCACCTGCTGTCCGTGTTGCTGGATTCTGTTTTATTTCATTTTTGAACGAGGATTTGGTGAGTTAAAAAGCTATTTTTTTCAGCGTGTGTATCAACAGGATATTCCTTTGTTTACAAGCTTAATGTGAAGACGATATTACTCGCAGCTAAGCTAAAGCAGTCTGAACAACTGTTATGCTGTGTATTTTGTGTTTTTCATTTGTGTAATGTGTAGTTAAAAGCTAAAAAAAAAAAAAAAGAGCATACACGGTCAAGTTGCCTCGCGGCGGAGTGAAAGCGAGAGGAGAGCCGCCATTTTAGGTCGCGGTTTGGATTTAAGTTGATAGTTAACCTATATTTCAGTGCTAGAACTTTAATTTATTTTCCTGATTTATGTGAAGCTAAAATGCCTGCATGTGCGTTGCCTTGTTGTATGGCAGGCCAGGTTTTTTAGTTGGGATTGCCGGTGTGTGAAAACACCTGGAGCTGTGGAAAGAAGATGGCGAGCCACCCATAGGAGAGAGAGAGTCGGAGCGGAGAATCACCTATTCTGCAAACTCACCTGCACACCGTGGACAAAGACACTGATTCTGACACTGGGATCGTGGTAGAACAAAACTGACAGGTTTTGCAGCAACACACAGTGAATTTCATATGGACTGATAAAGGACATAACAGAAAGACTGGTAATACACCAAACTGTGGAAATTTGAGTTATTGTTTACATTGATCTGTGAGCTCTGAGATTGAGTTGTATTTTTTTATTTTATTGAACTGATGTTTTTTTGTCTTTTCTTTTATTTATTCACTTTTTCCTCATTGTGTGCCAGATTGGTATTACATGAATGGGTCGTGTAAAAGTGAATTTAAGCTTAAATAGAGTTGATTAATCAAACTAAAGAGAAAGTAGAAAAAATAGAACTAAAACCCATAAATAGGCCTAAACTGAGATAAAATGAGAACTTAAACTTCCACTAAATGGAGTCACAGCAAGGAGCACCACCAGTCCTCAGAGATTTGTGTTCGTGCAGCAGCTGCTTCACCCTCGTCTGCTCGTTGGCTCTCTCTCTCTATCCTCATCTGCTCTTCAATTTGTAGGAGCTCCTCTTCCATATACTTGGGCTCAAATAAGTACGGGTGGCCATCGTAATAAAAGGGCTCATCCTCATTCTCGAAATCGGGTAAATATGCAGCAATGATACCGATGCAGTAAAACTCTCAACTGTACTCCGGGACAACCAGCGCCACTCTGAGCGGCGCTCA
>NC_065519.1:39620630-39626495 GCF_006386435.1 Epinephelus moara
ATACACATGGGGAAATAGGGCCCAGGTTGAAAAATACCGAAGTTATCCTTTAACTGTCTACGTGAACTGGAGGCCGAAATGATGAGTGAGTCCGAGGTCCGCCCAACGCTGCTTGCAGCTTTAATTTTTCTTAGTTTTGGTCATGTTTTATGCAGGTAAAGATACGAAAACAATGGCATTTTTTGTGAAAAAGAAAAAAAATTCAAGGTTAAGTTCCAATAAACAGACTTCATCTTGCCAGCTTACTAATACAAAATCTGTGTAATGTTTGATTGAACCCATATTTTAATAGAAGTAGGTAATTGTCCACTGTATTCACGATGAACAATTGGGCAGTCGAAAACAAACATTTGAGGGTGAGGAGGAAGGGTCATTTACATGATGACGACAACAATATTGTCTAAGTGGAGAGACGGCAAGATTAAGGAACTTCTGTTGGTAAGGGTCGAAGCTGAAATTGTCAGACAAATTCAAGGAACAGCAAAAGACTGCTGTTTATGACAATGTCCAGAGTTCATTTGAAAAAAAAAACGCTTATGAATCTTTGTGCATGAAATGTTGCCACACCCAACTTGTTAAGAGATGGTTTATTGAGGCTTAGCATGGCTTCAAACTGCATCATAATTTTAACATTCTCCTCATCACTGCTCTCCTTTTACCCAGCCAGATAACAGAGGATCTGAGTCAAATAAGCAACAAAAAAAGCAACAATCTCCTCAGCTTGTTAGTGGTGGCTGTTTTCTATGCAATATTCTCCCTCTGCTGCTGCTTTGACATCCATCGTGGACTGCATGCTTGAAAGGACAGGCAGTGTCTTCCTGCAGGATCATACTTACAGGTTACACCTTGAGCAAATGTAGAAGTTTACCGTTCTTACATAGAGCAGAGGATGATGTGCTGCGTGGCCTGTTTGTGTCTGCATAAGCCTTCGAACATCATTGTTATCCTTTGCAAATAATATTTAATGAAAGTCTTTGCTTTTGACTGGAATGAATAATTCAGTTTCTGTTGCTATAGTTCTCTATGGCTGAGTGGCAGAATACTTGCTGTCAGAGGAAGTAAACAACTTGAAACGGAGGCCCTAAAAGCCTCTCCCAAGAGACGCACAGATGTTTAGTCAGAGGGGTGGCCGCCTGTTGCGACACCATTGCCTGATAAATGCTAAGTGTTTACATTGTTCTGAGCTGGATTCCGAGATATGAAATCTGGGGGACATATCAAAGGCACATTCAAAGTATATGTTTCCCTCTCAAGTCAGTGCATGTGAAACAACCTGGAATCTAATAAATACAGTATTTGCTTTCTATTCATGAGAAACAGCACACAGAGACAAAACTGCAAGGACCCTCAGAGCCATTATGCATGAGAAGTATAATTTAGCTATCAGCTTTTTACATTAACATCTACTGGTATCATTCATATAGTCAGCTCAGTCTGACCATACCTGCATTTGTGTTTACACTACATTTGGGGAAGCATTTCTTTGAACCATGGCAATTAAAACAGGGATCTTGGTTCCGGCGGGGCATAGCCAGCCCAAGCCTTTTTTCCTAAACAAAATGAAGCTCCATCCCTCAGGGTGCCAGCAAAACTTATCCAACTGATGAAAATAAACTACCTCCAAGACAGTATTTGTTCAGTGCAGTTTTTTTGTGTGGAATGTGCAAATGTAAGCACAAATAAAGCCAGTCCCCCCAGGATGTTACAATGTTGCGATTGCGCCAGTTAACACAAATTCAGTCAAACCCTGCGAATTCTAATGCCTGGTACAAACTACACAACTTTTCTGCCCGTTCTGAGAGTCACTATGTCACATTAGACGATTGTGGAGTCATAAAATTGTGCCGTGACTTGGCCGACAGACATGACACACTACACAGTGGTTTACACCAATTATCCCCGGTCATCTTTCACGACGTGTGTGATGTCATCGGGTTATTCTTGTCCTATTGTTATTACTTTTACTATTATTTCAGTCACCGTGTCTGTTCATGTGCCAGCCGACATGTTGTTGTAGTCACCTAAAAGCGTCAGCAGATGGCAGGAGCTACATTACCGTACGCAAACATTCAAGTCACCGAATCCTCCACAAGTTCCTGCAAATGTTTAACAATTAAAGCCTTTTTAGAAAATTAAGGGATTCTAAGGGGCTTTTAATTTGAAAAAGTGTTGAGTTTGAAATGACGGCACAATGCATTAACTTTATAAAGGCAACGGGAGCAGATAAAAAGTAAAAATATGAAGATACTGTACAGAGGGATAAATAAATAATGGCCTGTTTATAATGTAGTCTGTTTCAAATTAAGCTGGTAGTCCTTGCAGTTGTGGTGAGTAAAAGCCTCACCAGCATTTTTTTGGTACTTTATGTCCGTCTCCATTATGAAGAAATAACATTGTTTGCTAGCTTGATGCTAATGACAGTACTCACCGGGTTCCTAAAGTGCCTCTGCTGTTTCACACCATCGTTTTCCCTTTTTACTCTATGTGGTAACATCCCTAGAAGAAATATCAAAAAGGCTGGGGTGTTGTTGTTGTACAGTTGTCTACGGCAGCAGATCACTCTGTGTTTCTATTGGTCAAATGGGGGGCTGTGACGGGAGATGTCGTAAACGGCAAAAAGAAACGCAAACATGCTCGACTTTCTGTTGGAATGTCGTGAGGCGTCCCAGATGTGGCATCGATTGTTGTTAACTATGACATACTACACGAGATGAAACAATGAATTGTCTCTTACGACACTCAATGTCGTTTACAATCCATGCCGACACCGTGTGTCGCTGTGTCGAGCTAGAATCAGGCTGAAATCGTGTAGTGTGTACCAGGCATAAATGACCTTGCAATTTTGTCCAGTCACTGCCACTTTAACACAAATTCAACCATTTAAAACAGGTAAAATCTCATTTCATTGTAGAGCTGCGTGCAGCGTATTGATTAACTCATTCCCTCTCTCTGTTTATCAAAAGACTAATGCTGTGGAGCCAGAGCTCTGTGCCTGGGACAGACTCATACACACAGTGACAGGGCAGGTGACTAATGTTACCCAACGGTTATTCACACTTTTAACTACAGAGTCGAGCTGTTTCTGTGTCGTTAACGGCTTGGTGTTGGATGTTAACCACTGCTGCAAGGCTTCTGCCCAAGTGGCAAAATATGATGAGTATGAATGAGATCTCGATGTGCCGTGTTAGCTTGGAGAGCAGGTTGGAGGACTGTCCTTTAGTCCACCACGACCTTCACAAATAGATTCCAATTCTGTGGGAAACGCTGACAGCTATAATAATAAGCTCTGAATTTGTGATAGCATCACAAATATTTCTGTAATTTTCATTCTTTTTCTTTCTTTTTTTTTTTCTTAGAAAAGCTGCTGTGAATTCAGGCATTTCAGGCACGCATTTGTTTAATGCATTTCAACAATCCCAAATACATCCTGCAAAATCCTGTAGGGACTGTTAAGTTTACTTAAACTTGTCTTGTCATGACAAAAAAAGCAGTAAGACACGTTTGCTCTCACTCCCAACTCATCAAATACTGCCACCTTTTCAGTGATCTCTGCATCAGGTACTGACACAGAAAGGCACCTTTTGCAGCAGTATGACACACACTGGCCGGTGGCTATTTCTGATGCCACCAGCAACAACTGAACTTGTCAAATACAGTGGATGCAGCAGCAGACACAACTAGCTTTGCGGCATTATGATATGCACCCGATAGCAGCTATTTCTTTTCTTTTCCTTCTTCAAGATTATTAATTTTTTTTGCCTTTATTGATATGATAGCTGAAGAGAGACAGAAAAGGTAGGAGAGAGAGGGGGATGACATGCAGCAAAGGGCCATGGTTCGAAAATTGAACCCAGGCCGCTGCAAAGGACTCAGCCTATATGGGGAGCACACTCAGCATGTGAGCTATTTCTGACGCTGCTGTCAACTAACATCGTATCAAGAGCAATTATGGTCCCTTTAGGGCGGGTGAAAGGGCAGGTGGATCGGACCAACACCAGACCTTCACCTGGGAGCCCGCTATTTGTTTCCCATGTGAAACCAAAAGTCAGTGGAGATATTTCAATAACACAAAGATTATGCATGTAACAAGCAGACACTTTACATTTTCTGCAAAAATGGAACAGTGCATATCACATGTGTCCATTGAAATGCCATCTATGGACATCCAAAACTGATACAGGAGGGTACCCGGCCTTATATTTTGACATTTAGTTCCACTGACAAAGCAGGGTATTTGCCAAGTTGGGATGAGAACATGTTGGTACCACACAGTGAAACTTGATAGACCTCAAAATAAAAACTGGGTTTATTACACCCCAGATTTTATTATCTTTATTTTTTATGTTACTCATTATTTTCTTTTAGTATGTCCTGTCATTGATTCTATTGATTAGGATAGCATTTAGATAGCATGACACTCACCAAACACTCAGATGGTAAGACATGGAGACCCTGCAACCAGGGGGAAGAACACACTAGACCTGGTATACACAAACATCAAAGACTCATATAAAGCAGCCCCCCTCCCCCACATTGGCAACACTGATCACCTGGCTGCCATGCTAACACCAGCATACAGACCCAGGGTGAGACAGGACAGGCCAGTGGTCAGAGAAGTCATAGCGTGGCCACAAGAAGCCACTCCAGCACTGCAGGACTGTTTTGCTACCACACAGTGGGACATTTTCAGAGAGGCAACACTACTGACCTTCAGGAATACGCCCAGTCTGTCATTGGCTACATCAATAAATGCATGGATGATGTGAGAGTGGTCAAAACCATCAAGAGGCATGCCAATCAGAAGCCGTGGCTAACTGGGGAGGTCTGTTCATTGCTGAGAGCCCGAAATGCTGCTTTTAAGTCTGGGGACACCGCAGCATACACACTGGCAAGAAAAAACCTGTCCAGGGGAATCAGGGGAGCGAAGAGGTTTTATGCACAAAAACTAAACAGCCACTTCACAGACGACAAGGACTCACGTCGCTTGTGGCAGGGATTTCACACCATCACTGACTACAAGCCCCCCTCCCTGCGGATATGCCATAATGGCCCCTCTCTACCAGATGAACTAAACGACTTCTATGCATGTTTTGAGGCTAACAACACCACTCAGGCACAGACACTCCTGCCATCATCCTGCGACCAGGTACTCCAGCTGTCCACCACTGGAGTAAAAAAGGCCTTCGCCAGCGTCAACCCACGCAAAGCTGCAGGGCCAGACAACATCCCTGGACATGTTTTAAAGGACTGTGCTGAGCAGTTGAAAGATGTTTTTGCAGACATTTTTAACATTTTGCTCAGCCAGGCAGTAGTGCCAACCTGCCTCAAGAGTGCCATCATCATCCCCGTCCCGAAGAAGCCAAACCCCGCCTGCCTCACGCCCATAGTGATGAAATGCTTTGAGCGGCTGGTCATGCAGCACATTAAAAACTGTCTCCCTTCAAACCTGGATCCACTACAGTTCGCTTACAGGACCAACCGATCCACAGAGGATGCAGTCTTCACCTCACGCTGTCTTACCTGGAGCAGAAGAACACCTACGCCAGGAACCTCTTCATAGACTTCAGCTCAGCTTTTAACACCATCATTCCACAGCAGCTGGTGGAAAAACTGAAGCTGCTGAAGGTGGACACTGGCACCTGCAACTGGGTCCTCAACTTCCTCACACAGCGACAGCAGACAGTCAGGGTGGGCAGCCGCACATCAAGAACCATCACAGTGAGCACAGGCTCACCCCAAGGCTGTGTTCTGAGCCCCCTGCTGTTCAGCCTGCTGACTCACGACTGCACTGCCAGATTCAGCAATAATCACATCATAAAGTTTGCTGACGACACGACAGTGGTGGGTCTCGTCCATGATAACAAC
>NC_065519.1:39628168-39668260 GCF_006386435.1 Epinephelus moara
TGTAAATGGCTGGTGCCCCCCCCCATATACACACTCACCTCTCTGAATCCCCCCCCCATAACAGCTTGACAGCTAGTCACCTGTCAAGGTAATATTTCACCTTAATCAATGCACTTTACAAAGTCTGTTGCTGCTAAAACTGTTGTCTGTTAACCAGGTGTGTCTGAATGTTTGTGGGTGTGTCCGAATGTTGTTTATTTTCTTTATCTTCTATATTATTTTTTTGTTTTTTAGTCCTTTTAACTTATTTATTACTAGTCTTTTTAATGCACTGTGTAGCTGATGAGAAACAGTATTTCGTTTCTTTTTGTATGTAAATACTCAGGGAAATGACAAAGTAAATCTGAATCTGAATCTGAATCACTACAAAAATGTTAAAATGGGCAAAAATGGAACCAGTAACTTAAAGAATGTTGTTCTGTGAGCTAACGATCTGCTGAAATTGCTCCACCTACCTATATATCCATGACAAAATGCCACAAAAATGTCACTAAGCAACTGTTAAATCAGGATATCTTATTCTTTTGATCACGTTGCTTTATCACCATCATATAACAAAATTCATATTAACACATATTACACTTATTTATATGCTAAAGCTGGAGTGGGGACTTTTACATGAAAATGAACATGATGATGATGCGTTTTAGGGCCTGTCCCAAAACCTCCCCTGAGCCCTACCTCTTGCCATGGCTACCACCAAGCAAGAGACGGGAAATTAAGTTTTTATTGCTATTCACGATGTCTCGGTCTAGCTAACGTTACCGTCATCAGGTTGCTTGTTAGCTAGCTTGCAGTATCTGGCGTCTGTCATCTGTCCTGTTCTGCAAAATTGTCGGATTTTTCACATTCCGATAACACGCCAGCTAGCATAACTATGCTGCCTCATAATGTTAGCAGGTTAGCTAGCTAGCTAGTTGTAGATGCCGGTTGGAAGTGTAGATGGCTCACGCCTTCCTGTTTAAAATAGTTACGTATGCATGAATGAAACCGACGCAGTGACATAGTGAGTGGTGCCCCAATTCCTGGGGAAACATTTCAACCCCTACCCCTCGTTGCTTCATTTCGAGGGCCAAGGACTAAGGGGTAGGGCCAAGGACTAAGGGGTAGTGGACAAGGGGGAGTATTGGGATTGGGCCTTACTACAACCAGTGTGGTAGAGTGAGTGCAGAGTGCAGTGGGGGAGAGATTAATTTATTCATTTAATGTTAGATTTGTCGCACATTAGTTGTCTCTGCCTGCTTGGTACTGTCTTTGCTTGATTCTGGTGTTTGCTTGTTGATGTTTGAAATAAAGAAAAGAAGAGGAATAGACCACTGCGATGGAGCTGTAGCTTGGAGTTTGGTGTCGACTATGGCGACAAATTCTTAGAAGCATCCAAAAGAAGTTTCTGAAGTGGATGCTCCATATAACAAGAGTAAGGATTAACCCTACATTTAACAGTCTTTTGGATCAATATGTTTTGTGTTTTTATTTTGTAAAATCTGATGGAAAAAGAGTGATTTTTTTATGACAATTTTAATACTCATCAATTATTATGATTCACTGACTTCTGTAACCTTTCAACATATTGTAATGCTGGGTATATAGTGACTGTTATTATGTGTGTTGATTACATTATTTCTATTGAGGGAGGTGTCCACCGTAGGGGTATTTGATGATAAGTTGTTCTGGGGAGGAGTAAGGAATGTTGGGGGTAGTTACGACAGTTCACGACAGAGGGGGTTGGAGGAAGAGCGGCAGGCTGCCGGACCAGTTGGCGGGACAGTTTTTAAGAAGCAGGAGTTCAGAGAGTTAAAGAGCCTGTTTTGTTGTTTTTCCGGGGACACCTCAACCTTGGATTAGCTGTTGCTACGGCAAGGGAATAAATCAGGGCTCTTTTGAGCTAGCAAACTGCAACATCGCCTCCTCCTTGTCCTTCCTCTACCCACCTAGCTACCCCGAAACGCTACAATATAATGTACAGATTTTAGGGTTATGAAGCATTTGAAGATACTCCACAAAATGACATCACGGTGAGCAGAAATACCAATTGACCTATGGCTAAGCCACGCCCCCCTCCATTCACTTAGACAAAATATCAACATTCAGTGACGGGCGCTATGGCAGGTGTCATAGTACATGATATTTCGCAGGAGGCAACTGATGATTTTTGGAGACATAACAATCAAATTTTGGTGAAGTTAAGGTTTTTGGCTCAGAATATGAGAAAAGGATAACGGCCTTTTTACCATCTTTACCAAGAGTGTCTCTCCGTTAGTTTGGTGCTACAGTATTTACACTGAATCATTCAGCATAACGTTTGCCAACCTTTGTTATCTCTGCCATTACAGATAAGTTAATGAAGCTAAGCTCCAGAAGTTAACGTTAGCTTAACTAGAGCCCTTTGGACAACAGCTAACAATGATGTACGATCACCAAAGTACAAAACTAGAACAAAATAGGCTAATGAACTCCCAGCAAACAAGGTGACATGATGAACAACGCAGCTAGGAGCTAACGTTAGGCTAACTTTAGCTAACGTTAGCTAGAGATGTTAAAGATAACTTTATATTTCTTTCCAGCAAAGTGACAATATGTTGCCTCAAACACAATGTTGACTTACCTTAGAACAGATGTAGACATCATTGTTAATCTTATTCACGTTGAGTTGATGTTGTGGTCTAACGTTACCACACAACTTTATCCAAAGGAGACACTTTTCTCGGTTGAGATGTGGTTTAAAGTGTAAAAAATACACCCGGTCGCCCAGCCTCTCAGGATACCTTGTGTCAGAGTTGCATGTACCCCATGCACACCGTTTGACCATTTTTAAACTTCACATCTCAGAAAAAGTTCATAAAACCAAACGAAAGTGACTCTGTAATGCATTTCAATCAGGAGAGACAGGGGTAAGGAATAAAGATCAAATTTAATGCAAAATATAGGTGTACAGATTAACAGAGGATTGTGCTGATGAGATTTTAGTCTTTGGCGCTTAGACACCACAGGGAGATTATTTCAGATCGTGGGACATCTGAGCAGCAGCAAGATAAATCCCCCCATGGAGTCTAGACACTGGTGGTGGTGGCTGATGACTTATCAGATGAATGATGAAGCGAAATGAGGCTGCATCCAAGGAGACTATGTGGTGATGGGGAGGTGGAGGGTATGCACAGCAGTAGCATGAAAGGACTACAGGCTGAAAAAGAGCCATATTTAAAATGAGGAGCAGTGAGATGATAGGCTGACGGAGAAGGTGTGTCGCCGTGCTATTGGTTAATTGTACATCAGCTGTAGAAAAGCTGATGACTCAATTGACAGCCCCGAACACTGAGAGCCAGAGATAGAGAGTGAGCATGCTTACGAGGGGTGAATAGCGGGATGAGGAAGAAAGTTACAGACTAAGCATGAAAAGTATTGTCTTCCTGCCTGACAGCCAGAGATAGAGAGTGAGCATGCTTGCCAGGGGTGAATAGCAGGGTGAGGAAGTTACAGACTAAGCATGAAAAGTATTGTCTTCCTGCCTGAACTTTCGCTAGAGCTTCATTTCAATGGACGTCCACGCAGAGAATGTCCGAGTGTATGGGAATGGCTGTATGCACTGTGCTCATCAGGTTGTGTGTGTATGAATGTTGTGTGTGTATGAATACATGAACATGTGGATGCATGCATGTACATTGTTGCAACTATTGCAAATTCACACTTGTTTACAAATGACATCTGAATTGTTCATCAAAATTAAGTATTATGAGCTATTTTAGACTGCTTATTATTAAATGTAATAATTACAATGAATGCAATTAATTAAGGTTGACTACAATCAAGATGGTCACTAATCTTTAGACAGAGACATATCAGTTATCATTTCTTTCTGACAAAAGGGAAAGTCAGCAACCAATCATTCTATCTTAGATTTAACTGTCATTTCCTTTGTTGTCATCTTTAATGTGCGCTTTGATGCTATATTGTGACGTCACTGCAGGGCCTCAATAGTCACTCTTTGTGTTGAGATGAGTAAGAAATTATTTTGTCTCTTGTGTAGTTTTTCTGAAAAGCAGGCAAAGGCTGAACACTGCCCTGTGAGTTCAACGGGAATGATGTTGACAATGTGTCTGGTGAAATCAGATGCAGTAAAGCCTTAACCCTAAACCTGTAGAGGCAGAGCTATGACACTGTGGAAGAAAATGCATTTTTAGAGGCAAAGAATAACCTGAGTTTGATCTGACCTCAATTATTTTTTATAACAGATTTTATTTCTGGGTCAACAAAATCCAGCACTGCACATACTGTAGGACATGCAGGACATACTACAAGGATGAGACAAATCTACATGCCAGCAGCACTAACAAAAATCTGGTAACCTTGTGAAATACAGACAAGAATTGAACAACAGAATAGAACAACAGAAAAAAAAGTGACCAGACTCATAAGGAGTTTTACATTTTACTTAATGCTAGCATGAAGATTGTAAAGAGCTGGAAGTCCGGATGACCACTGCCAAGGTGGGGTAGAACTGTGTTTATGTAGGTTACTGTTAATTACTGGCAATTATAAATGATTTTATATATATTTTTACAACTTTTGTCAAGCTTATTCTTTGCGATTTCTTTGTAGTTATGCACAAATTATTGGGTAATAGGTTATTTTCTGGCTGGTGGCTACTGATAAGTTTTGCAAAATGGTTTCTGCTCACTGTTATGGTGGTTGTTAAAGGCTGTGATGTCACTCACCCATCCATGTATGCATGGATGGGTGCCATCAAATAATATATTGCCAAAAATTGGACAAAAATGTAACACTGACTTTATAATTTTGTGAAAAACATCACCATGGTTGATAGTTTTATCATGGTTTTATTTGGGAGATGAGAAATTGGAATTTCTTGTAGACAAGAAAAAATTTACACAAATTTCAAAATAGGTCATTATCACCTTTTATAGTTTATTCTCATCCTAAGCAAGGACTGATTCACACACTTAACACAATCTAGATTTAGATAGAAGTCTAATATACAGTAAACAACATTCACTTCAGGACAAGAGATCTCAAATTACAATCACTTGCATGCTAACTCAGAGTTTTTTGTTTAACGCATTATTCAACATAGTCAAAGGACTTCAGATAATTCTGTTGTCACCGACATGTAGGTGATAGGTGGGTTTATTGTGCTCTCATGGCTCAGCATACTGAAAAACATAATTTCTTCCACCAATCCTGACAGAGTGAACTTTCTAGCTGAACAGGAACTCACTTGCCTGCATTCCTGCCCTCCCCTGTGTCACGTCTCATCACCTAGCTGACATCTTGGCTCAACTGATGCAATTGACAGGTGACAGTGAGCACACACCCACAGATGAAACCTCTTTTCTCCCTCTCTAGGGCAGCAACTTTTAGGGTTACCTGGAAAACAGTTGTCTAATCTGGCAACCTGTCAAAGAAATGCATATCCTCATAGATCCCCATCTTAAAATTATAGACTGTATGAAATAATAGACATAGCCACTGTGACATCACCCATTGGTTTGTGGACTCCCATTTTGAAGCCTGATTGTTGGAACCAGACCAATGTTGGATGAGAGGGTGGACATAATAATGCCAGCTGTTAGCTTGATTAGCACTTTTTTCACTTAAAGTATGAAAACCCGGTTTAAAAACATTTAAAACAATAATGGCATTAAGTTGTAAGGTATGTTGAACAAAACCCAACATCTGGAAAATGTCATAATGGTAATGTCCACACAACATGAAATTCTAAGTCCAATGTCGTCCTGACGCCATATTGACCAATGGTATTAGCTATGTGGGGTTCCACAATGGTTATCTAACTAACGTTGTCACCATGGTAGCTACTGGTCAATGGATGGTACCCACCTGTTACTCAAAGCGTACTTAATTTTGCTTAACTTTAAGCATTAGTTACATTGATTGGGCTTATATAAAATGTCCTCCCCTGTGAAGTTGCCATTAACAGGGAAATTAGCTCTAGACACCAAAACTTTTTTTGCACCAGGCTGTAAACATGTTTTGCTGTAAAGTTGGGCATTTTAACACAAGGGTCTCTGATGATTGACTCAATTCTGGCCATTCGGGAAACTGCAGTTTTTCAGCACTTCAGCACTGGCCTTATTTTTTTTAGCCTTAACTGCATGGGGGATAACTTTTTATATAACTCACCCATTTTATATTTATTTAGGGCTATTACAATGCGTTCTAATTGCAACTTATCCAATATTGCGTCTTTCTCAGTGCCGTTCACGTCCACATATTATGCACTAGGTGGTCTCCTGCATCTGTTGACGACGTCCTGGGACAGTATGTCATTTAACACCTGTTAAATGCATTGTGTCTTCTCTAAATACACTTCTTATTTCACCGGAAATGTACAGATTCTGTTTGCACTTGGTTAGGTTTAGAAAAAAAACATGGTTTGGCTTAACATTCGTGCGTAAAACGATCACCGCGCTGCCGGGTGAAAGTCAGGGGTCTGTTGGACCCATCCACCACGCGTCTTGTCGGCCCTGTAGGGACTTTCCAGCTACTTATATTAAGTAAGTGTTTCAAACTGACGCCCTCCAGTGGCGTATCATACTGTTGCAACAGATGCTCTCCGGTTGCATCATTAATTGACGCTGCATGTCCATGTATCATTTGCTGCAAACAGGTGCCATCTGGCTGACCAATGGCGTATCATACCACCGCAAAAGGTTCCGTCCGGCTGGACTGGAAAAAGATCAAGGAGAACATTATCATCTGACATCAGAGACCATCTTTAAAAAGAGATTGACCATACCATCTTTACTACTTACTTGTAAAACACACCATCTGCCTTCAGACAACAAAATGATTTTTCTGGACAGTGTCACCTTTTGTTGTCTTGTTTATGTCATAATTAATTGTGATTGGTTCAGCAGTTCCATTCTGAGAAGACCAGTGATGTGACTAGCTAAGAGTGTATTTATTAATCACCACACCCTCTGATCTGTTTTCCCTATGTGCATAGACTCTGTGCACCCAACACTTACCACTTTGTGAATGGTTTTGTTTGTTTGTTTATTAAGATCCCCATTAACTTTTGCAGAGCAGCAGCTATTCTTCTTGGGGTCTACTCAATTTCCACGTGATAATACAAAATATCCATGTCACAAACACAATACAAAATACATACACATTACAGCACACACACAATATAACAATACATACACATTACAAAACACACACACACTACAACAATACATACACATTACAACACACACTCCCACACCAGTTCACGTTTACATCTATTCCATCAATTCATCGATCTATACAAGTACGGGTAAATACGTACGTACCAAGGACAACACAAACAATACATTAAAGCTCCTCCATTTTAATCTATCAGCTTTTAGAAATGCCATTACAACAAAGATGTTGATACACTTTCAGAACTTTTAATTGATGAAGTTTCTCATTAGGTAGTAATCTTTTAGTTTTATTTTTAAATTTGTCATGTTCTTCTGTTGAGTGATATAATTTTGGAGTGAGTTCCATTCTTTCATTGTTCTATACATTACCGTCCGTTGCCCAACTGTATTAAATTTAGGTAAGGTAAAACAACCTGCATGTCTTGTTGCATAATTATGCATTCCAGCACTAAAAGACAATTTTTCATGACAGATCATAGGCCTCTTGGTTGTGATGACATTTCTCATAAAAACCATCAAGAAGTATTTTAATCTGTTTTTTACAACCACAAAAGGTTTTCATGCATTTTGTTCACATTTGTCCTCAATCCACAAGCTAGAGCAACACGTGCTGCTTTGTTATGAACCATTTGCAGATTTCTTATATTTCCTTGTGAAGCATTGGACCAAACAATCGAACAATAATCTAAATATGATAAAACCAAAGCTTGAATCACTTGCTTAACAATAGTTTGTGTTAAAAATTTTGAGCATCTTTTAACCATTGACAAGGTATTTCCCATTTTCATTACAACCTTCTGTATATGTTTGTTCCAAGATAATGTATTATCTATTATAACTCCTAATAGTCTCACTTCATCTACTTGTTTCATTGACATATCTTGGAAACTAAGATCAAGCTTTGGATTTAATCGTAATGAATAGTTTGATCTAATTACAAGTAGTTTTTGATACATTTAAAATAAGTTTATTACTATCAATCCACTCCACCACTGTCTTTATCTCTTCATTCAAATTTTTATTTAAGTTTTCAATTGTTGATTCTGCTAAATAAATAGTGGAGTCATCCGCATACATTGCAATTTGAGCTGTTTTTAGTACTAACAGAAAATCATTTGTAAAAATTGAGTACAGAAGTGGCCCAAGGCAACTTCCTTGGGGCACTCCGTACTTTACTTGTTTAATATGTGAATTACTTCCATTGAAATATACTATTGATGTCTGTCATGTAAGTAACTCTTAATCCACAATAATGCAGAAGGAGAAAATCTATAGTGTTTTAATTTCTCCAACAACAAATCATGATCTAAAATATCAAAAGCAGCTGAAAAATCTAAAAACACTGTTCCTATTATTTTCCTCTGTTCTATTGCCTTATACCTTATGCCTTATAGTGGCAGTCACAGTGGCAGTTATATGCATGCTGAAAATTAGTTATTGTTACAGGTTATTGTTTGAAAAATGAGACTGAATCTGTTCATACACACATTTCTCTATTATTTTACTTAAAATAGGTAATAAACTTATTGGCCTACTATTTGATTCTGAAAGCTGCAACCATTTATTTTTTGGTATTGGCACAATTTTAGATGTTTTCCAAGCTTGTGGACACTTATTTTCATTTATACTCTGATTGATAATATGCGTGACCATTGCATGAGGGACAATAAATGAAGCTATGGGCTTAAGCAATTTTCCATCAAGCCCATCAACTCCAGGTGGTTTGTTCTTATAGGTCATTAACATTAATTCAACTTTTGTGACACTAACATTTTTTTAAATTCAAAATTACACTCTTTAGCCTCCTGATCTGATCAATTAATATTGCTCCAAAGGCATTATTCTTGTGTTGAACTGTACTTTTTAACTTATCAATCTCTGTTATGAAATAATTATTTAAGTGATTTGCTATGTCCTCGGGTTAACACTCTCCAGTGTCTAAACAAGATGAGATGGACCTAGAGTTTCCCTTCAGTAGATAATTCAATTTCAATCAGGAGAGACATGTTGTTTGGTTAGGAAAGAAAAATATTTAATTACAAATGCACATGAGAATGGAATGTGAAAATGTGAAAAGTCTCTGGCGATTAGACCCCTTCGAGATGGTGAGCTATAAGGAGGGTGATGTATCTGTAAACAATTAGGGAACCCCCCCGGGGTCTAGACGCTGGTGGTGGTAGAGGAAGTGGAGAAGAGATGAGGATCAGATGGATGGGTGCTGATGATCCGGATGAGAAGAGGAATGAGTCTTCGAGTTTATCTTTGACCTTGGACGTGACGGCTGGAGGTGAATGGGGTGGAGGAGGGGTGGCGATTCTGCCTAGAATGACAGCTGAAAGCGGCAGAGGAGAGAACAGATTTAAAATCTCGTAGTGACGACCTGATTGGCTGATGGAGGGCGTGGCTAATTACGATAGGACAGCAAGAAGAGTGCACGCCCGGTGGCAGCTGATTGAAGGAAGCAGTGGGAGTGAGAGAGGGAGAATTGTGAATGAATGAGCATGGAAAGGTCTTCCTGATTGAACTTACACTGAGCTTCATTTCAGTCAGGAGAGACATGTTTTTTGGTTAGGAAAGAAAAATATTTAATTACAAATGCACATGAGAATGGAATGTGAAAATGTGAAAAGTCTTTGGCGATTAGATCCCTTTGAGATGGTGAGCTATAAGGAGGGTGATGGATCCGTAACCAATTAGGGAACCCCCCAAAACAATGTGAGGAGTGAGAAGGACGACAAACCGTATGACATGAGGCAATCCTTACCTTACTGGGAGGCAACAGGCTTCTAATAAAACAAGCAGATAAAGGTTAGTAGGGAATGCATTGCAGAAGAAGCATGAACAAACTGAAACGAGGAGGCAGTGAATGTGAAAGGACAGATCTGAAGGCCTGCATGACTCCTGAATGGGGTAATTTAACCGTGATGAGAACATATGGTCAGGATGAGACTGGGATAACAAATGGGGGCCTGCTATCTAGAAAACAGGGGATGTGAGATGAACATGGAAGGGAAGTGGCAGAGGGAGGCTTGGATAGATCTAACCACCGAGATGAAGCTAGGGTGAAATGGCAGGGGATGAGGTCATATGGCAGAGGGAAGGCTGGGATGGCATGATTCTGGAGGCCATGGTGTCTATATGTTGAACGAAATAAAAGGTCAACTAGGACCAACAGAAATGAAAGATCATAGACCAAACGTAAATTAAGGTCAGAAGACCAAACTCAGGATAATGCAAACAAAAGGCAAAGGTGGGGCAACCAAACATAAATTAAAGTCAGCAATTTTCAGCATGACAGCAACAGACATTAAGGGTCTGATGACCAAACTGAAATTAACGTGACTGGTGTGAGGTCCTAGTGACCTGGGCCTATGTATGCAGAAAATAATAAAAGATCAATAAAGACCAAATGTAAATAAAAGAAAATTTAGGTCATAAGACCAACTCAAATAAAATGGTGAGAGTAAAATAAGGTCCGGCGACCAAAAAGAAATTAAAGTCATCTTGACAAACAGAAATTATGGCCTGTCAGCCGAAAAAAAAAATACTGTGTATAAGCATGAGGTCCCGTAGACCTGGGTGCACAAACTGGAGTCCTAAAGACCATCAGTAGAAAAAATAAAAGGTCGGAGGGCCGAACAAAATAAAAAGTCACATGACCAAACAGAAACTAAGGTCGGAAGACCAACTTAAATAAAATGGACAAATTAAAATACGGTCCGACGACCAAACATAAATTACGTCTGATATGACAAACAGAAATTAAATGGGTCCCACCACCAAAGAAAATTAAGTATTGCAGGGGAAACATTCTGAGGCGGTACAACGACCTTGGTGTGGTGCATGAGGTCCACAGACCATGAGGGGGCATTTGCATGAGGTCCTGAAGACCGGGGGTGTTAGAGCATACAGCATGGGGGTCCACAGATCATGATGGGCATTTGGGATGAGGACTTGAGACTGGGGATAGAGAAAACATAAGGATTTGAGTGGGCGAAGTGAAAGAGTTGAGCAGCAGGGGTGCATTAAAGTAAATGACTTGAATGGCTTGAGCAAAAGGTCTTACAACCTGCAGAAAATGGCAAAACGGGAACCTGTGAGAGATAACCAAGGTGAATTTGCAGGAGTGAAAGAGGCTGAGAATTAGATGAAGCTAAGAGATTAGGAAGGAGCGGTGCTCTAGGCATAGAATAAGAATAACAGACGAGACAGCCCTGAACGGGGCCACCACCAGCTATATGCATAACTTACTGAAAATTAAGGCTTGAGAGCTCTTTGGTTTGCGAGAACGGTGTTAGTGTCGGGGCGAATGTAGGAGGTGAATGCGGGGGAAGACCAACGCCCCAGTTGTTGCAGGGATGATGATGAAATGCCCTGATTGGCAGCAGAAGTAGCGGCACCAATCCTGAAAGAGTGCCCTGAATAATGCTGAAGGGATAATTTACTTTTGATGAGGACTTGCGTTAAGTAGAAATTAAACCGAGATTTTGATTAAGGGACATTCTCAGAGATGAGAAAAAGTGGAGAGGAAGTATTGGTTTTAGGTCTAAGTTTTAGGTAATTTAACATGGATAAAAATGGGCAGAAAGGAGAGTCGATGCGGGCAACTAATACGGAGGGTGTAGTGAATTCACCAGCTCTAAGGAAGGGATAGAAGGCCAACAGGAACACTGAGTCGAGAAGGGCATCAATAAAGGGAGAAAAAAATACCATTTCTGAGAGCTGACAACATCTTGTGTAAAATAGCGAGCGTGATGGGATGCCTACTATCAGGGATGGGAGGAGAAGCTTTAGCTATGCCTTTTAAAATGAGTTGGGAGGAGAAGCTTTAGCTATGCCTTTTAAAATGAGTTTTACAGCTGGGTTGGCAAATAAGCTAGAGAAAGAAGGGTCGTAGCATCTTATATTAAATTGGATACCAGCGATCAATCCGCGGATGTACTGAGGTTTAAGGTGCCTGACATCCATACAGTAACAAATGAAAGCACANCTGATTGGCAGCAGAAGTAGCGGCACCAATCCTGAAAGAGTGCCCTGAATAATGCTGAAGGGATAATTTACTTTTGATGAGGACTTGCGTTAAGTAGAAATTAAACCGAGATTTTGATTAAGGGACATTCTCAGAGATGAGAAAAAGTGGAGAGGAAGTATTGGTTTTAGGTCTAAGTTTTAGGTAATTTAACATGGATAAAAATGGGCAGAAAGGAGAGTCGATGCGGGCAACTAATACGGAGGGCGTAGTGAATTCACCAGCTCTAAGGAAGGGATAGAAGGCCAACGGGAACACTGAGTCGAGAAGGGCATCAATAAAGGGAGAAAAAATACCATTTCTGAGAGCTGACAACATCTTGTGTAAAATAGCGAGCGTGATGGGATGCCTACCATCAGGGATGGGAGGAGAAGCTTTAGCTATGCCTTTTAAAATGAGTTTTACAGCTGGGTTGGCAAATAAGCTAGGGAAAGAAGGGTCGTAGCATCTTATATTAAATTGGATACCAGCAATCAATCCGCGGATGTACTGAGGTTTAAGGTGCCTGACATCCATACAGTAACAAATGAAAGCACAGACTGTATTTATTTTAACAGGTTTAAGAGGAAAGCATATGGACATACAGAAAATAGCAAATGTGCGCCAAGCAAAATCATATGTTTTTTAGAGTTGAAGTAGCTAAGCCCTGTCTCATGTAAAACTTGGCCGATTCTAAATATCTGGGCATGAGGCCTTGGTTCAATGCAGAGCTAAGACTTTGAGAGGGGGAATTTGAACTGTCACTGAGCTGGCTTCTGGGCAGATGCTCCGGAAAGCCTGAAATTTGAAGCGGGAAAGTCAATCAGCTAAAGTGTTTAAGTGGCCTGGCACATGACGGGCTGTAATGATGAAATTGTGACTGATGGAGGACCATGTAATGCTTCTCATGAAAGGCATGACATCTTTTGACGAAGAGCGCCCTCTGTTAATAATGTCGACCGCTGCTTGATTGTCGCACAGAACTGAGATGCACTTGCGTTTCCAATTATGACCCCAAACGTAACATGCTACGGCGATGGGATAAATTTCGAACAGCGCTGAAGATGCCTTAAGACTGTTAAAGGAGGGAGGCCAGTGGCTGGCGAACCACTGGCCCTGGAAAAAAAACCCAAAACCCACGGATGGAGCAGCATCCGTGAAAAACTTTAGAGAATCTAAGGAATGCACCAGCTCGTCATAGAAGAAGGTGATGCCGTTCCACTGATCGAGCAGGTGAGACCAGAAATGCAGGTCTGAACAGCAACCTTCATCTAGAGAAATGATGTCGTGAAGATTTGGCACAGAGGACGTAATATCTAGTAACCGAGAAATAAAGGATCGCCCCTGAGGGATGACACGCATGGCAAAGTTCAGGTGGCCGAGGAGGGAGAGCAGCTGTCGCTTTGTGATGTTGTCGGCATCACAGAAGGACTTTGCAATTTCTCGGCTGGGAGGGAAGCTTTCATTTCAATAGAAGCGAGAGTGATGCCGAGGAATTCTAGGCGTGTATCTGGACCTAACGTTTTTTCTACTGACAGGAGGACGCCAAGAGCCTGGAAACTAAGTTTTAGTTTGGACAGAGAGGAGCCGTCATGAGGGGGGTCCATGAGGAGAAAATCATCGAGCAGATGGAGGACGGAGGGGATTCTGACTCTGTTTAACAGTATCCAGCAGAAGGCCTCCGAGACTAAGTTAAAAATGTATGGGCTGCTTCTGCACCCAAAAGTCAGGCGGGTAGCGAAGTAGTATTTTGAGTCCCACCTGATGCTGAAGAGATTCCCCTGAGATGGGTGAATAGGCACTGTTTTAAAAGCGTCGGTAATATCAGCTTTTGACAGCCAGGCACCGTGACCTGCAAGCTTGATTAGTTTGATGGCGTTATCTACAGTGGCATAATCAAGGAAGAAGGGCTCTAAGGGGATAAGGCTGTTAACGCTTGTGAACGGGCCGGAGCGCGGTGCAGAGAGATCAAAAATAAGCCTTTTCTTCCCTGAATATTTCCTAGTGGCTAGACCGATTGGGCTTGAACGTAACACTGAAAAGGGGAGGACCTGAAAGGGCCGATGACGTAACCTTTGTTTACCTCTCTTTCTAGCAGCTGGGAGATGGTATCAGGCTCATTGAGGGCGGACTGAAGATTTTTTGCATCGTATGAGACTGATGGGGAGGAGAGAACTCCTACTCTAAAGCCCTGAGTGAGGCCTGTGAGGTGATGATCTACGAACACTGAATCAGGATGAGAAGACAATTCTGCTGCTAGAGACTGTACATTTATTGGAGTGGAAGGATGAGAGTTCAGAATGTTTTTGAACCATGTTGAATTGCTCGCTGAGGAGGAATCCGGGATGATCTGGCGCATCGGGGGCAGACTGACCGAGGGTGAGCTTCTTTGCAGTAGCTGCAAATATGAAGAAAACTGCAGTTGGGGAATGAGCAGACATTATAATTAAAGTTGCTGCAGATTTGCTTACTATTAAAGCGCTCCACCTGGCGCCCTGGCTTGTCGGATTGAGGCTGGAACCGGAGCCGAAGCAGCGAGGGAATCCCGGCGGAGGGCTGGAACGGGACAGTGGGGCAGAAAGGGGAGATGTGGCCTGGGGTCCCGCAGGAATTGCAGGAGATGATTTGGGAGCCTCCGGCGATCATCACTAATAGTTCCGTGTCCAGAACGGACCAATCCAGGTGAGTATTAAACTGCTCGATATACAGCGCGGCTTTACTGGAGAAAGCTTTGTGGTACTGGTAGAAAACATTCCTGCCATATTTAAAATTCAGATCGCAAATGAGGGATAAGTAGGAGTCTAATTCCTGCCTTCTCTCCGGAAAGACAGAGCAGATTACATCCCGGTAAATGCCGAAAGCTGCGACGAAATGCCAGATTGATAGGTCTCTGCATAGACGGGGATCAGCTGATTTGAACACCGCAGTGATGTCTCCACCGGAGGCGATGGATTTATCGCACTCGGGGGAGGTCAGGATGAGGCTAACGAGATTAACGTCTCTGCCTTGGTGGATTTTTGCTTTTAACCGGGGAGATATGTTAGAGGCATATGGAATGTATGGCCTACCTAGAGGAGGGACTGGGACAGCTGTGGCCAGAGTGTGATGTGAGGCTCCGGGAGGAGTGGATGTAGAGGGCTGGCTGGGCGTGAAGGCTGGCTGCAGCATAGAAGCCTGGACCCCGGATAAAGTCACTGAAGAAGAGGCGGTGGCTGAAGTGGTTTCCAGAGCCCGGAGACGAGGGTCGATGTTGTTCATGGAATTAGCCAGGGACTGCAGAGTGGAGACCAGAGCATTTTCTGAGGTGCGCGAGGAGGAGAGAGCAACGGGAGTGGGAGAAGGAGGGAGAGAGGCAATGTTTCTCTTCTTCGGTTGAGGAGTTTTAGAAGGTCCGGATTTCCTGGTTCTTTTGCGGCCGCGAGCTGGCACAGCGGAGGACCCGGCTGGAGCGGAGGACGCTTGAGCAGAGGGAAGAGGGGTCTCTGCTGGATCGTGGGCACGGGCTGTGGAGCTGAGAGAGAGGGAGGCCTGGGGCTGGAATAATGCCATGATCTTGAAGCTGAGACAGCAAGAGTTCGGACTCATCTGATGGAGAACCGCCGCGCTGCGCAAGGCGAGTACTCCTGCGCCGAAAGCTCGGGGGAGTAGCGGCAGTCTTCGGCAGAGTGACTAAGTCGGGATCGAAATCCTTCGGCACTGGATTGAGGTCGGAGTCGGACATTGGGATCAGAGTGAGCGAGAGGATGCAGCACAAAGTAAGAATAGCATGAGCCATACACGGTGATTCTGCCTAGAATGACAGCTGAAAGCGGCAGAGGAGAGAACAGATTTAAAATCTTGTAGTGACGACCTGATTGGCTGATGGAGGCCGTGGCTAATTACGACAGGACAGCAAGAAGAGTGCACGCCCGGTGGCAGCTGATTGGAGGAAGCAGTGGGAGTGAGAGAGGGAGAATTGTGAATGAATGAGCATGGACAGGTCTTCCTGATTGAACTTAAGCTGAGCTTCATTTGTTCCATAACTGTTTACTGTCATGTTTTGCTTCTTGCACAACATTTTCATAATATTTTTTTCTTTTTCTTCTTGTTCAATTTAGAAACAACATTTCTTAATTTACAGTATACTTGCCAGTCTGATTTAAAATTTGAAGATCCAGCGATTAATTTAGCTTGATCTCTTTCTTTCATATATTCTTTGAGTCCTAAGCACGGGGTATCGGCATTCCTCACTGTAAATTTCTTTATTGGAGCATGGTAGTCAACAATCTTCATTAAAGTTTCATTGAAAGCACAAAATGCCTTTTCAGGATCAATTTGCAAAAATACATTAGACCATTCGGCATTTGTAATATCTTTAATATATTTTTCTTGATCAAACCATTTATATGACCTTTTTATGATTACTTTTGAACCTTGCTTAGGCACATTAGTTTTTCTGAGTATTGCTATTAAATTATGGTTGCTACAACCAATAAGCACAGATATAGCCTTAGAACAAACCTCCGGGTTGTTTAACTATATATGATCAATGCAGGTTGCGACTTGTTTACCATTGCTCTTTAAACATTTTCTAGTGGGCTTGTTTATGACTTGTGATAGTCCACAATATGCACACACATTCATGAGTTTCATTCTCATCGGACAGCAACTAGAGTTCCAATCAACATTCATATCACCCAAAAAATAAATTTTATTCCTTGTAAAACTAACTCATTCTAGCATACCACACACTTTGTCCAAGTACAGCATGTTACCATTGGGGGGTCTATAAAAACATCCTATTAATGTTGGTTTTAGTTGTTTTAAACAAATTTGCAGCCAGAGAACTTCAATATCCGGTACCATTAAATCTTGTCTTTGACAATGACTTTGAATATATCATGCCACACCCCCTCCATAAGCATTTCTGTTATTTCTAAAGATAATATATCCGTGTATCATCAAAGATGCATCCTCAAATGTAGAATCTAGATGAGTCTCGGATACCGCTAGTATATGTAGATTATTTGAAGATAAAATATGTGAAATATCTGTCAGTTTATTCCTGATACTATGTAGTATGTTGATATGGGCTATCCGAAGACCCTTTTTAGGCAATTTAAATGATATTTAATAAATCTAAATTATTCAAATGTTTCCATCAGACAGATGTAATTTCGGAGTAAAACAAATTACATTTAACATTTAAACACATCTCAACACATACACACACAAACATCAGTACACACATAATTTTGTATTGTCACAAAAGTGTTACGCCGATTTAAGAAAGCCAAACTCAATTTCTGGACCTCCACTTACAAAACTTAACAGAAGCACTTTAGGCCAGTATACTTTATTTCTACTAATTTTATAATACATTAAACTAATATTTAGAAGTCATAAAAGACAAGAATGAGAAATAAGAGTTTCAATAAACTGAAATAGGCTACATCTTACTTTACACTAAAACTCTTATAAATTAATTGTAGCCTCCATCAATTATAAATTAAATCTCATAGGTTGTTTTATCCTTAATGACAGAAATCACATCACATTCTAGAAATCATAAAGGCTAACCTTTGATAAATTAAAGTTACTAAAGTTAGGAGCCTCATAGGAGACTCATGTTCATTATTTAACCATCATTAGAATTTAAATCACTCAGTGTTGACTGTCTCTTTAATGAACAAATAAATTATATTTATACAAGGTATTTTATCTCGTTAATACCATCAGTTCTTAAGGTTTCGACGTTTCACTTCGCACATGTCATGTGCATGTCAGCCTAAGAAGTGTTGAGAGTTCATTCCCATTCTTTGCCCATAGGTAAGTTTATATACAAATGTCCAATGTTTGTGTGCACGAGCATATTTATTGTTCATAATGAGTCAGCTCTATCGCTAATTCTCACCTGCTCACCTCTCCCTCGTCCTTCTCATCCCGACCAGCTGGATGTGATGGTTGAATGTTTTGATTGAAGTACCTTTCTGCTGTTTCGTTGTCCTGGAAATGTTTTGTCACCCCATCAAAAGTTATAAGAGAATTGCAGGATGAATCAAGCCGTTTTAATCCCTGCTTGACATAATTTAATTCTCAGGTCTTGAACTGTGCTCTTCTCTTCGCCGTTTCCGCTGTCAAATCAGGGAATATTTTTATTTTCATGTCCTTGTATTTCAGCACTTTTTCTTTCTTTGGAATGTCCAAAATTGCCTCCTTGACCTGATGCCGCAGTAGTCTGACATCATCTTGATCCAGGCTAAAAACTCTGATATTGAATCTTCATTCAACCAACGCTGCTTGCAGCTTTAATTCCTTTTGCTTCTGCTTTAGAAAGTGATATGTCCATAATCTCTCCTTGTTTCAGAGCCTGTTTTGCCAATGAATCAGCAGTTTCATTGCTCTTAACTCCTCTGTGAGCTAGAATCCACATAAATGTTATATCAATATTCATATTTTTAAATATGTAAAATTATTCATAAATTTCATCAACTATATCTTGCCTACTATTAGATGCAAATGATTGTAATGTCATTATTGCTGAACATGAGTCTGTACAAAGAATGACCTTTTAAATTTGTAATTCCTCTATCATCTATGGTGCTATTCCGATTGCCACCATCTCCACTATATACACTGACAAATGGTCTGATGTCCGTCTTTTAACAGAAATTTGCAGGACTGTAATACTTACAGCAAACCTGTTCTGCCTGTGTTACTATCCTTGGATTCATCAATATAAACTTGAACATGTGCTTGATAGAATGTTTGTAGCCTGTCTTCTACCAAGATTGCAATGTTTCCAAAATCTTTGTGTATGTGCTATTTTTCCAACATTTAAAGATCAACTATCACTGATGGAAACAGCCGGGATGGTGTTACTGGTAATGGTGCTGTAGAGATGTATCTTTTCTCACTTAATTTCATGTCTGTAGCCACTTCTCACTGCTCCATGCAAAACAGTCCTGTTTGGCCCTTTCTCTCTCCCAACATAAGAGATGTAATTTAGTTGTAGGATGCCTACCTTCAGAATGCCCTTGAAGATTTGCCCAGTTGGTCATCCTTAACTGTTTTCTTCTAATATGCAGTGGCCATCTCAACCTGGAGGGCAGACACAGGATAAGATCTATTGTTTTGGTTAACTCAGGGGCACAGGTAACCCTTGGGGTTTTATTTAGGGTTTCAATTAATGTAACCGTAATTCTTTTTTGGAAAGACACATAAGTGAGTAAATATAAAAGCTGCTGGATATGATCAGAACAGTACAGATCAGTTGGTGGGGCAGTCTACAAGGTTAGGAGTTCATGTATGATGACGCAGATCGTCAGCCTACAAGCTCGTGTTAAGGATTTCCTTCTGTCATCAGGATGGACAAATCTGCTGTTAATCAACCCACCAATCCTCCAGCATGTTCCCAGTCTTTTCAGATACGGCAACCAAGTGGTTTGAAATATTGCTAATGGCATAAATAGAACTTATGCACTCATTAAATGTTCCTTTGAAGTCATTTCAGGCTGAACTGCTGGTGTTCCTGAAAAAAAAGTATGTGGATCCTACTTTGTTCATTGTAGATAAGTAAAATTAGGCCAGTTATTGTGTGCAGCAATATTTTGCCTTTTATCATTTGGCTTTAAAATGAAAAGTAAAGAAAAGAAATATGTAAGTAACAATTCATCAAGATTAGAAAATTCAAGATTCATACATCATTTCTACAATGTAAACTAAATCAGCCCACTAATCTGGCCTAGTATGACTGAAAAAAAAATGGCTGTCTTTGCAGTTGCCGATAGTACTTTAAATTCAGCCCATAAACACAAACATAAAAGAAGTGCTGACTCAGGGGAGACTGGGAAATGTTCCTTCTGCTCTCAGTATGCTCCATTTAGAGGAAAACAGCCATGTTCTCCATCACTAATGCAGCGTTAAAACTGAGTGATAAAAGTGGTCTGTCTTCAACCTATTTGCCCAGACCTCTATTCAGAGACAACATTTAATGTGCTGCTTAGTTTTTGCATACATAAAGTCAGACACTTAAATAACATTGATAACAAGTGTGTATCCATTACACCTTTTTATTTGTAAGTATGGGACAAACAGTATATTGCAGCTCACCTGTAATACAGTGCAATACTGTCTGACTAGACCTGTAGTGCTGGGAAATAATCAGTAAAATGAGCTAATCTAACATGTTCTTTACTTCAAAACACTTTCATATATCACATGCGTAATTATCTGGACATACACTCTTAATGCACTATGGGTAGGGGTGGGGGAAATAATCTATTTTTAGATGCATCGAGATTCTGTCTTGAACGATGCGAGCATCGATGTGGAAAACTCATAATCGATTTTAATTTTATTTTTATTTATAACTCCTTGACCATTCATGCTATCGACGTAATTCCAACGGATTCTGAAAGCTGAGAAGCGGAGCTTCATTACCTGTGGAGGGGGGTAGGGAAGTGAGCACAGCAGGAGGAGAGTGACAGCTGACGAGGAGAGTGCAAGTTGGAGTGATTTAGTGGCATTTTAGCTGAGTTTTGGTGGTGTTTTCTTTGTAAATAATATTTAGTGTTGTAAATAATAGTATTTGTGGTTTTTTGAGAGCATTTGAGTTTGTTTTTGTTTTCACCATAGTTCGTAGTTTTGCCATTGTTCGTCTTTTTTTGCAATAGTACATGTTTTTATAGTTCATAGATAGTTATAGTCAGTTATAGTTTTGTAAATACTGGAGGAGAAATGTCGAGGAGGTCGACGAGGGACAGGAGAGTCCCCTTGAGATGTGTGGATGAGGAGAATGGACTGGAGGAGACGGGTGGAGTGTAGTCATCTCAACCACAGTAAGTAATACAGTTTGTATGCACTGGATATGTATTCCCAGCTTTTTTACAATAATGTTTTTCAATATCTTGTGTAAATTATTAGCTAAATTATTGGCTCGTTTTAGAATTGAGAATTGTTTTAGAATCGAAATCGTTGCCCTCAGAATCGGAATTGAATCGAATCGTGAGGTGCCTAGAGATCCAGGGCCGTACGCAGGATTTTTGAAATACCGAGGTCATTTAGTTGTGGTGCACGTGGGGGGGTCAGAAATTTTTGTCAATTATATATCAAAAGCCNGTGCAAAGCTGTATGAAAGCTGCGTCGATCAAACAAGAGTACCAGAATTTTCTTTTTTAAATAATTGTTATTATAGAGAAGAGAGAGTCACTCAGTCACCTTCCATCGGTCCTCCCACGTACTTTCACCGCACAAATGAAATGGTTTATTTTTTATTTTCATTTTATTCATTCATTTAGGTCGGGAAAAAATACCGAGGTCATGACCTCGGTGTCCTCAATGGTAGTTACGGCCTTGTAGAGATCCCCCTCACCCAACTCCTAAAGGTCCAAACGCACTGAAAGTGTCTGACGCGCATATTTTGAAGTACACGCATTGTTTTAAATGGCCAAACACGACGCGCGACTAATTGCCTTGACGCCTCATCTCCGACCTCGTCTTGATTTTGGAGCATCAAATGAGGACCCAGCAACCAGAGCTGTTCTTTCTGCAGCTGCAGCACCTGTTTGGAGAGAGCTAAAATGAATAAAAAGGTAAGGATTTTTAATTGTATGCTATTTCATGATTAATGACCTCATTTGCGTCAGTTTCCGCTCCAGAGAAAAGAGCTAAAACACCTAAACAAATTTAATTCTTCAGTTGGCATAGGGTTATCATTTTATCTTTATCTTTATTCCTTTCACTTCATCAAGGTATGATGCTCTAGATGAGCGCAGACGCGCTGCAGCCTCATCCATGTCTTTAAGGAGTCATTTCTGACTCGTCAGAACTTGCCATTTCATTCACAAATAAACATCCAAAAACATCATCAAAAGGTTTAGAAACAGTTTTCCTTCTTTCTGATTTCAAGTTCAGAGAGTCTATCAAGAAAACAATCAGTGGTGAAATTAATTTCAAGACACTTCAGGTAAACGAATAATAGGACTAGGGTGACAAGATGAGAATGGGTGTAATTCGGGACGGGGAAGGGGGGGGTGCTTGACTGGCATGACATGTTAGCTTTTAAAAGCAACAATAGATGTAAAAACACACAGACACAATGCATCTGTGATCAGTTCCCTAATTTAATTTTAACAATTTTTTCAATCTTCTCCAGTTTCTCGTTTTTATTTTATGGAAGTGATCAATGTAAGTGCACTTGTCCTAGAACCGCCACGACGGTCTGACAGACCATTTGGGTTTTTAGAATGCAAATAACTCTGTTTATATAAAACCTACAAGCTTCTCTTCCTATGACTTTTCCTAAAAATGTGTCTTGTATGTTTTCTGAAGCCTTTAAGTTACAAAAATGAAACACACTAGACTTCTGAGCATTTATACCTCCGACCGCGGCAGTGGCTGAAAATTATACATTTTGATGCATACAGGTAGGCTATATTGCAAAACCCTGTAAAAGTACACCAAAGCATACATTTTCGTTTCCAAATATTTATTTGAAAACGAAACCATTCATACTGTCAATAAAAAAACATTTTGTTAATAATAAAAAACGAATGTAATCTCAACAGTGACCGCGCCAGCCGGCGGGACTGCGGCGCTTGGAGGGGCGCTGTAATCCTGGCGGTCCTAGTGTAAAGCACCACGGACAGCGCCAATGCATCTATCGCTGTAGCTCAGAGGCTCTGATGCCTGAGTCAGAGCATGTGAGCGGAGTTGGAGCTGGAGCTGCCTCAACCATAGGTTATTGGTAGGAAGAAAAATGGCTGCTGACAAAACTGTCACTGTCAACTGCCTCCAAGCACCGCAACGATCTGTCAGACCATCATATGTAACTTCATTGTTTATGCTGCCCGTGTGCTCAGAAGCACACAATGAATGCATTTTTGAATAATTTCTGAGAAATTATGATAAAATAAAAAAAAATATTACAGACTGTAGAATAGGACTGACAACCTCTCCAGTGTCTCATGTCAATTAATTAACACTATTTGTCGGCTTTTTATAATGCCTTTTTCTTTTGCTGCTGCTGCGCTGCTGCTGCGCCATGTCTCCAGTTGAAAGTGGTGATTTGCTAAATACATTCTACAATAATAAATTAGATTAACTTTTGGTTTATAATATTGTTGGCTATATTACGCATTTTAATACAAAAAACCCCTTCAGAATAAAAGAAATAAACACCGAAATAATTAGTGGAAACTTTTTTTTTTATTGATTCTCCACCTCTCTGACATAACAGAGCAACATAACATACACACACACACACACATTGAACACAATAAATATTTGGAAACGAAAATGTATGCTTTGGTGTACTTTTACAGAGTTTTGCAGTATAGAGTATAGCCTACCTGTGTGTATGTATAATTTTCAGCCGCTGCCGCGGTCGGAGGTATAAATGCTCAGACAGATGCATTGTGTCTGTGTGTTTTTACATCTATTGTTGCTTTTAATTTGCAGTTATACTTTTAATGAAGCTGACATGTCATGACAGTCAAGCAATTGCAACGGAGCGATGAAGCGATATCAAAGGGGCGAAACGAGTGAACACACCTGCAGGCTGAAGGAGCCAGGAATCGAATCGCTGATTCTCCGATCCTCCGATATTACAGCCCTCTCCACCATTGAGCAACAGCCGCCCATGTACAAAGACAGTGTCCATGCAATAGCAGGTGTGGGCTCAAATTCAGCCTGCAGCCATGTAGAGTTCAATATTGTTTTTGCACCCAGCCGGGGGTCCACAGACTTTTAATATATTGTCGGTCACTTATGTCAGTGTTTTGTCTCCTTACTGCTTAATTCTAGTAAGGCTAAACTGATTGATAAACAATTGTATACAGGCTGCAAAATGCTGTTTATCAAAACGGAATATACTATTGGTTTGAACATAAGGGATCATGTAACTTATGTTGTTCCATTTTACATTTGATGATGCCCTCCCCCTTTCTCTTTTGCAAATGTAACAGAGTGACTTTAACTCAGAGTACATTTTAACTCATCTACTTTTTTCTTTTTTTTTTTTACATTTACGTAGGTTAATTTTTACACAAGAACTTTTACTTGTGTAAAAGTTCTTTAAAGTAACAGTACTTTAACTTGAGAACAATATTCTAGTAAGCCAGCTGACAACACACCACATGTGAATTACAGTACCAGGGGTTTCACTTCTCTTGTGGTGCTGGCTAATCACCTTCCCTCACTTTAAGCCCCTTTAAGTCTGGAGGCCATTATGGTAGAAAAAAAATATGGCAATTCAGACCGATATACATGGAACCACTGGTCCCTCAGAGCACACAGATGACTAACAGCTCTGTACTGCAATAGGTCTACAGTATAACAAGGGACCGTACCTATGTTCTCCTGGGTCCTATGTTCCCCCATAATATAGGGACCGGGTGCAGAACATAGGGGGGAACATAGGACCCTTTTTCCGAACAAGGGTCCTATGTTCCCCGGGTCCAGTGTTCCCCTGAAAGAAAAACGCACTTACCTCATGTGATCACGTGATTCAATGCCCAAAGGCGCAAACAACACTCCCCAAGAGTCACATATATTTAGAAAGCGCACATTTTCTCCACTATAATTGCCAAATTCCACGACAAATATCCTATGCAGGGCTTCCCTGATTTAGTTCAGCATTTTCCTGCATAATTTAATGTTGCATATAAGATATAGCCCTTTTTCGTAAAAAGGGTCCTATGTTTCCCCCTACGTTCTGCACCTGGGGAACATAGGACCCTTTTTCGGAAAAGCCGGGAACATAGGACCCTTTATACGAAAAAGGGTCCTATTTTCCCCGGTTGCAGAACATAGGGGGGAACATAGGACCCGTGGAACACAGGGATGACCCCTATAAGAATGCAGGGCCATTTGATTGACAGCATGGAAGGACCTGTCATCTTTAAATTCTCTGCTGTGAGCATTTCCTCTCACACTTCTTCCTGACAGAATGTCCATGCCAATGTCAAACTCATTAAGCAGACATGTTGGTGACCACCTCTGACTGAAACTGATACCTTTATTGTGCAGACAGCTTCACATTCAGTCTCCCAGACAGACTGACTGGACCCTAGGGACAGACAGTAAGTGGAGAGGGAAAGCAGAGGCCTCTCTTTGTCTGAGCTTTGTCTCCTCTTTCACACCAAACTGTAATCTCATCTTTGTTGATAATAACACACACACATTAAACCTCCACCCACTAAACAAGGAAATGACCTGGTGACCTGATGAGATTGAGATGACTTTGAATTATTAATTTGAGTCTTTCCACATGCCAGACACACAGGGACAGGCAGAAGACACTGACTGACTGCAGTGTTTTCTGACCGACTGGACACACAACAGCATTGAGGGCGTCTCATCAGATCAATATGTCTCCCTCTGTCACTGAACTGTACATAATGGTGTTACTAGAATACTAAACAAATGGGAAATTATTTGGGGTCCATAATGTGACAATTAAACTGCAGTCCTCATAGTGGTGAAAGCAGATTTAGTTTGGTTTTGCACTGGTGCATTTTGATGGGGTCAGCTGGGCATGATAGTAATTATTACTGATGTGATACCTAAGGACAATACAGAAATACCAACACATCACATACAACACATGCAAACATACTATTAGTCATATTTTCCATGTATAGTAAAAGGTGCACACAGCCAAATATTTGCACCTTTATACCTGTTTTATACTCACTCACACACTTACATTTGCACACTTTCTACTTAGTACTGAAACTGCTGCACATTTATTTCTCTTGGGATAAATAATGTTCTATCTTATCTAACACAATGCACCCAGTGGCATATCATACCCCTGCAAAAGGTTGTTTTGCCGTTGGTGTCTGACACTGAATTCACTAACCAAAGGTTGGTATTTGACAAGCTCAGAATGAGAACAGGGAGGTATAACGAACACTACTGATAGTGATATCTTTGGTGAAAACCTTTAATTTAGAAACAACAACAGGTTGACTGCAATTTCTCAAAATTCCCCAATGATTTAATTGGATTGGTTTTGCACCAATTTGTTTGTTTGTTGTTTGTTTGTTTGTTTGTTTGTTTTTCAATGCAGACTTTGCAGACAATGCAGTCTGTGTAATGTCATGAATAATATATGTGGTATACTGCCATTTTTGGAGCTCATCTCACTTTAGTTAACTCTAGCTTGTGATATATAAGGGATCTTCCAATGACGTTTTTTGCCCCAGATGCCGATTCAAGTCATTTAATATTAAGTATCTGCCAACACAGAGTGATTTATTTAAAAAAATGATTAAAAATGACAAAGCCTCTCTGTTATCCTTTTGTCCTTGTCGCTGTCTTAAGGAAATTTCTCCTTCTCTTAAAGAAAGTATCCTCCAGTGTTCCTCCATGCAGCCTTGCCTAAGTTACCCGAATAAGCTGTATTCCATTGCTGCTGTCTGTACTTCTTTTTCTTCACTTTATTAAAGAACGCTACTCCCCCCGTGTTCAAAAAACTCACACTCTAATTGTGGTGGAAAAGGGGTATGAGAGAGCCATGATATGCAGCACATAATTTCTTTGTTAAAAATTTGTTAATAGAGTGTGAAAGCCAGAAAAATCGGAATGTGTTACACTGTCGTAAATAACAGGTTGATGTGGTATTAACCTTGTGTACAGTGCTTGTATTGGCTAAGTTTTGTAATGACGTGAAAGTGGCAGATTGGACCACAAACAGACTGATACACTACTGGAATGTGAGAACGTAATGTTGGATGTCAGGCCATATGAACGGTGATGTGTTCCCTCACTGATGAACATCCTAAAGTGCACTCCAACAGTGATGCAGTCGCTTAGCTTAGCAAACCAAACTCCATACGCAGTGACTACCAATCTTTGAATTGAATGAAATGATTTGAATCAGTAAAGCTATTCAAAATCCATACCCATAATTCTTAGATGAATGAGTATCAGCTCTCTCTATAAGAATTTATGATTTTTAAGTCCAACTGTAACTAAATTGTTTACCAGGATCGAATCCCAGTCAGGGCAGGTAACACATATGCAGTCTGGACCCTAAATCAAGGTTCTTTATGCTGCGAGCCTACCTCATGATGCGTGAAACTGCAAAAACAAGAGTCATACCGACTCGGACATTGACCGGGTCAACAAGGTCCATGTCAGGTGTTGAGGAACCAGGGCAATCTGATTTTAAAATGGGCTACTGGAACAAGACACAGATGGACTAGAGCAGAGAATATGGAACTGTTGTAACGCTAGTAATCCAAGTGAGAGGGGCCACATGCAGAGGATGCGGGATGCTTAAAACCCAACATCTAGGCTGACACAGAAACTACTCCTGGCCTAATGTTCCAACATCCACAAACGGCAACTGCTATCGCAACTACAGATTGATGAGGTACAACAAACATGCTATGGCAAGGGGGAGCTAGGACAACAGATCAAAGTGGGGATGTCATCATCATCTCCACACTCTGAGATTGGGTACCAAGCCCCAAGCCCTTACGACACAGATTCCCTTACAGCAAGGGGGAATGACCTGAGGTTGAGAGTAATGAATAAGATGGTGTAGGAGCAATACCTTTAGAAAATGTTTGCATTAGTAATAAAATTTTGGGCACCACCCTCCTAAGGAGGGAAGCGACTAATCAAATTAATAACTCCGGAAAGATATTATTAATTTGTCAGTACATTTATCAATAATGAATCAATCTCAATATCTGGGTTATGAATTCTCTATACAGTGATCTTAGTTCCTGTTCGAAAAAGATATACACAGACAGCGACTTGGTGATTAATGAAGATTTATTCAGGCTAAATGCGTAACAACTGAGTAAATGAATAGTAAATGATGATGATATTAACAACTGAGTAAATGAATAGTAAATGATGATGATATGAAATGACACAAAATCAACAGTATAAATGGATTAAGACAAGAGGTTACACTTTTGTCAGTTTATATTTTTAAATGTCACAATACATAGGTTTGCCTGATGAAGGTCTAGTACCGAAACGTCGCAAATAAATTTTATATTGCAAGTTAGACAGTGTGCGGGAGTCCTTTGCAAATGTCACAATACTAAAACTATGAGATCCTTAAAAAAAATATACTCATCTGCTTTCTGTGAGAGCCTGAGAAACGTTTACTGGTCTGAAGTTATGCATTGTGATGATGTTGATGAAGCCTGGAATTTATTTAAATCAAAATTTCTTGAAGTTGTGAATAAAATAGCGCCATTAAAAACCATCAGAATAAAGCAGAGAACTAAGCCTTGGATGACAGATGATATTTTAAACATTATCAGATTAAGAAATATACATTTTAAAGAATTTAAGCAAAATCAGGATGATACTAGTTTTATCCAATATAAGAGTTTATGCAATGAAGCACAAAGACTGATCAATAATGCTAAAAAATCCTTCTTTAAAGAAAAACTAATTGAACATAAAAAGAATCCCAAAAAACTCTGGAAGACTCTCAAAAAGTTGGATTATAGTAAAAATACAAAAAACAAGACTGCCAGGCTCAGCTTGGAAGTGAATGGTAAAGTTCCCTCAGACAAAACTGTAGTGGCTAACTACTTAAATACCTTTTTTACCACAGTTGCTAAAAATCTTGTAGCTAAGCTTCCTGATCACTCAGGTGTTTTTAATGAGGAGCAGGTGCAGGCGCATTACTCACAATATGGCATTCACAATGGATCCCTTTCTCTTAAAGAACTTGGTGCTAATAAGGCTACAGGTCTGGATAATATTCAAGCCAAGTTTCTAAAAGACTCTGCAAATATTATTGCTCCAGTTGTCACCCATGAAATTAATATATCAATAGAATAGGGTAAAGTTCCAACAGAGCTCGAGAGTGCTGGAGTTCTCCCCCTCCATAAGAAGGACAATAAGATAGATGGAGGGAACTATAGACCAGTTTCTATTTAATGTGTGGTGTCAAAATTAATGGAAAAAGTAATTCATGAACAGATAGAGGAGTACATCCAAAACAATAAAATTTTGTTTCAATTTCAATCAGGATTTAGAAAATCGAATTCTACCGAATCCTGCCTATTGTTTCTGACAGATAAAATCAGAAGGGAAATTGACTCAGGTAAACTCTGTGGAATGGTTATGTTAGACCTGCAAAAGGCTTTTGACACGGTCGATCACAGCATCTTAATTTACAAATTAAAAGTGCTGGGTTTTACTCATATGGCCATTAAGTGGGTTCAATCCTGTCTTACAGATAGAATTCAAACAGTAGATGTTAATGGGATGTTGTCTAATCCAAAACCCATTACATGCGGTGTTCAGCAGGGAAGTGTTTTAGGGCCACACATGCCGCATTGCTAGTATCCCACAAAGAAAAAGTAGTTGTGGAAGATACCTTGAGTGCTGAGGTTCAAAAGGTTGTGAGGTGGCTCTCTGATAATAAACTTTCCCTTCATATAGGAAAGACAGAGGCCATCCTCTTTGGGTCAAGAATTAAATTGAAAAATTCACCTAATTTTAGAGTAAAGATTGGTCAGATACCAATCTCTTCAAAATCATCAGTGAGTTACCTTGGATGTGTTTTAGACAATATTTTATCAGGGGAAGATATGGCATTAAAGGCTCTTAACAAGATTACCAACAAAACAAAATTCCTGGCAAGCAAAAGCAGAATCTTTGGATATACCAATTTTAAAAACTCTAGCTGTAGCATTGGTGTTATGCCACTTTGACTTTGCTGACATCTTCTAGTACAGTAGCTCTTCGCAGTCTATTAAATCCAAATTTCAGACTGCTCAAAACAAATTAATAAGAGTTGTTTTAAAGTTGCCCCTCCGCACACAACTTGATGTATTTCATTTAAAAAAATTAAATCTTCTCCCTGTGGATAAAAGGGTGTTGCAAATTAAGATGGGCATCTCCCATAAGATTGTCTATAAATATGCACCTTCTTACCTATCCAACTATTTTAATTTAGTAAAAAAACAACCACTCCCACAACACTAGAGACAGTCTAACCAATTTTATTCCTATGAGATTTAAAACAAATTATGGGAAAAATACTTTTTTATATACGGCCACTAGTCAATGGAACAAGCTGCCTGTCTTGCTTAAGTTAAACTCAGTTGAGAGGAGTTTTAAATCAGATCTCAAGAAATGGTTGCTAAATAATTTGTAGATTCACAAATGTAGGGTTTCATGTTTGTTTTTGTTTTTAGTCTGATATCATAAATGTTTTTTGTATTGTTTTTGCCAGTGTTTTATTCTAATGTCATTAATGTTTTTATTTTATCAGGGTTTTTTTGTTTGTTTTTTGGTGTTTGTAGTTGTTTTTATTGTCTGCTTGTTATCTGTATCTGTAAGTCTAATGTCACTCTTGCCTGACACTTTCCTTGGTCAATCTACCATCTTGGACTGAAATTGAGGACCACAATGGAAATAAGCTTTTGGCTTTCTTGACAATTTAAAAAAAAAAAAATCGTATGTGGAGTCTGTCTTATTGATCAGTCGGCCTTGTATATTTTATATTTTTGTCAAATAAATCTATCTATCTATCTATTTAGTTTGGCGATAGTGAGAGAGTATGTGACTATAGATACATTAGGGACACAGGGATGTGCAAAACCATTTATCTAAGGAAACCTAAATTAAGATCAGAATAATTAAGCCTCCTATTCGACATCAGCTCTTATCACAACACAGCGGCTGCATCAGGATGAGGGAAATTCTTTGCTGTCTTTGCTTGACTACAAGATGAACACCATAAGCCACAAAGAGTGTTACCCTCCATGGAGAGGGAGGCTGGAGGCCAAGATCAAGGCGACACGGAGAGAAGTTAGTCAACTCTCAGAGCTGCAGAGAGGTGTGAGGAAGAAAGGGATACTTATTACAAAGAGTGATTAGTATCCCTTTCATGAACTGGTTCCGAAGTGGAGCAACCATGAGTCACTTCCTCCACATTGATGACATCGAACTGTATGCCAGGAGTAAGCGAGACATCGACTCACTGATCCACCTCACCAGTATCTACAGGAATGACATCAGAATGTCATTCGGACTAGATAAGTGTGGTTGGATGGTGTCAAAGAGAGGGAAGACGATCAGAACCAAGGAGGTTGAACTACCAGAAGGCAACGCTGCAGGTGTCCAGGACAGCTGCAAATACCTTGGGGTCCTGCAGACAAATGGGAACCATTAGAAGGCCACAAGGAAGTCAGTCACAGTCAAATACGTAGAAGGAGTAAGGCAGGTTCTGAAAAGTTGGCTAAATAAAAAGAACAAGGTCCAAGCCATCAACAAGTATGTCCTGCCAGTCATCAGATACCCCACTAGTATAATGAGCTGCCCAAAGGAGAATATAGAGGCCACTGACAACAGGACAAGGAAGCTTCTCACAATGCATGGAGGGTTTCATTCCAAGTCCTGCACCCTGAGACTGTACACTAAGCATAGCTAGGGGGACCAAGGACTGATGAGCATCAGAGCCACTGTCCAGGACAAAACAACCAAGATCCAGGAATACATCAGGAAGATCGCCCCCAAAGATGAGCTGCTAAGTCCATACCTCAGATAGCAGAAACCCTGAGAATGAAAAAGAGGAGGATGAACCATCATGGAAGGAGAAGCCCCTGCACAGCATGTACCACCGAGAGATTGGAGAAGTGGCCAACATCAAGAAATCCTACCAGTGGCTGGAAAATGTTGAACTGAAAGACAGCACAGGGGCACTAATTATAGCAGCACAAGAACAGGCACTTAGTACAAGATCACTAGAAGCAGGGGTCTACCACACCAGACAGGACCCCAGGTGCAGGCTGTGCAAAGATGCTCCTAAGACAGTTCAGCACATAATAGCATGGTGTAAGATGCAAGCAGGAACAGCGCATATGGAACACCATAACCAAGTGCCTGGCATAGTGTACAGGAACATCTGCACTGAGTATGGGCTGGAAGTCCCAAGGTCAGAATGGAAGACACATCCTAGGGTGGTTGAAAATGACTGAGCTAAGATCCTGTGGCACTTTCAGATCCAGACTGACAAACTGGTGATGACTAACCAACTGGACATCGTGTTGATCGACAAACAACAGAAGAAGGCAGTGGTGAGAGATGCAATCCTGAGCAACAGCAACATCAGGACGAAAGAACCCGAGAAGCTCGAAAAATACCAAGGGCTGAAAGAGGAGCTAGGAATATATTATATATTGTTGGGAACAACAATTTTAGGCGTCACACGGAGGCACCATTTATGTTGGGAACAACAATATTAGGCCTCACCAAGGGACACCATTAATATTGTAAATTATTCTGGTGATACTATAAGAGGGGATACTGTGTGTTGTGAGCTAGGCACCGGTGCTATGTTTTACCCGGCAACACCATTGGTTGGGACTTTAGCCTTAACACAGGCCTGACCTTGTAATAGATCTCCAATCAAAGCATCAAATTGGCTATCGGAAATATAAAATATCGGTGTGTGTGTGTGTGTGTGTGTGTGTGTGTGTGTGTGTGTGTGTATGTGTGTGCGAGAGAGAGAGAGAGAGAGAGAGAGCGAGAAAGAAAGACAAAGGTGGGTGTGGTAATCAAAGGGCCGTTGGGCCTACAAAACAAAATGGCTGACAACAGAGACCTACAAGATGGCTGAATCAAAGCTGGCTTCAGATCGGGGGAGGTGTTTGTCTGACCGTGTGGTCAGGACAAAGCATGTTCTTGTTCCAAAGGTACAAATCCGAGGAAGCTGGTCCCTCGGGGTCCTTGCAGAGTTAGACGCTGGGGCGCTAAACCTTGTGCTTGCAAATCTAACTTCTCTGGTTCAGGCTTAGAGAGTCTGTGAGCAATTTCGCTCCCTTTAGTGGTTCCGGGCAATGAGCAAGGGTCCGAGCTTGTTGGCAGCCTAGGAGAAAGAGGAGGCCTATCTGGGCACCTCTGGGCTGGTCCACAGCTCAAGACGAAGAGGTGTGAGCTGCTCAGCAGCTCAAGAGCAAGAGAGCATCTGGGCTGGTCCCGGCCCAGCAGAAAAGAGGAAGACTCTGAGAGAATGCAGGACTTATCTTAGAGTTTGTCTGGTGACATCACACCAGGGGCATATCACTGTAACAGTACTGTCCAATCAAGTTTGACAACTACTCTCACTGGGAGGTGTGAGGTGACCTCCTGTGGAGATGAGAGTCAAATAGCTGTCTTTGTTTGAAGAACAAAGAGCATGCAGAGAAGAAAAGCCCTCACATGTCCAGTTTAGATTTTAATAAATGACAAATCATCTGTGGTCCTGTGAATCCCAACAATATCATATATATAGTAGGAGTGTAACAATATACATATTCATATAAGACTTTCGGTTTGGTATGCATTACAGACCGAACAATACTTTGAAGTCTCCAGTTACATTTGGAAAATAAACTATATAGCTTAAACTGTGTTTAATATAATGTTCTCAGTGCCACTGCGCTCAACAAAGCAACCCATATGACAGAACAGGCAACATGCTGTCTACACCTCCCACCCCCGAACCAGAACATTCTACTGCAGCGAGACATACTGGGAGGCAGCTACACTAAGCTCGCTCACCATTACCATACCAGACGTAGAAGATTCTCTGATAACCTAACAGTTCAGTACTACACCGTTCCCAGTCTTTTCATGTTTTCAACAAGTATTTTCTCCATTTCACACAGACTGTAATTCTGTGTAGTTTTTATACTTGTAAAATGTTACAAAATCAAGGAAATGTATCTGGCATTACTACTTTTTTGTTGTACTGAAAATGCACCAAACTTTAAATTTGATATTTATGGGTTTAATTTAATACAATAAATGTGAGGTATCCATCTATATAGGTGGAGACCTGATTGCAATAAAGCCAATCCAATCTGACATAAAGCAGTAATGTCAATGTCCTATCACAGGCAAAGCAGACAGTCACAGTGAGCTAGACAGCAGCTACACAACAAAAGAACCAAAGGCTCTGAACAACAACCCACATCTTGTTATCACTGAAAGATAAACAAGACAACATTTTTTTTTAAAAAAAAGACATTATTCTGTTAAGTTTTAAAGCTACCAACCCTATCAAGAGAACCACACTTATTAGTAAAGTCACTGTTAGAAATGTAAATGTGATTTTTAAGGAGGTTTTCTTGCTCATGGAACAGTGAACCCAGAGTTCTGGTGTGGATTTCTACACTGTAGCTTTGGTGTCTCTGACTTTACTGCAATCATCTGATCAAAATGTGTCTTTGTCCAATGACCAAAGTACATTTTTACACAAGTCAACATTATTCCATTTTACAACATCACTACAATGATTGTGTACTGGGCTCTGAGTACTGCCAAAATGCAGGTATCCCACACTCAGTAATGTGCATAAACAATGCATCCTCTGTAGACACAGATGGTGCACTGAATACACCACACAGAGCCACTAGCAGGTCGTAGACTGTTGGCCGAGTTTTCTTTGTAGTCTTGCAGATCACAGCTATTTACAGACAACCTGGTATTATTTATTGTTCCCGTAAAAATGAATATGGTATAGCAGCAATTCTGATAAAAGAAAGTGGTTTCCTTCTCAAAACATTAGCAAAATCTTGATATCAGCCTCCGTAACACGCATAGGGCTTTGTCTTTAAAATGCTGTGTAAAAGAGACACAATAACCTTTTACAATGAATGCATAAACAAACATGTTGTATGCAGTACTGTAAAATTAGCCCAAACTAAGTGAATGGTGCAGGAGTCTTAAAATGTGGAAATGAGTTTGCATGGTTTCACCTCTGGTTCCCATGTCCAAAGTCAATGGACTTTTAAATGAGATTTTGGCGGTGACGTTGAAGTCATGTGACTGTGGTGTAGTCTGCAGAGGTGGGTGACTCGAGTCACATGACTTGACTAGAGTCTTACTCGAGGTGCAAATTTGAGGACTTGAGACTTGCTTAACTGATGAAAGACTTGACTTTAACTTGGTATTTATAATTTTTGACGTCACCCAGACTTAAAGGGATAGTGCACCCAAAAATGAAAATTCAGCCATTATCTACTCACCCATATGCCGATGGAGGCCCTGGTGAAGTTTTAGAGTCCTCACGTCCCTTGTGGAGATCGTCGGGGGCAGCAGCTAGCACACCTAATGGCAGACGACGCCCCAGACTAACGTCCAAGAACACAAAATTGAATCCACAAAGTATCTCCATACTGCTCATCCGTAGTGATCCAAGTGTGCTGCAGCCCCGACATGAAATGTTGTTTTGAAAAACGTCATATGAACTCTGTTTTTAGCCTCACCGTAGCCTGTAGCTCTGACTGCTTCTCTGTGCTCCGCGCTCACGTGTGTGCGTGACCAGCGAAAGCATGAGCTTTGCTCACCCGTGTTTACATCACGTGACACATGCACCACACGGGGAGACAACGTAACCACAGTAGCTAAAAGATAATTTGCACTACGGTCTTTTAGTAAAGGACAGCCCAACATGTCTGAAGACTTTGAAATTGAGGAGGAACAGCATTTCTTTGTTGAGCCGTATTTGTTTGAGCCCGAGTATACGGACGGAACTCAGGCTACTGGACGAAGCAGCCGCCGCAGCTCATGAGCCTAACCCTCAGCCAGCCGCAGAATACCGGAGTCGAGCACTGGAAACCTGGTGGTGTAGTTGTTTCAAATGCAAAGCAATGCCAACGGATGAGGAAAGTCTTTGCTGCTCAGACTGGGAATTGGCGATGCCTGCACTTGAGAATCTGGACATCAGTACTGACGAGACTGCTGCTCTTCAGAGACCGTGCATCACCGATCACCCTGAGCGCGCACACGTGAGCGCGGAGCACAGAGAAGCAGTCAGAGCTACAGGCTACAGTGAGGCTAAAAACAGAGTTCATATGACATTTTTCGAAACAACTTTTTATGTCGCGGCTGCAGCACACTTGGATCACTATGGATGAGCAGTATGGAGATACTTTGTGGATTCAATTTTGTGTTCTTGGACGTTAGTCTGGGGCGCCGTCTGCCATTAGGTGTGCTAGCCGCTCCCCCCGCCGATCTTTCCGCAAGGGATGTGAGGACTCTAAAACTTCACCAGGGCCTCCATCGGCATATGGGTGAGTAGACAGGGCCTCCATCGGCATATGGGTGAGTAGATAATGGCTGAATTTTCATTTATGGGTGCACTATCCCTTTAAGGCAGATGACTTGACAGGGCTTGACTATTTTATTTAATATTTGTGTTTTTCTAGATATTGAGAAGATAAATTTAGTTTTTGAAACATGGCGACACACACATGGCAGTGAGGGAGAACCTGCCAGCTGGTATTTGTGGCCACATTAAGAGAGCTTGGTCCTCCTGCACTGCACTCTGCAGAAGAATGGCAGTATACAGCGGCATCATGAGCTTCACTGTGAGCTTTTATTCAATTCTATCTGTGTGATACATGTGAGTTAAGTTTTCAATACCTCATTTAGCATTAAATGTGCTTGGCGACCAGAGATGCACAGTCAGCCCCGGGCCATTTTACACACACAGTCGTCACTGTAGAGAGCCGATACATGCACTATAAATTGCCATGTGCTCAGGCGTTAACTTATTTGTAAAAGGTTTTGGGACTGCCACAGTGTGTAACGACCATCCCTGCCTTCTCTTCGAACATAACTTAACTCTGTGTGTGTGTGCGTGTGTGTGTGTGTTTGTGCGTGCACTTGCTGTGCGCATCATGAGATATTTTCCTCTCACACACCATCATGGCTCAATGAGATATTAGGGCCTGGGCATACTTTATTTTGACCTCCCGTTCCTGCTCTGCTCATTTTGGGACTTTAATAAGGCAGAATTTTTTTTTCGTTTTCTCACAGCGGCAGGTATGTTACATGAGTGGAATATCTTTTCCCCTGAACATTCAGACAGAGCATTGAGCAGAGGATGACATGTTTAAATACATTACTCAGATAAAAGTAACTAAACACTGTAAAACTTCTTTGTTACAAGTAAAAGCCCTGCATTGAAAATATTCCTTCAGTAGGAGTATGTGAGTATAATCAGGAAAATGTACTTAAAGTATTGAAAATAAAAGTACTGTACTAAGAAAAATGCTCCCTATGACTGTTATACTACTATATATGATCTCATTAGATGATTATAATATAAAGGCAAAATTTTACTGTTGTAGTTGGTTTAGGTGGAGCTCATTATGAATGATGAACTAATGATTATTTTCATCATGGATTAATGCGCAGATTATTTTCTCCAGTAATCGACTGTTGGTTTGTAAAAATTGTGAAAATAGTGAGAAATAGCGTCACAATGACCCAGCGCCCAAAGTAACACCTTCACAATGTGTGTTCTGTCCAACCAACAGTCCAAACCTCAACATCAGGGCAGTGGTCACCATATACATTGAGGGGGACGTCCCCTCAATGACTGAAACTGAAAAACAACATAAAAAAAAAAAAAAAACATTGTTTTTTTTCATTGCTATTCTACGATAGGCAACCACATACCACCATCCGAAATAATGGTTCAAGTATTGCAGTTCTGCGTGTGGTTTGTCTAAGTGGAGTTGCCGTAGCAGAATGCCAAGGCTGGTTGCCATGGTTGCCGTCAATGTTGCTGCCAGACTGCTATGCGGGGCAGGCACTGTAAATTTGTCTCTTTATTCATTACTGAATAAAAGTGGAAAATGAGAATGTAATATGAGCGTTATGTAAGCTATATTGTAACTGTTTATTATGATTTTGTACAGTGTTATGAAATTTTGATGTTGTGAATGATTATTGTTTTGCAAAAAAGAAACGTATCTCATGTGTTAGTGAATTTGTACATATTTTACTTTAGAATTTCAATGGCAGGAAGTAAGGGTGTGTGTGTGTTTGGGGGGGTGGGGGGCGTGCAGATTTGGTCGCCCCCAATGTTGACTCCGTGGCTACAGCCTTGCTGAACAGTATCAAAAAAAAAAAAAAATACAAAAAAAATCTAATTTATTAAATGATGAAAAGCAAAAGCGGCAAAAATCCTTAATTTAAGCAGCTGGAACTATGAAATATGTGCATTAAATTGGCATAAATGATCATGAAAATAGTTGCCAATTAATTTTTTGTTACTTCATTAATTGGCTAATAGTTCCAGCTGTACATGTACATTTGTTTTGTGTGCAAAAATCTCAATTTGTAAAGTGACTAGTAACTGAAGCTGTCAGAGAAATGTAAAGGAGTAGAAGAAAAAAGTGACATGAGAAGATAAATGTACCTGAGTAAATGTATTTAGTTACATCCCACCACTGGGTGCAGCTTAGATTATTTTATCTTTATGAGTTGTGAGTATGAGTTGACTTTTGACTTGCTTGACCTGAGCAATGACTTGACTCTACTTGCTTGACTTATATCAGGGACTGGACTTGACTTGCTTGATTCTCACCACAGTGACTTGGGTCTTGCTTGAGACTTGAAGGTTAAGACTTAAGACTTGCTTGTGACTTACACATGTGTGACTTACCCCCACCTCTGGAGTTAGTTTATGCCCGAACATTAGCGTTTTCCTTCGGCCAATTTCATTTACAGTGGCATGCAAAAGTTTGAGCACCCCTGGTCAAAATTTCTTCTACTGTGAATAGTTAAGTATGTAGAAGATTGGACTGATTTCCAAAATGCATTAAGTTAAAGATTTTCAACATTTTAAGGAAGATTACTCTAATTTATTTGTTCTGTAGAATTTTAGATTGAAAAAAAGGAAAGGAGCACCACGCAAAAGTTGAGGCAAACTGAGACATTTAAGCTTCCAGAGACCTTTTACCAGGATCTTAGACCTGAATTAGCTTGTTAGGACTGTGGCTTGTTCACAATAACCTTTAGGAAAGTCTAGGTGATGCATATTTAGAAACTATAAATACTCTGACTCCTGAAACCTTGTCCTGTCAATCAGCAGCAATGGGTTTCTCTAAACAGCTGCTTAGCACTCTGAAAACTAAAATAACTGATGCCCACAAAGCTGGAGAAGGCTATAAGAAGATAGCAAAGTGTTTTCAGGTAGCTGTTTCCTCAGTAATGTAATTAAGAAATGGCAGCTAACAGGAACTGTGGAGGTCAAGTTGAGGTCTGGAAAACCAAGAAAACTTTCTGAGAGAGCTACTTGTAAAGTTATTGAAAAGGCAAATCAAAACCCCTGTTTGACTGCAAAAGACCTGCAGGAACAAACATGGGGGTGTATCAATCATGCTTTGGGCGTGTGATGTAGTCAGTAGCGCAGGGAACATTTTCAGGGGTAGAGGGAAGAATTCAGTTAAATTCTTGCAAATTCTGGAAGCAAACATTAATCAGCTTCTACAACAGGACAATGATCCTAAACACACCTCGAAATCCACAACGGACTACCTCAAGAGGTGTAAACTGTAGGCTTTTCCATGCCCCTCGCAGTCCCCCGACCTAAACATCATTGAAAATCTGTGGATAGACCTGAAAAGCACTTTGAGTGGTTGAATGAGTAGAAAGGTGCAATACAAATGCAGGTCCAAAAGAGCAGTGCATGCAAGACGGCCCAAGAATCTCTGAGCCAGAGGCCTTTTGCAGGAAGAATGGGTGAAAATTCCACAAACAAGAATTGAAAGACTCTTAGTTGGTTACAAAAAGTGGTAAAAAGCTGTAATTAGGGATGGGTATCGTTAAGATTTTAACGATACTACTACTCTTACCGGTACTGCTTATCGATCCGGTATTTTAACGGTACTCTTATCGATACTTTCTGAGGAAGAAAAAAACAAATTAAGAACATAAATTGCTTTATTTTCTCAATTCTCATTATGCAACAAAATAGTTTTTTAACAAAACATTTTACTTTTTACAACTTGAAATGTAAAATACATAAAATAATAGTGTTGTCACGGTACCAGTGAAAGTATCACGGTTCTGAGTAGTATCATGATACCACAGCAAGAATGAGGCAGATGTGCCTTTTGTCATTTATAAAAAGATAAATCACTTTTCTATAATACATCACTGATATTTCAA
>NC_065519.1:39668513-39685531 GCF_006386435.1 Epinephelus moara
AACAACAGCCCCGCCCCCCTGCTCTCCACTCACACACAGCAGGCAGCCAGGGTGAGCGAGACAGATCTCTCGTCTTCAGGGAGAATAGCGAAAATTATGATACAATGACGGATAATTGACGGAGTTGGTGAGATAAATGTGCAAGATAACGTTTATCTTGGAAAAAAAACCACAAAAAAAACCACGACTGCTCCAGTACCGATAGCAGAACCATTAAGGTCAGAGCTTATCAATACTGCGGTCTTAAAGAATGTAGCCCCGGGGCTCGTTCAATACCGGGGTTTGGTACTCATCCCTAGCTGTAATACTTGCCAAAGGGGGCGCTAGTAAGTATTGACCATGTAAGGTGCCCAAACTTTTGCTTCAGGGCCCTTTTCATTTTTTTTTATTATTTTGAAACTATACAATATTGACATAACAAAGTAATCTTGCTTAGAAAACTGAGGAAATGTATGGTGTTTAACTTTTTGCCTTTTGGAAATCAGGATATCTTTTTACTTGCTGAGCTATTAGCTAAGTTTTGCATGCAACTGTCTGCTTGAAAAATCATAACAATGTGGTGTTCATTTGTGAGGATTAAATTGCCGGACAAATCATGTAAATATCATAAAATTGTGTTTGCCACAGAGCTTATTTTCTGCAACAATCCAAAGTCCAATAAAAAAATCAAGTTAGTTTTGTGGGGAGGGAACCTAGGCAACACCAACTTCTGCATTGGCCCACAACAAAAAACATCATCCCTGCAGCACTCTATAGTAAACTCACTTCAGGGACCCACGGTGGGGCTAAAATGTCAGACCTGGAAGTGACTTTCTGTCAAGAGCCATAATATTCCACTAAAGTAAATATGGCAGGAGCAGCAAAGAGCAGGGAGAGTGAATGTTCCTAACCTGCTAATCCTCTTTGCCCTCTGGGAAACTGCCTCTCAACATCTGCCCCCCAACTCCATCCAGCAGGCGGCCCTTTCATTTCTCTAATGTGAGCGTCGCGCACTTTGCCAACATCAGTTGGCTGTGCTGTGTCCGTGCATTGTGACCTGCAGCACTGACCTTCACACACAAGCACACACACAAAAACACTGGCTGAATTAAGCAGAGTGATAACCACACACTCTATCCCAGGGTTAAGTGAGGAAAACCATGAACATCAGTTAACTTTTTGCTGACAAAAACACACACAAGCACACAAAAAAAATGACAGCAAGAGAAGTTTCTTAAACACAAAATATGCTATTTGTTTAATGCATACACATTTTTGCAAGTCTTTCTGCCTGGTTCCATCTAAAAAACACATGCACCCCCTTTCTACAAAAGAGGGAACAAAAATGAAAGCGAGCTCCTGGAGCAAGCACAGCACTCCAGCAAGGCAATTTATTTCTAACAGACTCAAGTGGAGATAAAATGTGACAGAGAAGAAAGTCCTCATTCAGAGAGGTCAAAAGGACAGGAGTCATTGAGACCCTCAGCATCTCTCAACTTTGAACTTTAAACATTGATCTGGTTCATTTGGAGGAGAACTTTAAGATAACCACATGGCCTCCTTTTTACTGACTCATGTGAGTATACTTTCACTGGCCGTCCCCCCCACACTTGAGTCTGTGGATCTGTGTCATTCATTTATATGTTTGTTCATTTGTGTCTTCATCCATCATCAAAGCTCTTACAGATAATTAGACTTGGATGAAAACTGATCAGTCTGTTCCAACATGTTCCAATGACACTGATTGGCCCAGAGGGAGAGTGTGCAGTTATAGGTTAAAATGTGTTGACTTTTTTCTCACTGGCTGAAGGAAAGCATCATTTGCTGGGACATGTATGCTTTGATTTTTTTTGCCTAAACGTAACATAATCCTCAAAGTGATCAATGTGATTTCTAATAAGGTGTGTCTTCAGTTTGAGATGTTGCAACACTCTGAACATCAATGACAGAGTCATTGTTTTGAAGAGACGTTGAATACCGCCACTTTGTCTGTGATTTCTGCATCAGACACCTAACGCCAAAGGCCACCTTTCAGACCGGTATGATACGCCGCTGGGCAGCGTGAGTTTGTAATGCAGCCAGATGGAACCTTTTACAGCATTATGATACGTCACCGGTCGGCCAGATGCACCCAAAGTGGCAGTATGATAAGCAGACAGGCACTGTCAGTTCATAATGCAGCTTGAGGGCACCTTCCATGGCAGTGTGATGTGCTTCTGGACAGTGTCAGTTTGAATGCTGTTTGTAACAATGTAATATACAAGGTTGGAAAGTCCCTATACATTGTAAACCCCAATTTGCACTCTCAAATTAAAATTTTTTTTGGAAACATCTGGCACTCAGAACCTTTAGTTTAGTACAATACAGTAACATAAAAGTTTTGAGTACACCAGACAACAAAAAAAAATAAAAAATAAAAAAAAATACATGTGTCACATGACCCTTGTCTGACAGGAATTTTATGTCAGACTAACATTTACAACATTTTTTTATCATTGTTCTAAAAATAATAATAATAATATATAAAAAATATATTGTGGTGAGCTTAGGTTTCTTGATTATTAGAAAAATAAGAAACAAGTCAGACCTGCGTAGCACTACTCTCCCCATCAGCACCTCCCTAGCTCGTTACACTTTACCTGCTCTCTGGGGGAGATGGGCGTGTTATGTGACATCACTTGAACCCTGGCACATTCTGTATTATTATCATGTCAAAACGACAAAAGCTCTCTGATGCCCACTCAACTACCACTACACTACTGAGAGGAGTGTATGTGGAGAGACAGAATATGAAATAACAACATCAACAAATCCATGTTAAAATCAGCAGGAGGAAAACTAGCTATCATTACGTCTAAGCAGCTGTTGGTCGCAACAAACAGCTCGCGGAGGTTGCATTGATTTATATTTACAAGCATTCAAGCTCTCTTCAGTAGAAATTAGTATTGGGCGAAGGTAAATCAAAATGTTCTCGTGATGTGTTCAGTGTAATCTTGTAAAATGTAGCATTCGGCGAGATACTGAATAAATACAGCTGTTTAAGGGAGGAATTGTTGATGTTTTTACAGCACTATAAAATAGATATTACAGAGGGAAATATGATGTATCATAAATAATAAAAAGGATTTTTTTCTTATTTTTTTGAAAGATGTCCTCATGTGAAAGAAGGTTATGTTAAATGTTGTTTCATAAATGTGTATCATTGAATTTGTGATCATTCAAAGGCAGTGTAATAAAGGACTGAATGACTTTAAAACTGTTCTATTTTTTTCATAGTGTATATTTCTGTCTTTCCCTGGCACAAAAGAAGAATAAATAACAACAAAAAAACAAAAGAAACACCAATATTACAACAATGGTATCGGCAAAATTGTAATTCTAAACACTGGTACAAGTATCAGACAAAACTTCAAAATTGGTGCATCCCTAGTTCAGTTAGAAAGTTAATGTTTGTATATTTTATTATTATTTTACAATGTAATATTTTATATTTATATTATATTTATAATATATTTAATATTTATTCCTTCGATCTACTGTATAAAATATAATTCTTATAACTTTTTTATTGATTACTGATTTATATAATTATTATTGCACATGTGCATCCTGTTACTGAAAACAAATTAGCATATATTTTTTTAGCGTATTTTTTATGGTTAGCTAGGTTTTTTTGGTGCCCTGGGCACCAAATGTGCCAGGAGTGCCACTGCGGTTATGGAAAATGAATGAATGAACTATAATGAAATTACTTTTTTTTTTCTTTTCTTTTTTTTTCTCAGTAGCTCTAAGGGATTATGTTTTTTTTTTTTGTAATTTAATTTCAGGTAACAGGTTACACATAACTTACTCCCCAACACTGTCTCTAACAAGCCTAACCAAACTACCTGATCCGCAGGTTGTGGGTCTCCCCACACATCATTACTAGTTACAATCTATTATTCATCAAAATGATAACACAATGCAATTCCTCCCTTTGGGTAATTATCCATGAGCAGTTTTAAACTTTGGTGAATTCCAGAAAATTCTTGAACAAAAAAAGGAAAAGGAGATCTCACAGCACACTAGCTCCAGAGGCTTTCTGACACGCAGCCTTGCCTGGTTTCAGCTCAGAGGCAGTGGAGAGGCACCGGGGAGATGTGTTGGATCTAAATCAAAGGCAGACGAGTGCTGCAGGAGAGGGCGGGCTTGCAGGGGTCCTGGAAGAAGGAACTTTGTCTTTGTGGCGGGGCAGAACCCTTGAGCACAGTTTACATCTCAGAGCAGCAGGGTTCAAACTCATGCACATCCCTGCTGTCATCTCCCTCTACCCACTGCTGCAGCTACAAACCATTATATGGTTAAAGCTTTATTCTCTCAGTGCCTGGTCCCTGATCTGTTTTCTGTTAGAAAATACAATGGTGTATTAACCCGAGAGACTGGCTGGGGCAGTGTTTTGTAACAAGGGAGATTTTCATGGTAATAATTGGTTTATGTTTTCTTCTAATTGTAGCGAGAAACAGAATATTTAGTTGAAAATCTTAAAAATAAAATAAAATAAAATACAGACATTAAAGCAACCTTTAGTATTTAGAAAGAAAAAAGTAAAAATATAAGTCTCTTTTAAATATGGCCTGCTTCTCATTGCAGAGGTAAACGCAGGCTCCAGCCACTCTTCGATCATTTAAAGTATCAGCCATAGGCAACACCTTCCTTACAATGTCATTTAGCTTAGAAGCGAAATGAGATGGAAGCCAGAAACTAGGAATCTTTTTTTTTTTCTTCTAATGACATTGATTTGATTTGAAACCTTAGCTAAACGCCTCGCCCTCAGCCCTATCTGTGAGTCTGAGCTTTATTCAAATGATCCCCACATACATTATGAGGCTTTTAGCTGCCTTCCCATCCATGAGGAAGGCCCCGAGCTGCAGGTGAGATTAGATGTGACTGCATGATAATGGAAGCACTAATGCAATGACAGCCAGATTCATGCCACGCAAAGGTTATGGCCCAGGCAAATTCTTAATCAGCTCAAAATGTCAGAGAGCTAACCTTGGGTCCAAATAAGGGCATATCCAGGCATTAGGAGGCAGACCACGTCAGAATGCTGATGAGCCAGGGGTGTGTGTGTGTGTGGGTGGGGTGGGCCGGGGTGGGGTTGGGTGTGGGTATTTGGGGGGGGGGGGGGGGTCTGTTTGTCAGAGGAATCAGCAGCCAAACTTTCTTTGTAACATGAGATGAGTGTCAGGAAGCATCATCCATCATGACAAGCTTGGCAAAGGTATTTCATTTTCTATATAAATGTATTTACCTTCAGCATATTTTTGGCTAAGTTCTTGCAGCTTTTGTAATTTCAATGCGTTAAATGGGAATCAAAGAAGTGATCACTACCGGGAATGGGATAAGCTTATTCAAACTGACCTGAGACAAATGACATCTCAGACAAAAAAGGACCCTGAACAATAAATAACCAAACTCAAAAGAACATTTGATAGGTTATGGCCACTGCTCGTTAGAGGTGGGTATTGTTTGGATTTTCATTAAGTAACCTAATCAATTAATTAATTTTCCGTAACCGCTTATCCTGTTCGGGCTTGTGGGTGGATGGGTGGGGGTGGAGGGGGCAATCCAAGCTCACACTGGGCGAGAGGCAGGGTACACTCTGGACAGGTTGCCAGACTATCACAGAGCTGACACAAAGAGACACCACTTAACCTGGCCTGCATGTCTTTGGACTGTGGGAGGAGGCCAGAGTACCTGGAGAAAGTATCCTCAATGCTGACATTGGAAGAACATGCAAACTCTACACAGAAGGGTTTCCCCACCTTGTGGTTTGAACCAGGAACCCTCTTGCTGTGAGGTGACAATGCTAACCACTGCATCACCATGCCGCCTACATAAATAAACTTAAAAAAGAGAGAAAAGAATAAAAACTATATATTTTTAATCATTATTCATAGATCAAATGCTTATCATTATAAACAACATTCATTGCCTCTTGGAGAAGAACATTCAACTGGATTGAGAAACCCATTTTCACACAGAGATCGCGCTACATGGCAGATATGAAGTGCCTTCTTAATGCAGCCTTTGTATTTTTACACAGAACCAAACAACAGCGGCATCATGTCGCTCCACTGTGTGATTTTAGACTGTATGTTGACATCACAGAAGCAAAAGAGGCAACCTCTAGTGTGACATATTACATATGTGTCAGCAGTGCTTTATAAAGGATATCAACTGCATAAAATGACAATAACAATCATTTATCATCTCTGTTACATGACAGCTGATCCTGTCCTCTGCTCAGAGGGTAAGGAGCTCCGGGACTTCATTGTTTTCCCAGTTCTTCTGCTGATTTTTTTTATCTCCTGGGATGGATCGCACACATAACATGCCGCCCATGATCCTGTCCTGCTTCTAGCTGTCCCGGTTGTTGTTACTAACTCTAATGGGTTCAATACATTCTCACACTGACCCGACTATCAACGTTTAGTCATGGACTTCCGACGTTGAAGTCCATGACTTGAACAATTTATAAAAAATATTTTATAATTTTTTTTTTATTGATTATTGATTAATATAATTATTTTTGCACATGTGCAACATGTTACTGAAAGCAAATTAGCATATATAACCCTGGGTGAGTTGGTTGTTGATGTTCTGGGACGCTGTGTCAGCTTCAGCCTGTTATGCATTGCCTGTTTTCAAAATACATTTGTGTTTTCATAGGAAATGTACAGTTTGCATACAGTCTCTTTCAAAATAAATGCACTATGTCGGTACAACACCGCTAATTGAAATATGGCAGGGTTTGGGTAGAAAAAACAGGGTTTGGCTGTACAATCTGTTGGGAAGTGAAGACTGTCCTCCCGTGTGACAGTCAGTGGTTGTTGGATCCATCCACCACCCCTCCTCCTTGCCCTGCTCAGGCTTCCACTGCCCCAACTTTTGGTATTGTCCCGCCATATTTCCCCCAAACGCCGCCGCATATCATGCCGACGTGAAAGGACAGCCTTTTTCGTCTGTGTCAAATGCCAGAAGTCACTGACCAAGCGCGGTTTTTGACTATTTCAGAGTAAGACAGAGTTAATGCAGGCTTAAAGACTAGACAACAATGATTGTACCTTTTATACAGGATGGCAAGGCAGTGTAGAACGTGCTAATGACGAGTATAGCTCACTGTGTAGTGTGTGCAATAGTGAGTGTGTGGTTAGGCAGAAGAGAGCGAGAAAATAGCATCCAGGAAAATGACACTGTCTGATCACTGCCAGAGACACCAGAAGCTCCAAGCCAGCAAACTGGTGCTGTGTGAGGTAAAACACGAACATTGTTTTTTTTTTTTTTTTTAAAAGATATTTTTTGGGCGTTTTAGCCTTTAATTGATAGGACAGCTTAAGTGTGAAGGGGAGAGAGAGAGGGAGAAGGACATGCAGCAAAGGGCCACAGGCTGGAGTCGAACCCGGACCGCAGCAGCAAGAGCCTTGTACATGGGGTGCCTGCTCTACCACTAAGCCACCGACGCCCCAAACATGAACATTGTTTACAAGGATGTCTCATGCTAATGTACATGGATATCCTTTATTAAGATGCAGGAGCTGAAAGCACTGGTGAGCTCGCCAAATGCATGAAGGATGGAGACGATTGGAGACGCCGATAGAGGGCTCGTCTGAGGACGACCAGATGATGATGATGATGATGATGATGATGATGATGATGATTTCAACTAATAATTTAACTTCCTTCAAAAGGGGATAACAGGTGGCCATATATCATCAACCTATTCATCAATGACACTTCAAATGCTTTCAGTGTTTACATGTCAGCTGATAACTGATTTTTGTTCTTAACCTGAAAGATTAACTACTTTAATGTGTCACATTTCAACTGACATTTTAACCAGTTATGGTGCATACACTCACCGCTACATTTCACGTGACTCAACATGTATTCTTTAACTGACAGTTCAGCTGACTGACACTGTAATTTGCTGTCAGTGCAAACATACCAACTGACATTTCCGCTGCTTTTGTCAATTACACTTTAATTGACAATTCAACTAACTACTATATGTATTAGTTAAATGTACGAACATGGGTACACTAATTTTAGTCAATGTAGTAATATCATATCTTATATTACACTGCCTTATGTATCATTGGGTAATTACAGAGGACTATGCAGCTGCAATGTTCATTGTTATCAGCTGATGTGTCATGGTCATGAGCAGACAGTTTAGGTTATTTCGCAAGATTTTAGGACAATGGGCATAAAAAGCTAATTGTTAAATGATTGTTTTCTAATGTAAAGATGAAAAAACTCTTTCCAGTCTACACTGAGCTGTAGCAGTCTCTCATTCTGCAAAATGTCTTCATACCGCATGTATTTCAGCCAGGTGGCTGTCAAGTGTGTATTGTCTTCGCAGTATTGGCAGCAGTGAAGGTGTTCACTCCTGTGGATTGTGGTTTCCCCCTGTGGTGATGTGCTCTGACTGCTGCTCTGTTCACTCCGCTAGCGTCAGTCTGTCAAACACAGCTGGACAGAGGGAGAAGTTTATGAACTCTGAGTGCACCCAAACACAAAAGAATAACAGAACTATGGTTACAATATCGTAACCTTTGCTATATCTCACAAAGGCTGCTGAATGAACGCCCTATCACAACATAGTATTAACCCAGCCACACTGATCCTGACTGGCTATGGCGACAGGTTAGTCACCATAGCCTGCCTCGTTCTTTATAACCTAGGTTGCCACAGCAGAGAAATAGGGGCCCCAGCCAACCCAAGTGGTAAGCAACTGAACTTGGTGGAGCCATGGCCTAACTTTGTGGGAGTTGAGAGACAAGGAAAAGAAACCCTGCATATCACATTTCCTGGGTCATCAAGGAGCATGGAAACACATTGGTGTATCATGTCCAGAGGGAAGTCAGGTGCAACGCAGCAAAAACCTTTTCACCAATCCAAACCTTTTCAACAGTCCAAACCTTTTCACCAGTCCTGCAAGCACAGACCCTGAAAAGGAGCCCAACATGTCCAAGAGAAAAAAATCAGGGCAGGGCGTGGACCATGACACCCCTGTACATATGTCCTTTAAAACAAGGTTGCCGACACTGCTGCACCATGTGTAAAATGTGCATGGACCACAGTGGAAGGGTCCCTGCATGCCTGCCTGTAGGCTTGGGAGATTCAGCCACAAAGCCATCTTGCAAGGCACTTCTTGGATAGGGCCTTAACAGCACACCATCACCTAAGCACACAAATTAGCTGTTCAGTGTATCTGATGCGGGCCATTGCATTCAACATAACATGCCAATGCAGGAACTGGGCAGAAGATGCAGTTTTGCCCTTCCTGTCCTCCTCATGGGGTGGAGGTAAAAAGACAACAACTGTATTACTCTTGACCTGAGCAAATTCCTTATGTCCTAAAGAAGGTAGGATTTGGTCTGAGAAAAGCGCCACTGAGGTCACCATAAAACATCAAGCAAGTGGGGCGTACAAATAGGGCGGTTAGTTCACACACAATCTTAGCTGAAAGCTGTCTTGAGCGACAATGCCTTCAGAGAGAACTGCTCCAGAGGCTCAAAGGGATCCTTCACCAAGGCCTTCAGCACCAATGGTAGGTCGCATTGTGTGGAGTAGGTGCACATTACTAGGCAATCTCCCCAGACCCCCTACAAGAACCGCTTCACTCTCACATGCTTATTTGTTCTGACGGTGGGGAGGCAAATCTTCACGGGCACCCGGAAAAAACCCATGCTGACACAGGGAGAACATGCAAACTCCACACAGAAGGGCTCACCCACCGCGCAGTTCGAACCAGTAACCCTCTTGCTGTGTTGTGACAATGCTAACCACTGCACCACTATACTGCCTAAATAAATAAACAAAAACAAAAACAAAAAAACAATATTTGTTTTGATAATTATTAGGTATTGTATAAGCCATCTGCCCTACCACTGAATTAAGTTGTGTTTAGATAGAATGCTAAGTAAATGTTTAAGGCTGTAGTCTCCTGGTCGACTGGTCGATTATTTGGTTGATATGCTCTCGTCCGACCAAATTCTCAGTGGTTGAATAATCGCTGTGTTACTTTCATGAGGAGAAAAGTGCTACATCAATAGCTTTCTAGGATTAATCCATTATTTCCTGCGGCGGGAGGGCAGGCTAAGTTACCTGTGAAAATGGGGGTGTTTCAAAACACCCCCTTTGTTTACACAACGTTGAACTCACCCACCCTAACGCTCAGGGGTGACGCAGACCTCCTGTCTGCATACTGACACCTTTTCCCTCAGTGGAAACGAAGCTTGTATTTACTTGTATTTTACAGATAAGGAACAATAAATTGTGAAGACAGTAAAGCCTCCACTACAATAGCATTATAAATCTTGTGTGTGATCTATCCTTCAGGGATTTATACTTAGGGATTTATCCTGGCTTCATATGAGCAGAGAAAATCTCCGCTCGTCGCTAGGCTAATTTATACAATGTAAAATGCCATAGGCTTGTGCTAATAACGTTAGCATGTTGTATTTGTTTGGAAAACGTGTTAAGTGTGACAGTTGTTTTGTCAGTGAACCTTGTGAGTTGTAATGGAGCTAAATTGTGTGCCCTTACCTTTGTTAAATGTTGCTGTTGTCCCTGGCTTTATATGAGACAAGGGAAAGGTCGCTAGCTGCTAGGCTAATTTATACAATTAAAAAATGCCATAGGCTGGCGCTAATAACGTTAGCACGTTGTATTTGCTTGGAAAACGTGTTTAGTATAGACAGTTGTTTTTTCGGTGAATGCTGTGAATTGCAATGGAGCCAAATTATGTGTCGTTACCTTTGTTACATGTTGCTGTTGTCCCTGGTTTTATATGAGAAGAGGGAAAGATCGCTAGTAGTTAGGCTAATTTATACAATGTAAAATGCCATAGACTTGTGCTAATAACGTTAGCATGTTGTATTGGTGGGGGAAATGTGTCCAGATAAAGAGTTTGTCTGTCAATGCTGTGATTTATAGTGAAGCCAAGTAGGTACTTGTGTTTGAAATTGTCTCTATTAAGCCATGTTTAATGTGTGTTTTGAATCAACTAAACTTTACGGCACTTAACACAGTCCTCCACCACCGACTAGCGTTTTGGAGGTGTAACTGCAGAGTAACACAGACACACCACTGCAGAAGTAAAAATAACATGCAGTTTTTTTTTTTCTTTTTTCCCACGACTAATCAATTAGTTGAAGATTATGTGCGACTTCAGCTGACCAAGATTTTCTTTGGTTGAACTACAGTCTTATAAATGTTACGGGTCCAGGGATGTTAACCACAGTAACAAAAATGTAACCTGTATGAAGCAGGTACAGAAGAGGCAATGAGGACAAGGTGCGCTGCGTTTCCTTCCAGATTGCTCCTCCTGGTTGTTTTATTAACAAGCCACATGTTAACAACAGATTTCACTTCTATGCATTTCAGTTTCTTTTGTTCTTTTCAGTCTCTTCACTATGTTCAGTCCATCACTTTCAATATCTCACAATCCTCACAGTTTCACTAAAGCATCCATTTACCATTTCTGTGATAAACACAAACTGTTGACTTTTATAATTATTTCTCACAGTTTACCACTGCTTAAATTATTCTTCACATTTAGCGTAACTCAGGACATGAAATGTCCCTTTTTATACAGTATGCTTACTTCTGTAATAATTACAGGTCACTGAAATGAATGAATGAATGAATGAATCAATCAATCAATCAAACTTTATTCCAGACACAGGGAAGGTCCATAGTACAGTACTAACATATAAAATAAATAACAACCAGTGCACCAACTCAACAATTTGCTGTAGCTAGCTAGTAACATACATCCACTGTGTGTGAAGTGTGAATGTTTGCAGGATTACAGTAAAACTTCAATTAATAGCTCAGGTTATTGCTTTCTTAAATCACTGAACTTAATGGGCCGGCGTCTACATGGGACAGGCCTTTAATTCCTTTCACACAAAACTGTTGCTCAGCAAAGATGGGAAATACAATCAAATTATTTATTTAAACCAGTATGAAGTTTACTTGTATAAATATTAGGTTTCACATAATATATAAATTATGAGTTATTCATTTGATCTAGTTCCAACATACAGCTCATCAGAGAGCGAGTGTTATACACTTGAGGATTATGGCACCTGGCATACTGACACAAGACCACTTTATCCTGTTAAAACAAAGCTCACAACTTTAATTTTAATGAAAAACCCTTTTGATTATTTTGATCAGGACCCTGACTGGATAAAGGAGGGTAATCGAGGAATGGACACATAATTTGAGGTAGCCAACAATACGCTTTTAAACATTCGAAAAATTACTATAAAAATACATGAAATGCTTGGCAACCAGACCAGGCGTCTAATAGAGACAGGCATTTCTTTGTCAAAATGTGTAGTCACACTGGGCTAGTAAAAGAGACTGGGCATTAAAATGGGACTACGCTTTTAATTTAAGGTTTATGGTATGTGACAGGTCAGCTTCAGACTGATTTTGAAACACCAGCAACCCCAGGTTTTCTCTGCTCTTTCATTCCAGCTGCTCTCTTTGTAACTCCTGTCTCTGTGTGTTTATGACCTGGCCGCAGGATATGCGCTATTTTGTCATTCAATTGAAACATTTCACCCTGAGCAGATGCTTTGCCTCAGTTTAGGCCGTGCAGGGAGAATTTACATTTTCAACTTTAAATCTAAACATGTCATCTCTAAAACTTGCTTTGTAGTCAGTCTTAACCAAGGTCAGACACACACGCACACACTCATGTATACATCTATATAATCACTATATTAAAATAAAGCACTGATGATCTGAGAGATGAGGCTGTTAGTTTTAGTGAAGCAGGTAACCTCAAAAGAGACAGACGTCAGAACAACAGCTGGCAATATGAAGGTTGGTTCGCTGTTAACCAAGTCCTACAAATATTTTTTGAAATAATCAGTGTTGGGCAAGTTACTCTCAAAGTGTATTCAATATTACTAATTACCTTTATTTGAAAGTAATAACTTACTTCATAATATTACTCTCTGTGCAGACTAATAAGTTACTAATAAGTTACTTACTAGTTAAGTTACTACTTTTGACTTACTTTGACAAAAATGCACTGAGAAGAACTAATAAAATAGATGAGGGTCATGTTGTTTCACAGCAGGTAATCAAAGCACAGTTCATTTCAAATCCAGTGCTACACAGGTCTGACCCACTCATGCATTCACATACAATTGTTACAACTTTGTATTAAAATCCCCTGCTTATATTGATAATAGTGTGATGATACTGAACCATTAAATAGCCTAGACCTTTTAAAATAAAAGAATACCCTTGGACACAGGGAGCATCAGGAAGAGGATCAAAGTCTAACAGTTATGAGATATGGATCAATATGTGTGGGCCTATGATATGAAACACAATGAGCAAATATGCACAGCAAACAGAATGTTGTGCGAGTCAGTTACTATGACGAGCACAAATTAATACACTGGAGCTAGGAGACTCACCTGCCAGTTCTTGGACATGCTGGTCAGCTACAACAGCACCGGAGAGAGTTATGCATAAGAACAGGACTGCCGGCATTGTTTTGCAGTTGTAGGGGACATGAATGGAAACTTATCCAACGTATACTGACATCACCCAGATGTGCCGATCACCGGGACGAGGAAACAAAAAACATAAGAGGCCAGCTCCTTATCCCAGCTGCTTTCAGGTAGCCTTAGGACGCAAAAGCAGAATGGGATATATTGTAGACATTGCAGGGACAATAATGGAAACTCATTGAACATGACAACGCACAGTACAATGTAACCTGAATGTGCCAATCACTGGCACCCTTCTATAATGTAGTCTGTAATGACATGACAAGACACAATAACCTTCAAGGGATATTTTTAATGGTGGCACACTGGTGGAAGTGGAGTGGTGTGGATCAGTGTGGATGAATGAAGAATGAACACAATAAACAGTTTATTTGAGGTGGTAACGCATTACATGACATTGTAAATGTAATAAAATAACCCGATATCCTCTTGGTAATGCATTACATTACTTTGTTACCACTAAAGCAGACCTTGGCATTGTACGGCCTGCGGGCCGGATCCGGCCTGCATGATGGTTCTATCCGGCCCGCGAGGTCAAAGACAAACCACACAATATTACTTAGGAGGCTAAAGAGACAAATTAAATGATCTATACTGACTTTTGTTTTGAAATGCATGTGTGGCGTGAGTGCATTTTTTCCTGTCACGCTTGATGTGAGTGATGTTGGCGGTCACTGTATCATCTGCTGAGGTGACTGAGACACGCCCACGACAGGTTGAGCGAATGTGAATTTTCATTTTGTTCGTGTAACACAGTTGATGGAGGAACATACTGGAGTCACCTGCTACAAATGAACACTAAAAAGCACAAGGTTGATGCCGAATGTCGAGTGTTTAATAAGTCATGGACTGCTAAGTATTTTTTCAGAGGTCGGCAATAAAGCTGTGTGTTTAGTTGGCAACGAACATGTGGCTGTGTTAAAAGTCTATAACTTGAGCTGTCACTTCGAGACAAAACACACAGAGAAATACAAAAATTTATACAAAAAACACAGAAAAGTCCAAGGCACTCTCTTTTAATCTATAAAATGCCGTTATTCACATGACATTGTCACAGTGACATTAAAAACCAAACTCAGACGCGTTTCAGCATATAGCCTTTGTCAGGGAATCAAACAGAGTTGTGAGGAAACATCTTATTCTTTTGTAGTGGTGTTCCACCAATGAAAATCTTCCACCTGGTCCCAGTGACACAGAGAGAGTGTGGAAATCAGCCAACACCTGTAGGGGGCGTGGCCTCTACAGGTGGACACAGAGAGGGTGTGGAAACCTCAGCCAACCTCTGTAAAGACCCACCTTAAAATAAAATAAAACTGAAGAAAAAGGGCAAAATCATCAGTATTGACAATCATCAGAAAAGTTAAAGGCACATGCAGCAATATGTACAATAACAGTGGTTGTCCAAACAAACAAATATTGACAACTTAGAAAAAATAATGATGAATTCACAGAAACACTGTAAAATCTAGGTCTTCATTAAGGCCAGGATGTGTGGTAGCCTGTAATTTGTGTATCCAAAAAGCTTCCCGTTGGTTCAGTGTTTTCAGTCTGTCACCTTTGCGTGTGGAGGATGGAATGTGGTCAATACCAAAGGCTTGTAAAATGGATGGATAACTGTTATGGAAGTCCAAATAATGTTTTGCCATAGGGTAATTGACATTACCAGTGCGGATGGCATATTTGTGTTCTGCTAACCTGTCTTGAAGGCGTCTTTTTGTTCTTCCAGTGTAGAACACTTTACAACTGGGACACTTGACTCCAACCTATAGATGACAAAAATAGTTTTACAGTTTATGAAATGATTGATAGTGAACTCTTTCTGAGGTGTGAAATCTATAAATGTTTTGGTTTGCATTACATTTGTGCAGTGGTTACACTGGTTACACTTGTAGGACCCTCTAGGTTTGATACCCAACCATGTTTGTTGGGTGTTTGGTTTAAGATGGCTGTGTACCAGTTTATCCTGTAGGGTGGGGCACCTCCTGAAACTGATTAAAGGTGGTTCAGAGAAAACTTGACTAAGTGTATCATCACTTTCAATAATGCCCCAATTTCTTTTTATAATATGTTTAATATTTTCTGCTTCTGTGCTGTATGTTGTTACAAACGTCACTCTATCTTTTGTTTGTTTTGGGGCCTGTCTTTGTAGGAGGGTTTGTCTGTCCAGATTCTTGGCTCTAGTGTATGCTTTCTGTAGGTTCGTGTTATTATATCCCCGTTCTAGAAAACGTGACAACATTTCTTTAGATTTCATCTCAAATTCCTGTTCCTGGTCACTTATTCTCCGCACACGCTGAAACTGTCCATAGGGAATATGTTTTTTTAAGTCTCTTGGGGTGGAAACTTCTGGCATGTAGTGTGGTATTTTTGTCTGTGGGTTTCCTATACGTAGATGTGTGCAAATTCCCTTGATTATCTTTACAAATCTCAAGATCTAAGAAATGTATGCTCTCCTTGCTGTAATCTAAAGACAGCTTGATGTTAGGGTTAATACTGTTCAAAAAGGTGTGGAAGGCAAGTAGCTCTTCCTCTAACCCCGACCAAAGCACACAAACATCATCAATGTACCGACCCCACCAGATAATGTGTTTTAGGAACCTATTTCTTTGCTGGTCAAATATAAAATCTTCCTCCCATTTTCCCAGATACAGGCCTGCATAAGAGGGACTATAACAAGCAACCATTGCACATCCTTTTATCTGCTTAAACACCTTGTCCTGAAAGATGAAAACATTGTTAGTCAAAGTCCATTCTGTTAGTGCCAATAAAAACTCATTGGGTGGCATTTCAGATTCTGAAAAATTCTCAAAAAGTATTTAAGGGCTGCCAGGCCCTGTTCATGTTCTGTGGTGGTGTATAATGATTCAACATCCATAGTGGCTAGAAAAGTCTCTGTGCCTATGTTTTCCAGTTGTTTGAGTCTGTTCAGGACGTCAGTTGTGTCTTGAACATAAGCTGGAAGAGAAGGTAGAAATTACTTGATGAAATAGTCAACATATTTTGACAGTGGTTCAGTGAGGCTATCATTGCCTGATATCACAGGTCTGCCTGGGGGGTTGGTCACACATTTATGTACTTTTGGAAGCATGTAGAAGGATGGCATACGTGGATTTTCCTCACAACTCTGTTTGACTCCCTGATGAAGGCTATATGCCGAAACGCATCAGACTTTGGTTTTTAGGGCCCTATTTAGATGGTCTAAAGCGGACGGTGGAGGGCGCATAATCCATGTCGCAAGTGTCATTGTTATTTAGATGCAGGCGCAGTTGTCGTTTTCACACCCTGCGCCCTCTTTGTCTAACTAGCAAATGAACTTGCGCTTCTCTGGGTGTGTTGGTCTAAAACTGAGGAGTGGTCAGGCGCAGTCATGGCGCGTTGCTAGTTAGATGACCAACAAAAACCTGGTCTAAAGTCAACGGCGCAGTATTTCGCTGTTGAACAAGTTAGTAA
>NC_065519.1:39686094-39695326 GCF_006386435.1 Epinephelus moara
GTGACACTCTGATTGGCTTATTGAATGATACGCCCAAAACACACCCATGACTAATTCACAGAGTAAGTCCAACCCTTTTAGACTCTCCGCCATGGCGCACAGTCTGAAAACGCGCTGTCTAACTAGCAAGTGACTGGGACACGCCCATGCACCGCACGCCTGGGCGTGGAGGCATTTTATAGATTTAAAGAGAGTGCCTTGGACTTTTCTGTGTTTTTTGTATGCATTTTGTGTCCCTGTCCAAAGAGCACCTCTAACCAAGGATGAGTCCACGAAGCGCTCCTGTTTTGAACATTGTTTGATTAAATACAAAAATTTGTTGGAAGATGAGAGGCACTGCTAGCTAAGCTACAAAAGCAGCAGGGCTTTTTACAAAGCTCCATGCAACAAAGGAGGGACGTGTAAAAACCAGCTATGTATTAGCTCACAAAATTGCCAAAAAAAGCAAGCCATTTTCTGATGGGGAATTTATCAAGGAGTGCCTGGTTGACTCCCTGGAAATACTGTGTCCCGTGAAGACAGAGTCTTTTCGAAATCTGTCTCTTTCGAGACGAACTGTTACGAGACGAGTCGAGGACATTGCAGGAAATCTGGAGCTATAGCTGAAAAGCAAGACAGACAATTTCATCTTCGTCTCCTTGGCCCTGGATGAGAGTTGTGATGTACGTGACACAGCCCAGCTACTGATGTTCATAAAAGGAATACCTAAAGACTTTGAAATGACGGAGGAACTGGCTTCTATGCAATCACTGAAAGGGAGGACAACCGGTAAGGATTTATTTTCGGAGGTAAACGCATGCATGCCAAAGTTAGATGCAGGATTGACTGAGATTAACCCAGAACAGAGACTATTATTTCTGCATTGTATTATTCATCAAAAGGTGCTCTGCAAATTGGTACTGAAGATAAACCATGTTGTGGATGTTGCTACAAAAGTTGTAAACTTCATCAGGGCACGAGAATTAAATCACAGGCAGTTTGTTGCACTGTTTTGTCAAATGAAAGGGAAGAACATCCCTGAACTAACCTGTGCAGATTGGTTGGTGGATTTGGCTTTTGCTGTTGACATAACTGCCTTCATGAATGAACTGGATGCAAAATTGCAAGGAAAGGGTCTCTTTGCACATGAGATACATAGCTTAGTCAAGGCCTTCATGAAGAAGATGTTGCTTCTCTCTCGACAAGTGAAGAGCAACCTACTCACACACCTTCCCACAATGAAAGAAAAGGCTCCATCTGCTGATCAGCTCAGCAGATATGCAGCCATGTTGACTGCGTTGCATGGACAGTTTTGCAGATGATTTGAAGACTTTAAAGCAGTGGAGCCTCTTACATGTGATGTGGACAGTGCCCCCAGTGATGTGCAACTTGAACTTATAGACTTGCAGTCTGATGCATTGCTGGTACAGCACTTCAAATCAGTGCCATTACTGACATTTTACTCATCTCTCAAAGAGGAGAACTTCCCACACATGAAAAGACTGGCCCGGTGGATGCTGGTTCTCTTTGGATCAACACACATATGCGAACAGACATTCTCAGTAATGAAATTCAACATGTCAAAATACAGATCTTCTCTAACTGATGATCATCTGTCAGCTGTGCTGCGTATAGCAACATCAGGAATTACACCTGACTTTGATTCACTAGTTAAAGCCCATCAGAGACTTCTTTCCTCCCACTGAGTAAATGGGCAAAACTACCCATGGGGTGAAGTTTGTATCAAAGACATCTTACTGCTGTTTTCTAAAACACTGTCCAGATGACCAGTATACTTGTTAAACAGGAAAAAGTTATGTAAGAGCACCTGTGTATCACATGTTTGAATGCACTGTATTTGTGTAGGAAACAGTATTATTTTTTTTGTCAAGATTTTTGTTTTTTGGAATTGACAGTCCACACTGAATTATCAAAAAAAATATTATACTGTTTTGATATTTTTACCATGAGGTTTGTTTTGTTGCTCAACAATTCTTGCCAAAGATGCAAACAGGAGTACAGGATGAGTTGTGGCCAAGCATCACATGTTTGTTCTGTGTGTGCAAGACAGCATTATTTTGTCATGCTATTTGTTTTTGGCATTGAGAATTCACAGTGGATTATTAAAAAACAAACTAATGTTCTCATTTGAAAACAGTAATTTGTGCATTTTTCGTACATTAAAGTATTTTCAAAGACTCCTGCATAATTTAATGTTCTTAATAAGATGATTGTTTGGAGTGATTTTCAATATAATAAATGCTGAAGACTAAGAGTAAGTGTACAGTATGTTTTTTTTATTTAATCTTAGCGATAAAATTGAGGTACAGTGTGACAAAATTTTTTGTGGCCCCTGGCAACAATCAGGGTTTCTCATGTGGCCCCCTAGGAATAATAATTGCCCACCTCTGCACTAAAGCGTAATATATTACTGTAATGTGTCACCGCCAACACTGGAAATAATGAATTTCAGAGATGCAACATGCTGCCCACAATATTGTTATGCAAGGGTTGTGTGCGTAACACAATGTCTTGGTGCTCACCTCCGAAAACGCATCTTATCTGTCTGCTTTCTGTCTGCCTCTCATGCCTCCGCTCCATTGTGTCTGTCTTCCCACACATATACACACACGCACACATGCTTGGGGTATATTCCTCTATGTTTCCTTTGTGGTGGCAACTACACTCAGTACAATGAATGCTGCCTCCACCCACCTGAGTGCAATTAAACACAAAAATATGAGCCTGAACCTGTATCTGTACCTGTATGGATGACAGTTTTTGAGGGGGTCAAATGGGGGGACAGACACTTCAGTGCACACATGGAATAAGTTTTGTTTTCAGGGCTTGCTACCTTTTAGCTTTTTCTTGCAGAAATTCTTTCTTTTTAACCTAAACCATGATTTTTTTTTTTTCTCAAACTGAACTTCAAACCTAAGAAATTACTAATAATCCAAAACTAAAGTGATTTCCACTCTGCTGTGCCCTACAGAGGTTCAAGCATGATGAGTGGATGATTCTAAAGCAAAGCTCCCTGGGAGTGGTAGTTTACTGATCTGTTTACATTTACACTTACTCAGTCTTTAACTCTCTATCAAGGTTAATGCAGTTTTGTCCTGATGATTCAACCAGAAGAGTTTAATGCCCATTAAAGCCTTTGCAGTGCTCATGTTATGAGTCATTGAATATAATTTATGCAAAAAATTAAGAAGGCTTTTACTTTTGCTTCTCTCCAGGTTGCTCTCATAAACTGTTTGTATGTTTTCCTATGAAAAATGTATACACCCAAATTCTCAAATTCCTACATTATCCGACGTAATTGTGAGCTAGTAATTAGCCCACATATTTTTTGAAGGCTGTGATCACATGACCAACGGTTAATGGCAACAAACAAGGAAGCTGTCTCGAGGGGTCTGTAACAGGCCATTTGGGGCGGTTGATGGGTCAATTCATGGCTATTCTCCTGCGTGTTCTGTACCATGTGAACTTTGACTGAACTACCATGTGAACTTTCCCTAAACCTAACCACAGTAACTTTACCTACCTAAACCTAACCTCCAAAACTTAACGTTAATTACATAACTTTACATAAAGGATGTAATATCATAAGTGGGGCGCTAATTTGAAAGATATCATACAAACTGTTGTGTGCATTCTGATATCATACAAACAGTTCTATGAGGTTAGATTGTCCTCCACATCCATTTCTATAAAGAACCTCAAGTACCCAAATTTCCTTCCATGTTTGATTGTAATGTTGTTAAAGTCAACACAGTTGAGAGTTAAATCCAACATTGGATTTAAGGTGCATTGTTTCTTAACAACCCAGTCTCACTCCAACGTCGTCGAATACTGCTGCTTGGTCAGTGACTTCTGGCATCAGGCACTAACAAAAAAAGCTGTCCTTTCACGTTGGCATGATACACAGCCATTCCCTGTTATTGTGCAAGCCAAACCCTGTATTTTTTCCTACACCCAACCATGTCCCAGAACACCAACAACCAACATCAACAACATGTCTTCAAAACATCACACCTGAAGAAGCAAAGCGATAAGGCACCCAGGGTACCTTGCACCTCATATGTTGACATGAAAAGTCACAAGGTCGGAGTGAGAATGTCAAATACATTTTTCATCATTTCTTTGTATTTTGTCATTAGCATGTGTTTTCTGAACATTTTTGTTATGACCAATAGTGGACTGCGACTTAAAAGCCGGCAAGGGAGATGTGATGTTCAGCCCTGCAGCTGTGATGTGCACATTGTGTTTTGACAGCAGAGCTGAACTTACAACCTGCAGTAGATAAAAGTGGAGACTTGAACATTTATAAGAATGAAGGAAGCCAGCGCCTCCTTGGAATCTATTAATCTTTGTACACTAAACACACAAGTGCTGCACTCATCCTCACCCCACTCATGCATACTGCTCTATCACTGTCACACTCACACACACACACACACACACACACACACACACACTGACTCAATGGAGAGTAAAATTTGAGCCATGAGATAAGCAGGGGTAGATCCAGCTGATCTTCAGATTGCGGCTGCAGATAAGAAGAGTTTAACCTCAGTGAGACCAGATCACAGCTTCAGTCTGCAGCTTCTTTAATAACAGGGAGGAAGACATGGAGAGATAGAGTAAGAGAGGGGTTAAAGGAGGAGGTAAACTGAGCAAAAAGAGCAGAGTATATAGTGAATACTCTGGGTAGACGGACCACACTGGAATGAAGGGAACTGAAATTAGGATCATCAGAGAATGAACAGCAAGTGGGCTTCAGGCTCAGCTGGTCTTTCGTTTCCATGAAGATCCCATTTTGTCACCTTCTGTCATACCATTCTGTTCTGACAACAAGCTCATCATGCTAAAGACAGTTACTGTATTAATAATTACTGTGACTCTGCTTGCTTTGTGTGTGTGTGTGTGTGTGTGTGGTAATGATAAATCTGAAAGTCAATCACAGGATAAGTGTCACAAGAAATAAAGGATTATCTGGTTTATTACTAGTCCATTTTATTCAGAGGTAGCACTATAGAGCCACTGCAAAGTCCCTTCTTCATACCACCTTTGAATTTTTACACAGAACCAAAAAACAGCGGCATCATGCAGCTCTGGTGTGCCATATCAGATAGCATGCTGGCATTGTGGAATCAAAAGAGACTTAACGGGTGTGACGTAACACAACAGTATCGCCCTCTAATGTGACATAATAACATAACATATTAACAATGTTGGCAGAACTTTATAAACAATAACAATGGCATAACATGACAATAACAGTGATTTAAAGTCTCTTTATATGGCGGCTGTTCTCATCCTCTGCTCAGAGGGTAACGCTGGGTTCACACTAGACAAAGTACATTGATTCTCCATGGAGAGCTGCCCACTTGTTTTCAGTGTCCATGTTAACTGACTGGGCTAATCACACTGAATGCAGCGCTGCGCCGACCACCCTGGCCAGCTTGTGATCTGCAGCGATAGATTTAGCATCTGGTCTTTTTTTTTTTTTTCAGCGAGCAAATCTGGCAAGAACACACACTGATAATCTGTTTTCAACAATATAAAGGCTATATTAGATGTGATATAAATGATCTGACGATGATAAATGATAGAGTATGCATTGCATGCTTCCACATATTTGTCAGTTGTGTCTAAACATACAGAGTGAGAGAGAAATGCACTCTTCCTGTCAACAGCCAGGCAACTGCTGACAGGAGGCTGTGCGACAATTAACAAATCAGGGAGCTTCCACATCCAGTTTGAACCTGGTGTACGAAGCTCCTGGGCCTCTTTGTTTTCCCAGTTTGCAGACATTTTAATCCGCTGTTTTTCTTTGAGTTATCTGCTAACTGCTACTACCTGCTTTTTAAATCTCCCACAATGGGTTGCACGCAAAAAACATCTTCAAAGCAACACCTGTGCTGCCTATGATCCCGTCTTCCTGGCTGTCTTGTTTGTACAGATATTGCTTTGGCACTGTTACTACCTCTGGTGACGGCTTAAAGGTGAGACAACTCTGTCCCCCATTCCAGGATCGTACCTTTTATACAGAACAGCAAGGCAGCATAATGGGGTGAGATTCCCACCTACAAGGTCCAGTGTAAAAGGGGCTTCCCTCTTCACTTTGTAGTTTATGCCACCATTTTAGTTATTGTACTCACCAAAGCAAATGCTTGGTGAAGTCACTACAATAACTCAATAAGGCCATACAGATGAAAAAAAATGGTGTTCATTATAAACAAAACAGTTTAATCAAATGATCTAAACCACTTTGTCTCAGGAGGTCAAGCTAAAATTGAGTGCACTTAATAAACATTAACATCACCTCAATGTACAGAAAAATTGGGTGTGCACAACTCAGGGCACAGAAGGTTAGTACAGTGTGTCACAGTTGGACCAAGGAGTTGGTCTGTAAAATGCGATGGATGTTTAAAACAGCATTTTATGGCCCACCTCTGTTTTCTTCTTAAAATATATACATTTGAATGAAACTTGTTCAAAACTATGAAAAAAGACACCCCAGTTGTATGACACCAGAACTCCCCTTTAAAATTACTGCTGATTAAAAGGCGACAGTGAAACACATCTGTATTGCATCGGTCAAGTGCTGAAATGATTAAGCGCAACCCACACCTGCTGCATTTGACAAATGCCAATTAATGCCCACTGAACATGTCAGTCAGAAGGTTCAAATTCAGTGAGTGAATGTGATGCTAGTGCTGCTCCTCTGGAGTGTTGAAGCACGTCTACTTTGGAAAAAGGACAATAGCAAATTTTGACAAAGTCAAAACACTGCAGATGTGCAGGTTCACACAGAAAACAAGGGCTATGTACTGATTGCATCATATGTCATCGGTGTGTGTTGTCCCTTAGTCATTAGGGACAGCCTTGACTGTTCTCATTAATGTTTGAAGTGATCTCTATCCAACATCAGCTTGAACAGATCTCTGCCCTGAAACGCCTCACATGCAACCAGTATTGTCACAAACACACAAACACACACACACACACACACACACACACAAAACACGTCACATTGGCGAGATACAGGCACTTGGGGGAAAAAATGAAATGAAATGAGGTAAGATCATAATTTGTTATATGTTGAGGATGAGGGTGAGAAGAGCTCTAGCTCAAGCTCTTCTCACCCAACACACGGGGAGGCGGCATTTAGTTATTACAGCCCCCGATTGTGGAACAGCCTGCCGGAGAACCTCAGAGCTGCAGAGACTGTTGATGTTTTTAAAAAGAGCCTCAAGACTCATCTTTTTAATCAGGCTTTTCACTGATTTATCTATTTGTTTTTTGCTGTTGTTTTTTTAAATGCTCTTACCTTTCCTCTTTTTACGTTCTTATCTCATTTAATCTTTATCTTTTGTTATTTTAGTTATAGGTTTTAGTTTTGATGCATTTTATGTCTCTGTTTTAGATCATTCATCATCATCAACTTAATTTTATGAGCTAAATAGTTTTTGTTTATTTGGTTCATTTTATACCTTTTATCCTATCTTACTGTTTTAGTCCCTCAGTTTTTAGCTCCAGTGTTTCCTCATGGGGGCCTACCACACTGAGAGTTATTCCTGGTCTACCGATGGGGGTGCCGTCCTGTGGACAGCTCTGACCTGGGTGGCTGAAGGGCACTGCACCTCTATGGCAGCGCACCCTGTGGCCGTGGTCCGTGGGCCCTCTCAGTGTGGACGGCCCCCAGAGGTGGCTTTTTCCTTGCCTCGGGTCTCAGTGCTCGGCCATGTCTCTTTAGTGATAGCTATTGTGTGTGGGTGTGTGTGTGTGTGTGTGTGTGTGTGTGTGTACGTATGTGTATACTTATGTATCTCTATGTCGGGTGGGAGGGTTGGGTTTTCTCTTTTCTTTTTTGTTTTCTGTTTTGGTTCTTTGTTGTTTTTGACCTCTGTGAGGCACTTTGTGTTACTGTCGTATGAGAAGTGCCATATAAATAAAGTTGATTTGATTTGATTTGATTTACTAGCATAGCAAGAATTAAGATTAGTCAGTCAGGAGTAGTGGAGCTGCAATGTGGACGATTTCCAGTGGGAACAGTTCCTCCAGAACTTTAGCTGTTGAGGGCTAGATTCCAATATTTCTGTCCATGAATCACAACAAGGCTGTTATGGCAGGATTCAACCTCAGTTTGAAAGCATCTGGCTGGTTCAAGTCCAGCCCAGCCCAATTTTTTTTGCAAGCTGCAGACACTGATACAATCCTGAGGAGCTAGAAGCCACAGATGTGTAGGAGGGTTATGTTAATGGTTGACAGAGTTAAACTGGTTGTTTTACTGGTTTTTGAGCTGACAAAGTGTCACCTTCTCTTTTGTCTAAAATCTGCACACTTGGGTGATTGTAAATGAACGAGGACCAAGGCCAATTGTGCATTAATGAGCTCCTTGGGCAGTCATTTTTCCGAGTTCAGTGTGTTGATGATGTTTAAGTTGTAATGTGGAAACAACATGGACACAAACAGAGCAGCTGCGCACATCCAAAAAATGAAAAAGGTGCTGGACTAAATGAATTAAACTGAAAAGACAAAGAAAAGTCCGCACACTTCAGCTCCCTGAAGAAGGGCACCTGTGGCCCGAAACGTCACTCCAGGATGGTGTAATAAATGAAACAACATGGACACAACAAAGACTGTTGTATTTTATTGCTCAGTGCATTTAAACATCACGTTGATAATGGAAAACAGAGGAAACAGAGCAGGTGAGCCATTAAATATGACAAGGGAATGCGGAGGTTACTGAGACGCCTGCAGTGCAACTTGCCCTCAAAGACACTTTCATGGCCCACGTGGGATGTGAAAATACAGTAAAATGAATATTAGCTTTAATGATGTAAACTTATATGTGACTGTTACTGCACTGAAGAGAAATTATGTGGGGCAGGCAGCACTAGCTGTTGAAAGTGCATGTACTAAGGGAGTGCCACAAAGAAACAGGCACCACATTTTGCAAAATGTATCAAAACTCAAAAGGTTCGACAGTGGCCTTTTGTAGTTTCAACTGACTGGATGTTGATCAGAAAAAAAAAGTAGTGTCACATGAGAGCAAAAAAAATAAATAAAATAAAATAATAATAATAATAAATTACTTGTAATGTAAACATAATTAATGATTTTGAATACCAGATAGTCATTTCCGTGATCTTTTAAGCAAAAATGCCAAACATTCCCTGGCTTCAGCTTCTGAAAGGTTTAGATTTGCTGCTGTTCTCTAATTTCTATCATTGTAACTTGAATA
>NC_065519.1:39695423-39701906 GCF_006386435.1 Epinephelus moara
CAGTTGCTCTTCCTGAGGTTTCTACCGTTTTTTTTCCCCGTTAAAGGGAGTTTTTCCTTATCCACTGCGAGGGTCATAAGGACAGAGGGATGTCGTATGCTGTAAAGCCCTGTGAGGCAAATTGTGATTTGTGATATTGGGCTTTATAAATAAAATTGAAAAAAAAAATTGAATTGAATATTTTTGGGTTTTGGACCATCGGTTTGATAGCATGTTGGATAAAGCATCTGAAGACATCAACTTGGACTGGATTTTAAAATAATATCTATTTTGTAGATTAAATGATGAATTAACAATGAAAGCAATTGATATTTGTAAACCTACATCAGTCCCAACAATAGGAGTGTGTTTTGGCTTTTTTGGTCTGTGATGAAGGACAGTACACATAAGGCCACGTAAAACAAGCTTTAGGCTGAATCTTTGCTAAAATGTAAAGGACTTTAAACTAAAAGACAGAATCAACATCATTTTCTTTTTCTCCTGGAAGCTGCTAACCCACCTGAGAGAATCTCATTAGTATGGCCTTCACTTTGGGTTTTACTGTCCCAACCTACCGTAAATGCTGTTTTAGAGGATTTTCCACCCTGACAAAAACAATATTCTGAAGACTATCAGAAACCACCGGCTCACACTGTATCTCACCCTGAAAAAAATCATCCTGTCTGCCTGAACGCCTTCATAGTGTGAAGAGCCGGGTGGAGGGCTAGACAAGGTTATAGAGGATCCTCTCTTTATTTATCCACCTGAGCTCTTTCAAGGCCTCCTCCCAGGCTCCTTTGCACCTCCCAGAATAGACCAGCCTGGGTGAGCTGGCAGGCCTGATTACACCCCACATATTTATCAGTTTCCAAGGCTATCATTATCCCCCTGGGGAAAGTTGTGAATCCACTTGACAGGTGCAGGGCAATTCTGAGATTATTTATAATGATGGCTCCACCTCCAAATCCACCATCATTTGCAGCTGTCCTCGGGAATATGTTACAGCAACACACAGGCAGGCATAGACTTTTAATGGTAGAGCACTTGAAAACGCAAGAGCACAGGGCCAAACTCTTGAGAAATACACAACTGGACTAAATTTAGATAATGATTTGAGCTGTTTGTTTTTATTCTCAGATGAGCTTGTTCCTTAAAAGGAGACATGTCACAGCAAGTTCATCATCAATCCAGATTTCAAAATGAGGTTCTCAAGATCTGTTAGCAGGGCAGTACTGTCACCCAGTGACATGAGGAGCTGAGGGCTACCGTAACAGTGCAGTATTAATAAGAGGTGTGGACAAGTCACATGACTTGGACTCGAAGAAGACCTCGTTATGACTCGATATCCTCCCCTAACCCGAAGATCAACAAGACTCCACAGCCATTGAAGAAGCTCTTATGAAGTTGAGTTTAAGCACAGTGGTGCCGTGAAGTTGCTAACAGCATTTAACATGCTCACAAAGGTAACATGCTGCAGTTTTCCAGGTAATACACATCATGTTTACCATTTTTTTTTCAGTGTGTTAGCATGTTAACATTTGCTAAACATTTGCGTAGACCCCCCCCCCCATACAGTTGTCATGAAGGGGTAAATTAGCTGTAGAGACCAGGCTGTAAACATGTTCATTTCTGCTGTAAAGTTGGATATTTTAACATGGGGGTCTAAGGTGGAATTTATACTTCTGCGTTGAATCGATAACGTAGCTACAGCATAGGCTCTGCATCGACGTACAGCCTACACTGTAACCCAAACCGTAGTCTGACGTGCACCTCCCCAGGAATGTAACTACATGTCACGGTGACGCAGACCGCAACAACTTTGATCGGTCGGCTTGGTAGCCACGTATTTCCTTCTACACATTTCCGGCTGCTCCTTCTTTATTCAGTAAACATGGACAAAATGGAGGAGAGGTTGATCAAAGAAGTCTGCAAATACATACATTTGTATGACTCTTCTTCACCCCACTATAAGAACTCTCAAATGGCTGCAAACTCCTGGACAGAAATTTCAAATAACATCGTGTGGACGTGGGGGAATGTACAATGAAGTGGAAGAACTTGAGGGATAAGTACATTCAGCTCAGCAAGAAACTTGCCACACAGAGTAAAGAAATTCCTGGGTTTTACGTGTTTCTGTCTTGGCTGGGACCGCACATTAAGCACCGAGACATGGAGTCGAACTACGAGCAAGAAAAATATAGCATGTAACATTATGTCTTTGCATTATGAACCTCTATGCTCTGAGTGTTTAGGCCAGGTAGTATTGTGTGCTAGCATTGCTAGCAAGCAAGCTAGCAAAACTGTGTTTTTGTAAACAAAGGCATGTTGAGCTGTGCAGGCTTCTTGAAACAAACATTAAAAAAAAAAACATTTTCATTGCTCTAACAAACTAGTCACACTAAATGCTTATATAAACTGTATGTATAAAATCAGAAAGACTGACGTCAACCACCTGCAACTTCTTTCATAATCACAGGATGGCAGTGAGTCATGCTCCAGCATGTCCACTCCTTCCTGCACTGACGAGATGCAGAAGCAACACAGCTGCTGGTTTTATCCTCTCGACCACCTTCCAGAGCAGAGTCGTCGACAACATCTAGTGGTGAGGCCAGGCTTCACCGGGGTGTTCATCCATCTCCTCTGTACCCCAGCCCAAGGATGTCACAGACAGAGGAGGGACCAAGACGACTGGCTTCAGAAACAACTTGCCCAGCTGAAGGAGCGCAGAGTGGAACTGCAACAGAAACCAAACTCTGCCAGGTTTGGGCAGACTGTAGCAGACATGTTGTGGAGGCTGCCAGAGGAGCAGAGGGCACAAGCTATGTTCGATATTCACAAACTCACAAACAACAGCAACAGTACAGTTAACAATTTTTCATTTCAACCAAACACTTTTACTTTAGTCAGTTCTTTTGTTTAAGTACTTATTGTAAATATCGGCAGTTGCACATTTAATTACTTTTGTCAGTTCCTCTGTATGTACACTTGTCGTGAACATGGGCAATTGCATATTTGATATGTTTCTGAATGTTTCAACACTTACTGTAACATATTGATCTTTCCACCACCCACTACATTCATTTTACATTTTGACTTTCTATTTTACTTTTAACCTTGTATTTTACACAATGGTTTATACAACAATATACTGTGAAACTTTTAATGTTGCAACTATATATTTTCACTTTAACTTGTACTGGAGTTGCATTTTTGTTAAGGTCTGCACTTATGTACAATTTTGAGGTAGTTTTACTTTGAGCATTTCCATTTTTGTTAGTTCATACTTAAAGTTATGGGACATTCAAATAGTTTCAGAAACCTGCACTGCACCGCAGGGATGGGGGGTGGGAGGGGTGTGGGGCAGTTGTCTGACTGTCTGAAGGACAGGGCTGAACAAAGCTGCATGTAGTTGGGAACCATGGCACAGAAAGTTTTTTAGCATGTAAGGCAGCCCTTATAGCACTACATCACATTAACTCCACTGTTCAGGCACCTCAGAGTGCACTCTTATCATGTTTCATTTGCCGAGGGGGCATCTAAGAGGATAGTCTTGCACTAGGGGGCTAATTCCAATTCCAATAATTGACTTGCCAGCTGTGCAGATGTAAAAAGTAAGGTGGTGTCTCTCTCAGGTCTCTTTTTTTATGTGTACAAGCGAGTGCAACACCATAAATTTCTCCCAGGAAAGACTGTCTGAAATTGTGTGCCGTGATCTCCATATTTAACAATATCAAGTCTCCCCACTCTTTATGACAGCCAGCCTTTCACTCAGCCTTCCAGGGGGCTCATTTGCAGTGCTCGTTAGTTTCCCTAAAAAGTAACTGATTACCTGGAAAAGTAACCATAGCGTTACTTTTTTGTAAAATGTTCAGATTTGTCAAATTGCTTGGACACCCCCCTTAATGGAACTGTATCCAATGAAACTCAACATTGAATATGTTAAATGAATGAAACTGACACTTAAAACTCATTTTTATAAAACATTGTACACTTATCTAAACTACACTGCATTGTTGTGTGGGACAACGTAACAGACACAGACAAATTCAGTATTATACAGTGGAACACCAGAACACAATAGATGGTTTATAAGTTGTGAGATTTATTGCACAGGCCACAAATAAAGCTTTACTTCTCAAGCAATGTACAAATAACAATAATAATTATAGCTGCTGCGCAGCGATGGGTCGGGTCCAGGCATTTTTAGGCAATTCTGAGCAACAAGCAGAAGAATTGGAAGACATTTAGCTGATGAAAAAGGCAGATTGTGTTGCTAAATTCCTGAGGCTTGAACTCACAACCTCTGAGACTAAGAATCAACTTCTATCTCACTGAGCTAATTAGTCAGTGACAATTCATGTGTAGCTTCACAAATTGACTAAGCCAGACGTGCAGGTTTAGCAGCCGTCCATGCATGGAAAAGCAGATTTGAAACCACTGTAAAAAATTCAGTTATCGAAACAAAAATCTGAAAATACACATATTGCATCTAGACAGCATGGAGATGTTGGTAATTTGTTTGTAACAATGATTGATTTGCTCCATAAGTGAAAAACTGATGTTTAAAATTGCCATTTTTACATTGACTCCAATTGTTCACATTAGAGCAAAATTCAAAATGCTGTCAAAAATTCAGTTTTTGAGATAAAATTCTGAAATTTGCCACACATCATCTACCATGACTCTAGAATTTTGTCATTTTTTTCATGAACATTGAAGATTTATTTAGCAAGAATTTGCATGTATATGTTTACAGTACCGTTTACAGTCAAACATTTTGATGCACTGTAGGCTCAATTTTTGATAAATCAAAAATCTGAGAAACGTAGTTTTTGTAGGACAGTCTGAAGATGCTCTGTAGCAAGTTTGGTGTCAATTGAGCAAAAATTGTGGGAGGAGATAGGTTTAAGAAGTTTTACAGTTTTTGAAAAAAACAGAGTGATAAACTTCATAATTTTTAATAGGTTTAAATGTGCAAAAGTTTCCTCAGTATTGGGGCTACAGTTTGATGAAAGTTGTGAAGTTGTAGCACGTATGGTTGATTTGTTATGAATTTGAAGTTTTGAACTTTAGACGCTTGCTGTAGCGCCACCATCAGGACTATTGGCTTGAGTTTACAGCTGAGGATATCTGGCATGAGGCTGGACCTTTGTGCAAAGTTTGGTGAGTTTTCACTCATGGGAAGTATGATTTCCTCGGAAGAAGAAAGAAGAAGAAGAAAAATACCTAGGATTACAATAGTGTCCTGGCCCTGTAATGAATAAACAAATAAATAGCCTGATGGAAATACACTCCTCCATTAATCGCGCAATTTAAATGTGAAAAGTGTCATTGACTGACCATCACCTGTGTGTATGTGGAGAAGGAGAGGGGCAGAGGGAGCGGAGCTGTGGAAACATCCTACAGTCTGACATACTATCATGAGTTTAAATAACTTATTAGGCGGATATATATAGAGAAAGGCGACGTTTAGAGAGCAAGCCCAGATAAGCAACTCCACTTTAGTAACAAGCCCAAAGAACTGCAACCCGCGACTACCAATATTTGTAAGCGACTTTACAAAAAAAACAAGCCCAAAGTCGTAGCTAATAAGCGGACCTGACAACCCTGCTTGTGTGCTTGTGAATACCCACCCTACTCTGCCTCTGATTGGTTTATGGTGAAATTTTACTCTCCACAATCCAGTCAACATCACTTATGCGGTTGTCTCTCCCTCCCTCCCCCCTCACCTCCCCCTTACCAAAGAAAAAAAACTTTAGAGCTCTGCTGAGAAGGAGCCTGCTTGGGTGAAAGCCGCTTCAGTGAACTCAAGTACAGCCAAGTAACGGCGCATTTTATTGTGAGTAACGGTAACAGCGTTACCGGGGGAGACAGTAACTTTTTTGATTACTTGTTAGTGAAAAAAGTAGCACTGTTAGTTACGCCGTTTATTTATAGCACTGTTATTCCCATCACTGCTCATTTGGGACAACGATAGAATGAGAATAACCCAGCAGCTACTTGTAATGGTGTATTTTTATGTTAATGTGTAGGTACTTTATTTAAGACATATTCATAGGGTTAAGTTAAACAGCGTGAAACTATTGTCCCATCAGTGACCAAGCTAAAAGAAGGTGTCCATGAAAGCTTTAAGTCCAAAGTTCAAGAGTGGCCATTTGAAACAAGTATAAACAATTTTGATGTGGTCAGACTAGACATAATACTGATAGTTAGTAGAAAAGAAAAAAGACAAGAAAAAAGAAAAGGGTTTATCCTCTGGGGAAAATGAATGTGCTTTGTATGTGCCCTCTGTCTCAATTTCTCTCTCTGTCTGTCTTCATGTATCATTTTGTGATATGGATTACAGTAAATTTATTATGTTAACCCTTTATGACCTACCATAGAACAAGTCCGCCAGAGCATATCTTTACATTTTTACCTGCTGTAGGGCCATTTTTTGGAGTATTTTAATATGCTATACATCAATACAACCCTTAAATCCCAAATTTTAATAATATGTGTGGA
>NC_065519.1:39703109-39710766 GCF_006386435.1 Epinephelus moara
TAAACAGCGTGAAACTATTGTCCCATCAGTGACCAAGCTAAAAGAAGGTGTCCATGAAAGCTTTAAGTCCAAAGTTCAAGAGTGGCCATTTGAAACAAGTATAAACAATTTTGATGTGGTCAGACTAGACATAATACTGATAGTTAGTAGAAAAGAAAAAAGACAAGAAAAAAGAAAAGGGTTTATCCTCTGGGGAAAATGAATGTGCTTTGTATGTGCCCTCTGTCTCAATTTCTCTCTCTGTCTGTCTTCATGTATCATTTTGTGATATGGATTACAGTAAATTTATTATGTTAATCTGTTCTGTACACACAACATCAATTGCAAGTCTGTCCGTCCTGTAAGAGGGATCTCTCCTGAGTTGCTCTTCCTAAGGTTTCTGCCACCCCCCCCCCCCCCACCCAATTAAAGGGTTTTTTGGGGGAGTTTTTCCTTAAAAAATCAAACCAAAGGCACGCACATCTCACCGTGGGAGGGCAGGTGCTGAGTCGATAGTTGTAGATGAAAGAAGGGTGAATGACTCGCAACACTACAGGACTCTTTGCAGAAAAAAATATATTTATTGCGCCGTGACATCGTTCTCTATAGCGTCGCCTCTGTTCGGCGTGCTGAGTGGATTCTGGACATGTCCATTTATAGACTGCCCCTTGTTCATAGTCTCTGGCATCTCTCTCAAATTTTTTTCTTTTTTGACAGAGTGACTTTCTGTTGAAGTTCAGTTTTTTTGCGGTCACATTCTTTAATTAATTCATTCATTTCACCTTTTTCGGGTGCATCCGTCAGGAGTTGGTTTTTGAGTAGATTAAGGTCCTCTCTGGTCTTAGTTAACTGGGAGGAAATTTCTTGAATAGTGAGTGCCATGAGATCAAATAAGCACTTGTTCAATATTTCACACCACCGAGGTACAAAAGTTTCATTGTCTCTCCCAATTGCTGGGGTTTTCGTGATGCGTAGCCCGCGGGGGATACGTTTTGCTCTTAGATAGTCACTCAGTGTAACAGCATGTAAAAATTGTCGTACCTCTTTTTCTTGAAGCTTGTACAGAGAGTTAATATCTCCGTTTGGTGTTGTCATTGTCATGCCATCTTGAAAGAAAGAGTCTTTAAACATGATTTGAGCATAGTCCTCTTCCGTGAATTCAAAAGTTTTGGACGGGTCTGCCATCTTGGACTGTGTAGTCACGTTGGCGTCTGAGGTGTTGTACCGACATTGTGTGTTTATTTTGAAAGAGACTGTATGCAAACTGTACATTTCCTCTGAAATCGGAGGTGTATTTTTAAAACAGACAATGCATATAACAGGCTGAAGTTCACATGGCGTCCCAGAACATCAACAACCAACGCACCCAGGGTACCTTGTGAGGAAAGTCCATGACCAAATGTCCATATGTGACGTGGTCTGAGTGGGAGTGTGTTGGTTCCTCCATGAGGAGTAACTACAGGCTTATCTTGGGAAAAGTGACCTAGCTGCTCTTACAGGCATCACATTTTCTTAATCATAAATGCCTTCATCTGGCTACTCTTGAAAAACTACATAACTTCCACTTCCTAAGTCTCTAGTGTCAGAGTTAGTGACCGATGTGTCCTGGACAATAACATTAACAGAGCCACAAAGAATAGCAGTGCTTGTCTATTAGACCATTTACTGTTCAGCAATGGCAAATCCTGTGAACAATGCAGTTGATTGATTCAACAATGAATATAAATAACCATGTAAGGGGACACATCATTAAAAATCTCATCGCAGGAACTTTTTTATGGGATGTCTTCACCCATTAGGCTTACGGGTGCAAGGTGAGCCTTTGATTACTCATGGGAAATGCTCATCATGAGTGGGCTGATATTCAGTATGCACTCATTCAGGGTTATAAATACCCCTACCAGACAGACAGACATGCCTGGGAGGGGAGGGCTACGGAGGCTAATCGCATGTTAGTCAGACTGCGGGGGAGAGTCTGTCTGGGAAAGGACAGAAGTGGAGTGTATGATTATGGTGTGGGATACAGCTACAATATTGAAAAGACTTGGCCTGGATGGCATAGATTCTATTCAGTAATTATTACAGGGCATAAAAAACACCGGAAGCTAAGGAAAAAAGTGTTAGTAAATTACTCAGCCTCGAAGAAGGGCCCCATGATGGTGTCAGTGATCACTTTGATGGTCTTTCAGAACAATGGTGGACAGAGTCCCATGAATTTGCACTGAATATTCATATTCATGGGGAAAAAAAGTAATGTGCTTTTACATCTAACTGTTTTGCTCAGTTCAAAATAGTTCTGGTGCATTTTTTTCTTTGGACTGTTGTGAAAACTTTTGAGTGAAATAAACCTTGCTCCCAAGTAGTCTCTGGCATGTTTTTTTTTTTTTTTTTTTTTTTNTTTTTTTTTTTTTTTTTTTTTGTGGTCTGAAAGCAAAGCACATCAGTGACCAGGTTTGTGATCACAGATTTGTGATTTTAGTGCGAATTCAAATACGAATCTACTATGAAATCCATCAACTGACCATGGCAACGAGCAAGAAAGCGATGTCTCAATCCGTAGGCTGTCAACTATTATTAAGTTACCCATCAGTCCATATCACATAATGCTTACAACTCTTGGTTCGTTTGTGAAAGGTCAGTATAGATACCAACCGGGCAAGAGCTAAAATGTAATAATTTTTGTAGGAGCAATACCTTTTGGAAATGTTTGCACTCATCATAAATTTAGGGGCACCACTTTCACTTAGAAGGAAAGTGACTAATCAAATTAAACTCCGGAAACCAATTATTAATTTGTCAGTACACTTATCAATCATGAATCACCCTCAATACCTGGGTTATGAATTCTCTATATAGTGATCTTAGTTCCTGCTCAAAAGAAATATCCACAGACAACGACTTACGCGATAAATAAAGATTTATTTAGGGCTAAATGTTCAACAATTGAGTAAATTAATAGTAAATGAGGATGATATGAAATGACACAAAATCAACAGTATGTATAAATTGATTAAGGCAAGAGGTAACACTTTTGGCAGTTATTCAGTTTGGCGAAAGTGAGAGAGTATGTGACTATAGATAAATTGGTAATGACGCCGCCGGTGTGTTTTGGCCTTAAGTCTCCTATTCAACATCAACTCTTATCACAACGCAGCAGCTGCATCAGGTCAGGGAAGTTTTGCCTACTTTTAGCAGTATTGCCTCAGGCTGATGTTTCTCAGGGGGATCCCGAACTGCCGCTGGCAATTCCCGGCTTCACTACACGGCCTCCCAGCAGGACGATGTGAACTGAGACACAGTGGTGAGGGGTGGTGGAGCCTGATGATTACCATGACCTGGATGACTGAGAATCTTCACCAACAAAAGAACCAAGCTACAGGTGTGAAAGTGCCCTAGAACACGGCAGTCATGCCAGCTACACAGAAGTCTATGTTGATGATTGGCTCCTGGCTTGTGTGAACAATGGTTTTAATCAGACCATACAGTTATGTATTTTTTTGAGCAGGGAAGCACCACCTTTAAATGGAATTTTCATGGTGTCCGAATGAGTGGATCCTTTTACTTCAACTTTGGCATTTTTACATTCAAACTATAGTAGATAACTCAGTAGCTGCAGTAGTATACCAAGTAACCCTACAAATAGTCATGTAGGGATTTTAATTCGGGCTTCACACGGAGGCACCAAATATGTAGTGATCAACGTATTAGACCTCACCAAGGGGCACCAAATAAGTTGTGATCAATTGGCTATCAGAAATAATTTATAATTATGAATAATAATTAATAATTGTTAAATAATGTGACTTAATTAACATTAAATCACCCGGTGGGGCACCATTCCCGTAGAGGGAAAATGATAGCCAGTTAAAGATATCAGTCTCATAAAATACGCTAAACTATTAATTTGGACTTTTGATTAATAATTAAATTAATGACAATAACCAAAATTAACAGTATAGCCTGAATGATTTCTGAGTTTTTGATGCAGTAGAGGGTGACTATTCATTCACTCTTGTGCAACATTAAACAGACAGCAGGTATGATTCCAAAGAATTCACACTAGATGCCGCTGTTGTTTAGTTCTGCGTAAAAATGGGACTTCAAATTTGTGATTTAAAAAAAAACGTGTTGGTATGTTAAGTATGTGTGTACAAGTTTGTGTGTGTGTGGGTGTGTGTGGGTGCGAGAGAGAGAGAGAGAGAGAGAAAGACAAAGGCAGGTGTGGTGATCAAAGAGCCGTTTGGCCTACAAAACAAAATGGCTGACAACAGAGTGCTACAAGATGGCCGAATCAAAGCTGGCTTCAGATCGGGGGAGGCATTCGTCTGACCGTGTGGTCAGGACAAAGACAAAAGGAAGAGAAGCAGGAACTGTGAGATGCCTGGTTGGGTGTAGCTCTGTTGAAATCCTATTTGTTAATGAGTCTATGTGAATGTGATTTGTGTTGCAAACAGTCTGGATTAGTGCAGAGGATGTTTAGTTGTCTACAAAAATCTGTTTGTGAACAGCATTAGCAAACTAAACACTTAGCTTTGGCGAAGCCAACTAATCAATGACCTAACTGCCAACAATCACAATAATAACTCAATGACAGCATTAAATCACATACAACAAGTTAAACAGTCTTGCTTAGCCTGTAAAGCTGTGATAAAGCTATGCCCAGTTGTTACTTTACTGATCCTCAAGTGGATGGGAGAAAGAGTCACTTGGTGGTGTACTGCTTTGTTGTGGTCCAGGAAAAAGAGAGTCTGTGAGCAATTGCCCCACCTTTGATGGTTCAGGGCAAGGAGCAAGGGTCTGAGCATCTGGGCTGGTCCAGGCCCAGCCGGAAAGAGGTGTGGGCTGCTCCGCAGTTCCCGAGTAAGAAGGCAGAACTGTCTGAAGGGAACAGACCTTTTACAGATGCCTGTGACATCACAGAGTCACATGTCATTGTAAAAGTCCTGTCCAATCAAGTTGGAAATAGGTGTCAAATAGCTGTCTTTGTTTGGAGAACAAAGAGCATGCAGAGAAGGAAGCCTTTAAATGTCCAGTTTATATTTTACCAAATGGCAAATCATATGTGGTCCTGTGAATTCCAACAGTCACAATATCACCAAGCTTCTAGCAATACCTATTCCAAGAGAATTCATGAATGGACTCAGTGGTCCCACTCTGTAGTGAGATCAGGCCTCATTGACTTCAGTATGCTCTTGATCTTTCATGCGGCACCAGCATTTGGTCAAACTGTGCTATCATGCAGTGGTTCAGTTTATGACAAGGTAGAAAACAAAAAAAACCCAAAACCAAACAACAAATATTCTCAGCCTTATTTTTTAAAGAGATTTGCAGTGGATATTTGATCCAGTGAGGATGAAATCCAATGTTCTGGTGATCATCTTCTTATTGTTCCTTATAATGCCACCATCAAAATGGTCAACATTGTTATTTCTTCATTAATAAGTAGACTATCATTCGGTTTTTTGAGGACACTTGTGCACACACAGGAAGGAACCTTATTGATTTTAATGTCCCTGGACAGATTTTCCATTTTGTTAAAGCCCAAGCAAAGTGATCAGGATATTATTAATTCTGTGTAATGATCACTGGAACTTCAGGCCTCTCACTTTAATACACTTTTTGTATGAGCTTTAGGTTTATTCTACAACTGTGTGCCAATGTGTCGGCGTCCTGTGTCCACCTGTCAGAGGCTCTGTCGCGATTTGACTTTTATCTAGTTTTTAATCCAGTTATAGGCCACATCTCTGGATATACTTTTAATTCAGGGTTGTTTTAAGTCATATCTTTTTAACTGGATAGAGGTTTTAGTCATCGGACACAGATTTTATCTTGTTTTAAGATTATCCTTCGCCAGTGCACTCAACGGAGAGCGGAAGCACAGGCCTGGACCTCGCAAGACCTGCTTTTATTGCTATTTATTTTACTGGTCACGGGATTACTTTTATTGTTTTAAGTTTTCCTTTTAGCGATCGCGTAATTTTATAAGTTGGCTGCTTTGTGGACTGTTCCCTGCTATAATGGCTGTGTGTGTGAACTGCAATCATGATTACTCACGGCTAAAAGAGGACATCGAGCGGCTGAAGAGTGTAATCCAAAAAAAGGACTGGATGCTTGATGGTTTCATTGCTGTGGCTGCCACCCAGTCGAAACACATCTCCTATCTCTGGTCCTCCAGCCATCTCGCCCCGTCACAGGTGGCCTCGGACTCCACAGCTACGCTCCCCTGGCTGCCGTCGCTGTACGCTGACATCGCACTGACCGGCGCGAGGGACGCTGCAGCTGAGTTGAGCGGCTCCTCCGCTGGACAGCTGGTTGCAGGAGCACTGGATACCACCACCACCGCTGCCGCAGGGGACGGAGAGGCGCCGCCGGAGTTACCACCTGATCCGATGGTTGGTACTGGGCTCGTCCCGGTCCATACCTCCACCCCAAAGCCGTCCAGGTCATCCTGGACAGAGGTGCGCCGCGGCCGAAAGGGAGATCCGGCTGCGGGTAGAGTTCCACCTGTTGAGCTCTCCAACCACTTCACCATCCTGATGGATGAGGCCCCGGTTCACCCCGGCGATTCCCCCGCAGTCCCGGCTCCCACGGCTCATCCTGCCGCCGCTACTCCACCTCCACTTGTGGCCGGCGGCAGCACTCCCGCAGCCTCCGGCGTCTCCTCTCCTCCTGCCACTGCTCCACCTCCTCCACCTGCGCCCAGTGCCAGTTGGATGGCTCGTCGCTCCACCACGGGGAACAGCCGCCACAGGATGCTGCAGGAGGCTGTCATCAGACGGTCGGGAGGGCTCCCCCGGGCCGGGCCACCACCTTCCAGCCCTGAACCGCCGTCCTCCACGGAGGCGGTGGAAGCTGAGCGTCCAGCAACCCGTCCAACTGGTCCACACATAGGGATGGGTACCGTACCCCAGTATTAAACGAGTCCTGGGGCTACATTCTTCAAGACCGCAGTATTGATAAGCTCTGACCTTAATGGTTCTGCTATCGGTACTGGAGCAGTCGCGTTTTTTTTTTTTTTTCTTACAAGATAAACCTTATCTTGCACATTTATCTCACCAACTCCGTCAATTATCCGAAATTGTATCATAATTTTCGCTATTCTCCCTGAAGACGAGAGATCTGTCTCGCTCACCCTGGCTGCCTGCTGTGTGTGAGTGGAGAGCAGGGGGGCAGGGCTGTTGTTACAGTGACACACACACACAACACAAGACAGCGCATACACCAACTCAAGCTCGTAGCCTACCTTTACATAGATAACGATGGTGGAGAGAGCCAAACGGTCAAAAGTGTACGTATTCCTGTCATACGGCGGCCATAGTGCGCCGCGGTGCAAGATAACGGCTTACCGGTGACGGAGAAGCCTGGCTCCAGGTCCAATATTTTCCTCTTTGTTGATGTCATGACTGTCCAGAAGTACCTGAACAGCCGAGCCGTGGCAGCACACAGGTATATGACGTGTCAGAGGAGAAACGAGCCGTTCACATTTCTCTCTCGCAGGTAATGGTCCACAAACCTCACCACACTTTAGGGACTGCTCTTTACTTATGGAGGGACTTGTCAGGGGAGGAGGGTGGCTGGTTGATTTTTATCTTATTTATTTATTTTATTTTGATCCCCCCTATGTTAATCACTTATTGATGCTGTTTTTGAAGTATGAATAAGTCAATAAGTAATTTAT
>NC_065519.1:39712023-39716926 GCF_006386435.1 Epinephelus moara
GTGATACTACTCAGAATCGTGATACTTTCACTGGTATTGTACCGTGGGTCCCAATTTTGGTACCGTGACAACACTATTATTTTATGTATTTTACATTTCAAGTTGTAAAAAGTAAAATGTTTTGTTAAAAAACTATTTTGTTGCATAATGAGAATTGAGAAAATAAAGCAATTTATGTTCTTAAGCAAGAAACTGCCTGGTGCCCCAGACCTTCACGGGCTCTGAAAGCCCAGTTCCTCCAAATGAAGTCCCTAGAATGGGTATCAACATCATATTCTCACTCCTACCTCATCACAAATCAACATTTGGTCATGGAGATTCCACGTTGAGATTTGAGGTGCAAGGTACCCTGGGTGTTGATTATTGACATTCTGGGATGTCCTGTCAACTTCTGCCTGTTACATGCATTGTCTGTTTTTAAAATACACTTCCATTTTCACAGGAAATGTACAATTTACATACAGTCTCTTAAGAATAAACACACTACGTCAGTACAACACCGCAAATATTTTTTTTTTTTCCTTCAACAACAAATGCACGAAGGTATGTTTAGCCAACACACACATGAATGAAGGAAAAGAGAACAGGGTTTGGCTTTACAATCTTACGGGAACCAAACACCAGCCTACCAGGTGAAAGTTGGTGGTTGTTGGAGGCATCCACCACCTCTCCATCTGCCCTACTGAGAGTTCCACCACTTTAACTTTCATTGTTGTCTCACTGCATTTCCCTCTGATGCCACTGGACACCGTTAAACTACAGCAGCAACTGGCTGCATACCATGCTGACGTGAAAGGATGGCTTTTTTCATCGGTGACTGATGCTGGATAACAATGAATAAGTGCCAGTATTCGAGGACTTCCGAGCGACATCAGGTTGGTATCAAAGTAATTATAACTAACATTTTGAGGTTTCATAGGATGTGTACAAACCAAAACTGACTTTAGGAATGGGCTTGAGAATATATTGCCAGAATTTGTGTTTACTTATTTTTTTGTTTTGTAATCATGTCATGTTATACAAGATTAATGTGACAAAGTCTCAGTTGACCTTCCTCATAGGGCTCACATGAATTGATGATATTCTAAAGATATGATTGCGAATGGATGTAGCAGTGAAAAAATATATATCTGGATTGGGCATTTTCACACAGTTTATTTGGAAGCACTCACATGGACCGAATACAGCCTTTGTTTTGCTTATAAACTCTGTCCATGCTAAGAACAGTGGTCACCCATCCTCCCAAGTAAGATCATGACATTGATGTATTAGTATCAGTGAGTGAGAGTGTAAGCCAGGCCAAGGTTAGCAGACTCTGACCAGTCAAACAGTTATTTGTTGTTAATCTGAGACAGTGAGAGAAAAGCTGCAGACAGAGAGGAATGAGCTGCTTTAGAATCATGTGATGTGGATATTTTACACATCTTGGCAGACTGTGTTTTTTGTGTGTTTTATATAGTTCACTAAATGGCATTTTCAAATATCACAGTTGGTGCAGAGTAAAGAGTGAGACAAAGAGACAAACATTGTCTATATATTTCATCCTATTCAGTGGATATCAAAAGAAAGTAGATCATCGGGCTGAGGGTATTTTGTGAGAGCATAAAAACTGCACTTTAATAGCCATGCCAGATAAGTCAAACAAATATAATCCAGGAGGTATGGGCTTTCTATATCTTATATCACTATATACTTTAAACAGGCTGTGCTGTAAAACTGAGGACAAAGCAGTAATGACCCGCTAGCTGAAAGTGTTCACAGTAACATGCAGACATCCTTCCATCATAACATTTGCAGCAGATCCCTGCTGTCTTATCTGTGCTGCATCTATTTTAAGATGGATAATACCATGCTTTGGGCTGTCACAAAATCATTTCAGCAGTGTATTGCTTTCAGCGATGGCTCTGTGTTTTTTCAGTTGAGGTGTGAAACTGATTCCTCCATCCTCTGCAAAGCCTCCATCTTGACTGCTGCTTAAGTCGGCATGCTGGTTGTTGTGCATAAGACTGCAAAGATAAGCTGCTGCTTCTATAGAAACGTGTGTCATACTGTACATCTCACTTAAAAAAGGTCAACACAAAACAGGGATTAAAGACACAGTATCTGTCTTTTCAGATACACCACAGCTGTGAAAAGATGCAAATCTTTGTAGGCCAAGAGCTGTCAGATGTAACATAACCTGACTTTGGCTTGGAGCCACTGGTATATTAAAATCATTTGGTTCTTGGATAACATTTCAAAGGAAAATGTTTTACATGTATGTTATGTATCAGAAGTTGTCCATTCTCTAGTGCATAACAAAACTGCTCTTTAGTAAGAATGTAATCAAGTAGTGCAAATATCCACCAATACTTCAGACATCAGTCCTATTAAGTCATTGCACAATACCAGAAATGTATTAGTCAATTACAATGCCAGTGTAATTCCATGATTCTTGATGCCCAATTCGATACTACGTTAAAAAACAAACAAAAAATTCCATGTACCTAAACATACATTTAAAGGGTCCATGTCATTGGTTCGACAGCCCATTGGTTCGACATCCCATTAGTCCGACTGTCCGCAGTGCTGAACGGCTCGCGGCGGGTGTATGGTGTGCCGCGACCGGCTTGAGGCGGAGCAGTCTCATGGTTTATGAGTTTGTCACTTTCTTTTTCATTTTAACCCACACCATGATCTTTTCCTGACCCTAACCAAGTGGTTTTTGTGCCTAAACCTAACCAGACCAACCAAATCATGATGATTTCGGAACGGACTTCGGAACAATGAGTTTAATATGGTCGGAACAATGGGCTGTCGAACCAATGGGCTGTCGAACCAATGGGCATTTCCCCATTTAAATCAAATTTTATTATTCATCTCTGATGATCCACATTGAACGCAAAGTACTATACTATGTGGATTCATGAGATTTTGTTGGTGAGGAAACATATACTAATATAAAGCCTACATTTACATGTGAGATATGATGGTTGGTCTTTGTGGTAGGCTATTTGTTCCACCCCTCCTCCACTGTAGAGGACACTCTATTACGTTTAACCCATCCACGTTTTATGTATATGTACCACCTTTGTTCTTTTTGTCACATTATTTCACCAATTGAAATAAATAAATAAATAAATAAATACAAACATGTAGGTAATAGTTTTTGGAGCCAAGGAGGTACAATCAAAAGTCAGCGCGCTTAGCTTCAATTGTCAAAAATCACGGACAAAGCCAGAAGTCTTAGTGTAGTCATGGATTCAGACCGGAATTTTAATAGCTACATTTAGACAATTACAAAGTGAGTCTAGTTTCACCTTAAGAACATATCAGGATTAAAAGGGCTTATGTGTCAGCAGGATCTGGAAAAACTTCAGTAGTCTCAACTGCTGTAACGATGACTTTACAGGTCTCCTGAAACAATCAATCAGACAGCTGCAGCTGAATCAGAACACTGCTGTTCAAGACCTTACTATAAGACTTAAGAGGTCTTTACACTGGCTTCCTGTCTGTCAGAGAATCAATTTCAAAATACTACTGATGGTTTATGTTGGTGAAGATTCTCAGTCATCCAGGTCATGGTAATTCCAAAGTACTTTATCCCAGGCAACTGGACTTGCTTGAGTATCTTGAAGATGTTTCACCTCTCATCCATGAGGCTTCTTCAGTTCAACTCAAGCAAGGCCAGCTGCCTATGATATAGCGCTTAGAGCTTTTGGTTTATAAAGCATTAAATGGTTTAGGGCCCAAATACATTTCTGACCCTCTGCTACACAATGAACCATCCATACCTCTCAGGTCTTCTGGGACAGGTCTGCTTTGTGTCCACAGATTCAAGACGATACATGGAGAAGCAGCATTTAGTTTTCATGCACCAAATATTTGGAACAAATTCCCAGAAAACTGCAGGTCTGCTACAGCTCTCAGTTCTTTTGAAGACTTTTCTGTTTGCCGCTTCCTTTTATTAAATCAAATATTTACTTATTTCTTACACTGCTCTGTAACTTCTATGCTTGTATTTTATACTTGTCTTAGTCCTGTTATTATCCAACTTTTTAATGGCATTATAATTTGTTTCTTTTGCACTTTGTCTTGATACTTGTGATATTATACTATAATATTATTATTATTATTATTATTATATATTATATGTTAAGCATTTTGAATTGCTTTGTCCCTGAAATGTGCTATATAAATAAAAATGCCTTGCCTGTGATATTCTTGTGAGCAGCTAATTTTAAGGTACACAAAATTAGAGTAGTTACTGAGGAACTAATGAGGAACTAATGAGTAGTTGCTGAGGAACTACGGTACACAATATTAGAGTAGTTGCTGATGAACTAATGAGGAACTAATGAGGAACAAATGAGTAGTTACTGAGGAACTAAGCTACACAAAATAAGAGTAGTTACTGAGGAACGAATGAGGAACGAATGATGAACTAATGAGTAGCTACTGAGGAACTAAGGTACATAAAATTAGAGTAGTTACTGAGGAACTAATGAGGAACTAATGATGAACTAACTATTAGTTAACGGTCAGTTCTTCAGTAAGCCCTGAACCAATTTCAGAGGAGTAGTTACTGAGGAACTAATGATGAACTAACTATTAGTTAATGGTCAGTTCTTCATTAACTCATGATCAAATTTCAGAGGAGTAGTTAATGAGGAACTAATGAGGAACTAACTATTAGTTAATGGTCAGTTCTTCAGTAACCNTAATGGTCAGTTCTTCATTAACTCATGATCAAATTTCAGAGGAGTAGTTAATGAGGAACTAATGAGGAACTAACTATTAGTTAATGGTCAGTTCTTCAGTAACCCACGATCAAATTTCAGAGGAGTAGTTAATGAGGAACTAACGAGGAACTAACTATTAGTTAATGGTCAGTTCTTCATTAACTCATGATCAAATTTCAGAG
>NC_065519.1:39720537-39731876 GCF_006386435.1 Epinephelus moara
AGCTCACTTCCTGATTCAGTGACTTGCGGCAGCTCTGAATGTATTGTCGTCAATGAGGAAAATGAACGTGATCACAATTTATGGTCAATTCTTTCGCCTTATAGTCACTAAAATAAATATTGGGTTCGTTTTCCACAAGCCACACATCTTACCAACATTCTGACACTAAAGCTGCATTTTTCATCCGCACAGATCAAGAGAAAGTTAACTTTGTTTGAGAACTGTCCGTCTCAGAAAACAGTTAACTTTGTTTGAGAACTGTCCGTCTCAGAAAACAAGTTCTTGCAAGATCTTGTGATCTTGATATACAGGCGGTAAAATCACAGTTAGCTTACAAACAGTTATTTACCGCTAGTAATAAATAAAAAATGCCCAAGCTTTGTGCAGCAATAGGCTGCAATAATAGGAAGAATGTATTTTCATTCCACCTGCTTCTCGACCCGCATACACAGACATCCACAGAGCCTCTGTTCAACACGGTGGTGGGGAGGGGGGGGTTGAGGGAGAACAGGCTCTGACTGGAGGGAGAGCTAACCACGCCCACTTAAGAGACAGGAAGAGTAACCGTTTTCTTAACATTGGATAAGCCTACGGTGGGGTATCTCCTTTATCCAATATCTCTGTGACATATAAGTGTAATGTTGAAGATCTGCATTCTGTAAACTTCCTGTCTTAAATAAAGTTGTGGGGGAAAAAAAGAAGACTACATCCGACGGCAAAGTAGCACGTACGTTCTGCGCCTGCGTGAAAGGAAATAACGCAAAAAGGGAAACCGGAAGTCCGTTGAATGCATGAGATCAACAAAGTAGCGCGGAGTGACAGAAGCCGTTTCTCAATACTCAAGTTCGGCAGTTCGGACTTGTGGACTTGACAAGTTCGGACTTGGCAAGTGCTCCGGTTGGATCCAAACGGAGAGCCGGGGCTAACGTTAGCTGGGAAGCTAGCGGAGGCTAACTGGCTGCTTCCGTCCAGTCATGCTGCGGCTAACGCTCCGCTAGCCGCTCCCAGCTAGCTCCGGTTTGTTATTGAGGTTAAAGGGGGAAGAAGCAGCGGATCTGTCGGGCAGCTGAGTGAAGTGGAGCCTGAGGAGGAAGCACCGGTTAGCCCCGGTTTCACTACAGGCAGATTCACTCGCTACAGGGATGAGGATATAACACCTGAACAGCCAGTCAGTCTCACCGATAAGCTCCGCTGCCGACTCAACATGCTCAATCAGCCGAAAATTTGGAACGAATGATGAACTAACTATTAGTTAATGGTCAGTTCTTCAGTAAGTCCTGATCAAATTTCAGAGGAGTAGTTACTGAGGAACTAATGAGGAACTAACTATTACTTAATCATTACCTACCTTTTTTGTGTAGCCTAAAGTAAAGTGAGACATCAAAATGATTAGGTAATGAGTACTGGATCACAATCAGCATCACCTACTCTGGCCACAAAATTCCCCTCTCCTCATCAGTTACTAACCTTGGTGTTAGGACGGACCCTCAACTCACTTTTGAATCCCACATAAATCATCTCTGCAAGATCTCGTTCCACCATCTCTGCAACATTGCCAAGCTCCGCCCCACTCTCACCCTCCCAGATGCCAAGAAACTGGCCCATGTCTTTATCTCCTCCAGACTGGACTTCTGTAATGCACTTCTCATCAGGATCCCTAGCAAGAGTTTCCAGAGGCTCCAATACATCCAAAACTCTGCAGCTAGGATCCTAATGAGAGTGCGGAAATATGAACATATCACACCCATCCTTCACTCCCTACACTGGCTTTCTGTCTCCGCCCGGATTGAATACAAGATCTCCCTCCTCACCCACCAATGCATCCACGGCAATTGCCTGATTTGACATGAAATCGGGCAACGTGGATTCACACCAGCCAGCCACTGCTAACCACCATCGGTAGCGTAGTGGATAGTGCCGGCGCCCCATGTACAGAGGCGATGCCTCGCTGCAACGGTCGCGGGTTCGACTGCGGCTGTCAACCCCCACTCTCTCTCTCTCACCCCATTTCAATCTGTCCTGTCCATTAAAGGCAAAAAGCCTAAAAAAATTATCTTTAATAAATCTTTTTTTTATATATATGTATATGTGGATTTTCTTTTACTTATATGGAATTAAACATATTTTTGTGTGCATCGGAAATGTGTTTGTGTTTTGAGTCATATATATATATATATATACACATATATAAATCCCCAAATAGATTTATGAATTTATTAATGCTCATTTATTAATTTCTTTGTGCATTTATTCATTTTGAAACTGTTCTTGCTCCATAGACCGACATCAGTTCCCCGAATGATTACAGGCCGGTCACATTGACTCCCATCATCTCAAAGTGTTTTGAAAGACTGGTACTAGGACACATTAAATCCACCCTCCCCCTCACCCTGGACCAGCACCAGTACGCGTATAGGACAAACAGATCCACTGAGGACACTATCAACACAGCACACAATGCTCTAACACATCTGGAGCAGGAGGGAACATACGTCAGGATGCTGTCTGTAGACTACACTTCTGCATTTAATACAATCATCCCCAGCAGGCTGGTCTGCAAACTAGAACACCTGGGCCTCAGTAACCATCTGTGCTTGTGGATAAAAGACTTTCTCTCCAACCGTCCACAGACAGTGAGGCTTGGACATTACAACTCTCCAAGCCTGACCCTCAGTACTGGTGCGCCACAAGGCTGTGTGCTCACTCTATACGCATGACTGTTCACCCACACACCCCCAGAACACAATCATAAAATTTGCAGATGACACCACAGTGGTGGGACTCCTCTCCAATAATGGCAAAACAGCTTACAGAGATGAAGTCTACAAACTTACAATGTGGTGCATGGAGAACAACCTGCTGCTCAACGTCAAGAAGACAAAGGAGCTTCTGACTGACTTCAGGCGGCAGCAACAGGAACACCCTCCACTCAGAATAGGAGGAGTAGAGGTGGAGAAGGTTTTACATTTCTGGGTGTACACATCAGCGCGGACCTCAGGTGGACAGTGCACTCCTCTGCGGTGATGAAAAAAGCCCAACAGAGGATGTAATTTCTCAGGACACTGAGGAAAAACAACCTCTCCGCAGACCTGTTGAAATCTTTCTACCACTGCTCAGTGGAGAGTATCCTGTGCTACAGCATTACTGCCTGGTACGGAAACTGTACAGCGTCTGACAAAGCAGCTATCCAGAGGGTGGTTAAAGCTGCACAGAAGATCATCAGTCTCCCCCGACCCCCTCTGGAAGACATCTACAGGGCACGCTGTGACAGCGGGAATTTAACCGGACAATACCCACCCATGCCACCATCTCTTCACACTTCTCCCCTCTGGAAGACGCTACAGGGCCCTGAAATGCCGCACCACCAGACTTAAGAACAGCTTCTACCCCACAGCCATACACGAACTGAGCTCCGGCTCCATTTGTTGTGCCGTATTAACTTGAATAAAAAGCTTTTTATGTCTTTTATTTGTGTGTGTGCATGCATGTGTGTGTGTGTGTTGGGGAGGGGTGTATGTGTGTGTTGGGGGGGGTTAGCTAGCACATCACACAATTTCATCTGCCCTATCCAAAATCAATACCATGCAATCCACTCGCAATCTATTTTCCAAATGGCTTTCTGTGAACAAAGAAAACACAAATTAAATTTAGGTGAAGAGGCTGCTGTAAGATTCCCTGGAGAGGAACTTCTCATTTATGGGAGGTTCTTTATCCATGATCCACTCTCTGCAAAAACCAGCCATAATGATATATTCTGCAGAGTGGACGTTTGTTGAAGTACAGTTCACAAATCATGCACTTATTTGGATTGTAAGGAGGGAACTTTTGAATTACTGGTAATGTCCATTGTAATTCATGAGGTTGTAGTCGATGCTGCTTTATTGAGCATTTCAAGCAGGTTTAGTGCAGTGGTCCAAGTATACACACAGCAGCCACTCAGTAGTCGTAGTAGTAGTAGTAGTAGTACTTCTCAAGCACCACTGATGCATTCAACAGCTCCAACAACCTGTCATTACCCACTTGAACCCTAATGTTCCCACATCCCCTTAGATTTCACTTCAGGTTTCTTCACAGTTTTAGAAAATACTGTTGGGGACACACATGGGCTTTCTCTGCTTTATCCAGAGCAAATTGTGTTGACTAAAACCTGAGTAAAAGATGCCAGGAGCACTGCAAAATTGTTGAAAAATGAGTCCCGTAGGTTAGTCAAACTTATTTGGAAGACATAGCAAATGGTTAAAGGTAAAATTATTAGCAAACCCTCTTTTGTAAACATATCTAAAAGTTTACATACCCCTTTCCTGCACTCACTCTAATCTAATGTGCTCTCTGTGGTTGTGTGCTCACAGCCCATTCCCACTCCCAACTGGTCAAATGCCACCATTTTGTAAGTGGACCACAACATCAGACACTGATGCACCAACACATTCTCACTCTGACCTTGTCACATATCGACGTTTGGTCATGGACTTTCCATGTCGATATATGACGTGCAACGTACCCTGGGTGCGTTGGTTGTTGACGTTCTCAGACGCCGTATCAGCTCCTGCCTGTTACATGCATTGTCTGTTTTCAAAATTGGAAATGTACAGGAAATGTACAGTTTGCATACAGTCTCTTTCAAAATAAATGGACTTTGTCAGTACAACACTGCGAATTGATATTTTTTTCCTTCAACAACAAACACACATGGTCACGTTTTGCCAACACACACACATGGTTGGGATTAGGCAACAAAAGCATGTGGTTGAACAGAGTTTGGCTTTACAATCATATAGAAAGCAACTACTGGCCTCCTAGGTGAAAGTCAGTGGTTGTTGGACCCATCCACCACCCCTCCCACCCACATTACTCAGGATGAGGGTCGAAGGGTTGAGGGATGAATGGAGGAGGGTCGAGGGTCGAATGGATGAGGGATGAAGGGATGAGGGTCGAAGGGTTGAGGGATGAAGGGATGAGGGAAAAATGGATGAAAGGTTAGGGATGACAGGATGAGGATCAAGGGATAGAGAGTGAGGAATGGAGGGATGAGGGTTGAGGGATCAAGGGATGGAAGATTGAGGGTTGAGGGATGAAGACTGGATTTCTGGGTGGTGAGTGAGTGCAATGATGGATGTATTGGACAAAGGCAGGAATGCAGGAAGGATCTAGGGTGTGAGACTGAGTTGGGGAGTTGTCTCCTCGTGACTCGGCTTTGGATAGAGCCCCCAAAAAAAGCTTCAAGAGCACTTGGGTGTTTCAGATGTCGTTTGGATCATAGTGCATATGTATGATGTTCACTAAAGAAGACAACACCCTGGAATTTTAATGTGGTCAAGAACTTTCTGCCTATAAGCTGTTAAAGTGGCTTCAGAGACAACCCAAGTAAAACAGTGGAAAGAATGTCGAAGCCTGGTGCCAATTGTCAGAATTTCTAGAAGGCGAGAGTCAGAAATTGAGGATATCGGACGCTCAGATTGATGAATTGGTGCAGGGCTGAAGCCAGGGTGAGTGTCTGCATGAATAGCATGACATTTAGTGAATGCTATAGAGACTGAGTACATTTTGCGGGTTGTGGTGGGGATGGCTAAATTTGTGTACAGCTGAATGACTCCTGGCTTGGTGTGATCATTACGAAAGGGATGTTGTTCCAGGAGAATTTTGGGACTGGTGCTACAGTTTTAGCTCCATCTTGCAGGCTTAGTCAAGCTTGAGTGATGATAGAGATGAGATATTTAATGAGTCCTAGCAGTGAAGAAGTTGGACTGGAAGGAGATTTGAAAAGACCAGGGACCATGGCCCAGATCTGCGCATGCTTGACCTCAGTCTGGTTCTTTGGATAATTGTGAACACTTAACACTGCATCAGGGAACAGTGCACTGACCTGTGTTCAAGTCCACTTGAAAGGTTTGCCTCAAGAGTTCACAGTATGCAGTATGGTTCAAGCACCATATGTGTCAAAACTCCTACACTGAATATGTGGATAGTTTAAATGACTGAAACTAATGCGTGTGAAAAGATACTAATGGAATTGAAAAAAATGATATGGTTAATGAACAATGGGACAGCTTCAGTGGATATATGTCAGGGGCAACAATTTGATCATGTAAAGGCGCTGATGATGTGGTTTATTACACCTCTTGCACACATAATTGGCTTACTGCTGTGACTGATTAGCTGCCTTTCTTCTCCTAATGTCTGTCAATATTGCATAGATTTCCTGGCTGTTTGTTTTTGTTTTTGATTGTTGTGTTATTTTGTTAATGATTTTCATGGTAAAAAGCAATGCAAATTTTAATTACAAAAAATAAAATGGAAATGAATAGTGTGGGAAGGAATAAGGTATAAGAAGTGAGGCGAGGTCCTGCTCCCAGACTTAAGCCAACTAGTAAACTTAAGTTTACCAGCAAGGACTGTACCATGACCAAGCGATTAGTAAAGCTTTAATATGACGGGGAAGTATAAAATGTTGAGAAAGGATAAACCAATGAGAGAAGGGGATGGATGTGGGGCAGGGGAGGTTGTCCATTAATGCTTGTCTGGGATGGCTATATGAGGGTCAGGGAGGAAGAAATTGTTAGGACTGTTGCAGCCGTGGGAGCGATAAGGTGGCCAGTGGCGAGTGTTTACTTCTCGGGAGTGAAAACGAGAGAGAGTTGGAAGTATGAAGTTGTGTTAGAAAAACTGGGACGAAGTGGAGGGTTGTAGATGCATTGGGCTGGATTCGGAGTACTGCAGGAAGTTACCAGCGGTGAAGGCTGCGTTGATTTACTTCTTGGGAGTTAGAGTGAGAGAGAGTCAGAAGTATGAGGTTGCCTTCGAAAAACTGTGATGAAATGGAGGGTCGTGGGTGCATTGGGGCGAATTTGGAGCACTGCAGAAAGCCAAAAAATATGCAGGACGATAGATGCTACAGAAGGGTTGTCTGGGGAGATGAATAGCCTTAAGAAGAATGGATTCAGGGCTAATAAGGTCAGAAGTGAGTGGCAAGCATTTGCTGTAAGGTTTGCAAGTATTGGTTATCGTGAAAACATATGTAGCGGTTCGCAACTGCCAGTGGCTAGATTAATGGAAAGCTTGTTTCGAATAAGGAGTAAAGGGTAGAAAATGAAATTGTCATTGTTGTTATTATTAGTGTTTTATGGATACAATGGGTGGTGAAACTGCAAATGAACATGACGTCTTTAGAGGTTATGGAGCTGACATCGGCTAGTAAGGTGGGCTGAGGATGTGCTTTGGAAGAGATCATTATGGATAGTTTCCTGTGAAGCTGATGGAAGGTTTTCCGGATTAGACAGCTGTGATGATGTGATAAAGCTTTCAAATGCAGAGATGACAAGAATGATGAAATGACCTGAGAAAGGGCAAACACATAGGGTTATTGTGTGTTTCTTCATTGGTTTTAACTTGTGTGGTTTCCTTTTGTAGAAATTAATAAATAATGGCCTCTTGAGAGATTTCCTTTAATATGTATTAAATGAGCATTGGTAGAATGAACCTGAGATTTGAAATTTCTGTTTGCCAAACAGCAAACAAACAAACAGCAATTGCTTCTCTTAAATGCATATGACAATGAGTAACTTAAAACTTTAAACCATATGACCTGGCTCCCTGCTAATGGGAGCTAATGGTACTGGCTGCTGCCCTCGATGGGGTGGAGTCACTGTGATGCCACGGACGGCAATCCTAGACATGGATGTCGCTGCCAAGGACCCCTAGATGTCAGAAATTCCATAGGCATGGTGTTTAATGTAGGGGCGCAGAGTCAGAAGCATTTGTCTTACTTTTAGATTGAGGTAAGCCTGTGGTTAAACATGAAGCGCGTGGTCTGTCGGTGTGAGAAATGCGTCGAAGAGAAAGAATGCATCAGGTGTGCTGAAATACCTGGCGAAAATGGGATGTGTTCGAAGCATGGTCTTTGTTCCCAAACCTAGTTAATAAAACTACATTTATCTCTGATGTGTCTCCACCAACTCCTAAAACTAATATCTGTCTCTTTAGCTGATAAATGCTCTGCTATGTCCACTAGCTACTCTCTGACTGTGTCTGTCTGCTGAGCAGGAAGTGTACAGTATGTTTATCAGAGCTGAACACATGGTTGATTTGTGCTATGTTTGTGGGCTGGAAAACCAAAACAATAAGCTAAAAGAGGTTTACTAGCAAGTACCATGCCACAACAATATTTCATCTAAAGGTTTAAATGTAATTCAGGAGGTGTTAGTTGTTGAGGACTGATAAATGGTTGTAAGTGGGGTTGAAGGTGGAAGAGAGATGTCTTCTACGAGGCTGGTCTGGGAGGATGTACTGAAGATGGGGCAGAGGGAGACTCAGTGTTGCGGTCCAATCTGAGGGTTTTTTCCACCTGAGCTGATTAGAGGCTCCAGACGATACTTAGAATGTGACATGGGAGAGTTATGTACCAGATTGAATAACAAGAGATAAGGGGAGAAGTGGAGAGAGGATGAAGGAATGATGATAGGGATAAGCAAAGGGAATGATGGGGTTGGAATGAGGTAGGGAGGATATTGGATGAAGAGAATGGAAAGGGAGGGTGGGTGGGTCGAGAAATCTGAGACAAACAGAGCAGGATAGGTTGACCAGGTTTAAGTAGACTTGGCAGGTAATCAGAGATGTGGTTGAGGTGTGGCCCTGCTCCCTAACCTAACCCAACATAACAAATTAACTTAATTTAATGAGCTCAGTAGACCTTAGGGAAACTGCAGAGTGGTGTGATGATTCTCCATGGAGTCATCTCAATGACTGACAATTCTTACATTACATGTAATCATTTGAGCTACTGTTACTGCATTAGTGCAGCTTTCAACAATTTTAAACAATAAATGCCAGCTGCCTGTCAACACAGATGGTCATTTCAGTGGTTATTACAATGGCCATGATAATCACCAAAATACAAAAGTGCAAGTTTAAGGCTGTGGGTGTGGTGTATTTGACACTTGCATGGTATTGACTCAGATCAACACCTGTTTGTCTACTGTTGAGTGATCTTGCTGAACCACTTTATCATAAGCTGACTTTGTGCTGTTGGCTTACAACCCAGGCAGCTCCAAATAACATGGACATTTCTTTTTCTCTTGTTATTTTTTAGTGTTTGTTCAATGTCCAGAATTTCTCAAGATATTTTCAGCTCCCATAACTTGTCTCCCTCCCCCTATACTCTGTCAGCTTCACACCCTCTTATTAGCTGACATTTCCCAAACAACCATGTGAGTGTTTCCTTGACCTTACAGCACTAATACCCAGCACAAGTGGATATGATTAACAGCAATTGCCACATCTTCGATCATGCCACCCTTGAAGCTTATCCTAAGTAGAATCTATTAACCTTAACATAGTGCAATATGCAATTCGATGCACTTTAATGTAAGCTCTTGGCCCCAGCTCCAAAAAAAACCTTTAGAGAGGCAAATTGCACAGCGGTGACTGGATTTGAAATGAGAGTGAGTGCCAGTGATACATGTAAGCCAAGACAAGCTGACTCAGTGGGCTACATTCTAATAACCCACCTCTGACTGGGAGACAAGAGGGGGCAGGGGGGGAGCCAAACAGCCTCTCAGTCCCACTTTGGCTCTTTTGATTCTGTCAGGCAGCGTTTCCTGCTGGCTCTGATAGACTGACAAGTTGTGTAAATCATATGTCCAGGGTTCAATGGGCCTGTGTAAATGGTGTGTTTATAGAAACTGTATATCCATGTGAAATTATAGCTGGCAAAATCTTCATCTTTTTTGTCTTTTTTGCTGCTGCTTATTGCCACCAACCCCCCAGGACAACATTAATTTCCTAGTTTAAACACTTGGCCTCTCGAGGACTATTATTTTACAGCCTGTTCTAGGGAGGAAGATGACCTCTGGTTGAATTTCCAAATCCAAATCCTCCATGTCAGGAGACAGATGTTCTGTACGGGGGATTTGAGGAGTACATGTTCCCCCTATAGGCTATTTCCACTATTCTTCTGAGAAGCCAGTGGGCGTCATGTAGGGTAGAGTGATTCAACATTTCCTGCTTTACACAGCAATGTTCTCAAGTTAATGACAAGCAGCATACAATTCATTCAGTACATTATTCACTAAGAGGCTATTATTTTCAATGTATTTTTTTTACTATAAATCAAGTTTGTAAGTGTAAACAGGTGTTATGGCATCCACAACATGTAGAGATGGATGCACCACACAGCAAAACATTCAGACCCACATTAACTTTACCAAATATAAAATAAATCAGTAAAGTAGAATCAACATTTCGCAATTACACGCCTCCACAATCTAGTCAAGCTGATATGATAGTTTACATCCATGTCCATGAAAACATGGATGCTTCACACACATCTCCCCCCCTGGCAGCACAGATGATTTATACAATCAGCACATTTTCACCGATAGGTATGAAAATTTGCAGGCATTTGTAACATTCCAAACCATACAACAAAGCCTCTTGGAGCAATGTCCTAAACCAGAAACAGAAAGTCAGCCTTTTGAATGTACTTTTTGTGTCATTTCCTAGGCATTGTATTTTACAAACTCCTCCCACAGATTTTAGCGGATTGACTTCAAATTTGATTAATAGAATGCACAGATGTCTTCTTCTTCTTCTTCTTCTTCTTCTTCTTTTTCTTTTGGCTGTTCCCTTTAGGGGTCGCCACAGCGAACCATATGCCTCCATCTAACCCTATCCTCTGCATTCTCTTCTCTCACACCAACTGACTTCATATCCTCTTTCGTTTCATCCATAAATCTCCTCTTTGGTCTTCCTCTACGCCTCTTGCCTGGCAGTTCCAACCTCAGCATCCTTCTACCAATACTCACTATCCCTCCTCTGAACATGTCCAAACCATCTTAGTCCGGTCTCTCTGACTTTATCTCCAAAACATCTAACATGAGCTGTCCCTCTGATGTACTCATTCCTGATCCTATCCATCCTTCTCACTCCCAAAGAGAACCTCAACATCTTTATCTCTGCTACCTCCAGCTCTGTCTCTTGTCTTTTCCTCAGTACCATTGTCTCTAAACCAAACAACATTGCTGGTCTCACCACCGTCTTGTACACCGTTCCTTTTAATCTTGCCGGCACTCTTCAATCACACATCACACCTGACATTTTTCTCCACCCGTTCCAACCTGCTTGCACACATTTCTTCACCCCTTTTCCGCACTCTCCGTTGCTCTGGACTGTTGCCCCTAAGTACTTAAAATCCTCCACCTTCTTTATTTCTACTCCCTGTAACCTCACCATTCCATTTGGGTCCTTCTCATTCACACACATGTATTCTGTCTTGCAATGGCTAACCTTCATTCAGTTCAATTCAATTCAATTCAATTCAATTCAATTCAATTCAATTCAATTCA
>NC_065519.1:39732545-39735993 GCF_006386435.1 Epinephelus moara
ACAGGGAGCCAGTGCAGAGAAGCTAAAACAGGAGAAATGTGATCTCGTTTCTTAGTTCCTGTCAGCACACGTGCCGCTGCATTCTGAATTAGCTGGAGAGTTTTTAAGGACTTACTAGAGCTACCTGATAATAGAGAGTTACAGTAATCCAGCCTAGAGGTAACAAAAGCGTGGACCAATTTTTCTGCATCTTTTTGGGTCAGGATAGGTCTAATTTTCGCAATGTTACGCAGATGAAAAAACGCAGTCCATGAGGTTTGTTTTATCCTCCTGAGACCCTACGTCCTCGTATAAGGACATCACATTTCGTGTTTACTTGACCTTATACTTCATTCTACTTAACTCAGACCTGTTGTTCTCATTCCTGGGCACTTTTTTGTGCCATCTAGTGATAGTAAGAGCACAATACACTAATCCATGTAAAAACAAGATGGCAACCATCTCTACCAAGTCAGTCTGCAGCCAACACAAAAGTGGACAGGGTAAAAAACCTGATAACATTGTATGGTTGAATAATGTTTGTAGTTTGATATGGCAACCAATTTGACCAATTTTAGCAACAGTAACAAGCTAAGACGCTGTTAATCAGGAAATACTTGTTTGAAGATGTTGGGACTTTATTGTCTCATTTGAGGACATCTTGGCCTCGAGTTTCGCAGACCAGGCAAAGTGGAGGCTTCGCCAACTGGGTGTGCCCAGGTGGATTTTGCAAGTTTGTCACACCGTGCGCGCTAGCGCAGCTACTCCTCTTTCCCACCTCAGTCCCTCCTACCTGCGCAAGTCAGAAAGAGGGAGAAGAGAAGGCGTGGAGTGGGTTTTACACAGCTGATTCACCTCACACCATTTACTCAATTCGCCATGGCAGAAGAGAGCAGCAGTGTCAGACGGCCAAACTTCTCCCAGGAGGAAACTGATGTTTTGGTCCGGGAGGTCCAAGCTCGCAGTGTCCGAATATACGGAACTGCGAGCAGACCTCCACGGGCTGATGATGCAAAGGTAGCCTGGGAGGAGGTCACCACAATTGTAAATCAATGTTGCGTTTCTCTCGTGCGCGCGCGCTCTCTCTTTCTCTCTCGCAGTCTCACTCTGTTTCTTTTCTTTTGACTTTTCTAAGATGACAGATGCTGAATATATACTCCCTATCTGATGCTGTGGCTGTTTGTGGTTGGCTGAGAGGGATGTGAACTCATTAGTTTGCAGCTGTGTTAATCAAATCAGGTTGGGTTTCCATTACGCGTGCCAAACGTGCCAAACGGTGCCAATCCCCTTTGATCTGACATCAGATGTGACGGGACAGTCGATATAGAGATACATTTATGTGCTGATTGCAGATAGTTGCATTGAATAGCGGTTTTTGTGGGTATTTATTGCATTGTTAATGTGCCTGATATTCTGGAAACCTGCCTGTGAGGTTTTGGTGATGTGTGCGCACTGTCCGCCGGTCAGCCAAACTTCAGCTTACACCGGCTGCCCTCCGCCCGCGTTGACAGTAGACCTGGTTTCAGCTGGCGAGCTTTTAGCGCACCTTCGGCGAAGCCTTTTGGCACCAAACTGTCCCTGCGCCAAGCTGGATCTGTCGACACCTCCCCCTGCTGCGCCGCCACACGCCGTGTTTGGGGCCAAGAACAATAACTTCAGTTTTGTCTGAATTTAACATCAGGAAATTGGTGCTCATCCAGGTTGTTATGTCTTTAAGGCAGTTATGGAGTTTAGTTAATTGATCAGTTTCTTCTGGCCTTATTGATAAATACAATTGTGTATCATCTGCATAGCAAAAAAAATTACAGAGTGATTTCTAATGATGTTACCCAATGGAAGCATATATAATGTGAACAGAATTGGTCTGAGCACAGAACCTTGCGGAACTCCAAAACAAACTTTACTACGTAGAGATGATTCATTATGAACATGAACAAACTGAAAACGATCAGATAAATAAGATTTAAACCAGCTTAGTGCAGAACCTTTTAGGCCAATTAAGTGATCCAGTCTCTGCAGTAGAATTTGATGGTCAATTGTGTCAAACGCCGCACTAAGATCTAATAAAACAAGTACAGAGACAAGTCCTTTGTCAGAAGCAATCAGAAGATCATTTGTAATTTTAACTAGCGCTGTCTCAGTGCTCTGATGCACTCTAAATCCTGACTGAAATTCCTCAAATAAATCAATATCGCAGAGAAAGTCACACAGCTGGTCTGCGACTACTTTCTCAAGGATCTTTGAAAGAAAGGGAAGATTAGAAATTGGTCTATAGTTGGCTAACACCTCTGGATCCAGGGTGGGCTTTTTTTTAGAAGAGGTTTAATTACAGCTACCTTAAAAGACTGTGGTACATAGCCTGTTAATAAAGATATATTGGTCATGTCTAATATGTGAGTGTTAACTAACGTTAGTAAATATAATAAAGGTGCTTCATTCAATCATTCCAATGTTTTACAACAATGACTTCATCATCTGGATAGGGAACTTCCCAGACTGGAAGTTTTCAGAATGTGGCTAACATCGCTGGAGCTACCTGAGATAGCTGGGACATGCCCTAGTCATGTCACACATGAAGAGGAGAGCTGATGCAGCCACACTCCAAGCCCCAGTCCGAGTAGCAGTGGCCATCATGCGAGTGAGGAAAACTCCACATGCTGCTATGGATGTCCAACATTTGGTTGGAAAATCTACTCGGAAAAGGTGCTGCCTTTGCTCCAGAAGTACAGACAGGAAGGCAGCAAATGTTTGCTCCTCCTGTCACATGCCAGTATGGCCCCGGCACAGCATGAGCCAAATTGTGTGCTATAACTGCCTGTTGTGTGCAGTGTTCATTAGTTCTATGGCAACAGTGTTTATTTATGTTACTGTTTGAACTGAAAATTGGAAATTTGAATTACATTTATTCAGCATCAATTGTTCACTGAGACCAAGATCTTTGTACTTGTACTTTTGTTTTTAAAGACAAAATCAAAAGTGTTGAAGTTTGAATGACTGTGGGTTTATCTTATCTTACTATCTTAATGACGAAAACTCCGTCTGTGGGTGTGTCTGTGTGTCTGTTCCACGTTTTTCTCCTCACTGACTTGGTTAATTCTTGTGAAATTTGGCACAGTGGTAGAGGGTCATGGGAGGATGTCAATGAAGCAATATTACATTGATTGGCCAAAGGGGGGCGCTATAGCAACCGATTGAAATTGCAAACTTTGAATGGGCATATCTCATGTCCCGCCTGTCGTAGAGACATGAAACTTTTTTGCACGGAGATGCCTCTCCTCATGAGGAACAAATTTTATAACTTCCGGTTATATAGATTTTCCGCCATTTTGAATTTTTTGAAAAACACTTAAAATCGATCTCTTCCTAGAAAAGTTTGACCGATCTGCATGAAACTTATTGAACATAATCTGGGGACCAATATCTAAAGTTCCCTCTTGGCAAAAGTTGGAAAACTTACTAAAACTGAGCT
>NC_065519.1:39736012-39741481 GCF_006386435.1 Epinephelus moara
TTTCTAATGTTTGGTATGACTAAGTCATGGTATGGTATGCTGTACATAATCACGGAAACTGTCAGTGTGTCATTCTGTCTGTCAGTCATTCTGTCTGTCCCACGTTTTTCTACTCACTGACGTGGTCAATCTATGTGAAACTGCACATAGACATTGAGGATTGGCATAGGTAGAAGGTGACAAAGCTACCAATGGGTATGGACTAGTTTTAGTTATTTTACATTGAGGTCAAAATGACCCCGTTTGGTATATATGGTATATAACACAAACAATGTTATAAATATAACACAAACAATGTTTACTTGAAGAAAAACAGAAAAAAGGAGTGCTTCTTTTGGTGGATAAGTAAAAAACCTTCAATGTGCTCTTTGGTGCCGGGGTGATAAATTATGTCAAAAAAAGAAGGTGACCAAGGCACTCTTGAGGTCCAAAGATTAAAAAGCCTTTATTTGAAGTGGCTAATACATTGTAAAAGATAAAATGCACCTACCCTGATGAAGGCTGTGTGCCGCAACGCGGCTAAGGGCTATGGGAAAGCTCAATAGAACTGTGACTCTTAGTCAGCCATGCTACAGTGCTGAAAAGAAACCTGGGGTTGTTCTTATCTTCTATTAATGCTGAGTAATAGTTTGCTCTGGCATTGCAGAGGGCCCTCATATGTTTTGAGACTTTCTTCCCAGTAGGGTTGGGTACCGTTCATAATTGAACCGATACGGTACCGGTACCGGTATCTGGAATTCGGTACCAGTACCAAACAGTACCTTATTTCGATACTTTTTAAAGTCTAAACTTCTTCTTCATTTAGGAACAGTGCTGCATGTTAACTTTTGTCTGCACATTTTTTTTGTCGCCATTGTTGCTGAGTCTGAGGTGCGAGTCATGCGCTCTCGCTCCGCCTCCACCTCAGGTACCGAAATTTGGCACCGATTCATTTTAAGTGAATCGGTACTCGGTAGTACAGACATGAATCGGTACCAAGTACAAAAAGTACCGAGTTTCGGAACCCAACCCTACTTCGCAGACTAAACGAGATTCTTCCAGTTTGGTTAATTCCCAATTGTTTTCAAATTTTCGCAATATTCATTCCTCTCCTTTCCAGGGCATACCTCCACCTCTCTAGATTTTCCTCCACCTACTCCTTGCTCTCACTACAGATCACAATGTAATCTGCAAACATCATAGTCCATGGAGATACCTGTCTAACCTCATCTGTCAACCTGTCCATCACCATAGCAAACAAGAAGGGGCTCAAAGCTGATCCTTGATGCAGTCTGACTTCCACCTTAAACTCTTCTGTCACACCTAAAGCACACCTCACCACTGTCCTACAGCTGTCATACATGTCCTACACCACCCTAACATACTTCTCTGCCACTCCAGACTTCCTCATACAATACCACAGCTCCTCTCTCGGCACCCTGTCATATGCTTTCTCTAGATCTACAAAGACAAAATGCAGTTCCCTCTGACCTTCTCTGTATTTCTCAAACAACATCCTCAAAGCAAATACTGCATCTGCCGACTATACTATCTGCCGAGGGAATACACCAGTGTCTTCATTGTGGCTGTTTACATCCCTCCTAGCGCTAATGCTAAGGAGGCCCTGAGTGAACTGCATGATGCCATCTATAAGCAGCAGACAAAACATCCTGAGGCATTTTTCATTGTGTTGGGAGACTTTAACCATGCCAACCTAAAGACAGTCCTACCAAGGTTTTACCAGCACATAAATATTGCAACCAGGGGGGAAAACACGCTTGACAAGGCATACACTACCTCAAAGGGGGCATACAAGGCATCCCCCCTCCCCCACCTGGGCTCCTCAGACCATATCTCTGTCATGTTAAGACTTGCATCTAGACTTCGGTTGAAACTGGTGAGACCAGTAAAGAAACAGGTGAGAGTTTGGTCAGAGGAGAGCATCTCAGCCTTACAGGACTGTATGGAAATTACAGACTGGAATATCTTCAGAGAGGCAGCAACCCTCAACGACCATACAGATCTACAGGAGTACACAGTGACAGTCCTGGACTACATCTCCAAATGTGTGGATGACATCACTACCACCAAAATAATCACTGTGCACTCCAACCAGAAACCATGGATGACAGGTGAGGTTCGCTCCCTGCTAAAGACCCGGGAGGCAGCTTTCAAAGAGGGAGATGCAGCAGCTCTGAAAACTGCAAGGAGCAATCTGGCTAGGGGATTCAGGACAGCCAATCAACGACACAAAGCAATGATCAGTGACAACTTCGCCGACATGAGGGATCCGAGACCCCTCTCTCCCTGATCGGCTGAATGGTTTTTTTGCACGGTTTGAGGCCACAAACGTCACACCTACCCAGATAGCCACGTCACGACCGGAGGAGCACACTTTACATCTCACACCATCCAGCGTGAAGAGCGCTCTGACCCGTATCAACCCCCGCAAGGCTGCTGGGCCGGACAACATACCTGGTTGGGTCCTTAGAGACTGTGCTGACCAGCTCAAAGATGTTTTTACAGACATCTTCAACACATCTCTGCTCCAGACTGTTGTCCCAAAAAAGTCCTCTGTGTAATGCTTGAATGACTACCACCCCATAGCTCTGACCCCCATCATCATGAAATGCTTTGAGAGGCTAGACATGCAGCATATCAGAACCCTCCTGCCTCCAAACCTTGATCCCCATCAATATGCATATTGTGCAAATAGATCTGCTGAGGACGCTGTATCCAACGCACTACATGTGGCACTCACACATCTAGAACAAAAAATGCACATGTCAGGATGTTATTCATTGATTTCAGCCCCGCATTCAACACCATCATTCCACAACAACTCACAGAGAAGCTGAACACTCTGGGCTTCAACACACCACTCTGCAACTGGATACTGGACTTTCTTACAGGCAGGCCACAGTCAGTTAGAATAGGAAAGAGAACATCTCGCAGCATCACACTGAACACTGGCTCCCCCGAGGGCTGTGTGCTCAGCCCTGTCCTGTTCACACTACTGACACATGACTGCACTGCCAGGTTCAGCTCAAATCACATCATAAAATTTGCAGATGACACTACAGTGGTCAGTCTCATGACAAACGACGATGACACACTGTACAGAGAAGAGGTGGACCAGCTGACCAGATGGTGTAAGAACAACAACCTCTCCCTAAATGTGGAAAAAACCAAGGAGATGGTCCTGGACTACAAGAGAGGTAGCAGTGAGCACCCCCCGCTTACCATCAACGGTACGGTAGTTGAAAGAGTAAACAGTACCAAGTTCCTGGGCGTGCATATTGCAGATGACATCACCTGGTCCACTAACACCACTGCTCTCACCAAAAAAGCCCAGCAGTGTCTTCACTTCCTGCGGAGACTGAAAAAAGCCAAATCCCCTCCGTCAATCATGACAACATTCTACAGAGGGACAATAGAAAGCATCCTGACCCACTGCATCACTGTCTGGTTTGGCAACTGCTCTGCGGCAGATAAGAAAACCCTGCAAAGAGTAGTTAGGGCAGCAGGGAAGATCATCGGTGCCCCACTCCCAGCCCTAGCAGACATCTACAAAGACCGATGTGTCAGAAAGGCCACAAACATCATGCTGGATCCCTCTCACCCGTCCCACAACCTCTCTGTGCTCCTGCCCTCTTGTAGGAGGCTACTAAGTATCAGGGCCAGATCCACTAGACTGCAATAGTTTCTTCCCTCAGGCCATCAGGGAAATGAACTCCCTCCACAAGTTGCCCCTCATTCGCTTAGTCAGGGATTGAATTGAACTGCAATGCAAACGCACAAGCACTTTAAATTACATCATGCACCTCACTTTTTTTCACTCAGCACTTTCTTTTCGTTTCTGCAAACCTGTGCTGCTCTCTATGTTTTTTTTAATGTTTTCAAACCTTGTGTTTTTCTTTTGTGTTTTAAAGTGTCTTTTCATTGTGTTTCTTTTCATGAAGGAAGCTTTTAATTGGTTGTTTTGCCAAGTTTAAAGAAATTTCCTCAAGGTGTTCTTTAGTTATCGTGTTCATGAGAATAAAACGGATGCAAGTTTGCAGTGACCTTTGACCTATGACCACTGTGACAGCCCCAGGGCCTTGGTCCTTTGATGGTACTGTGTGTGCGCTCTGTGTCTTGCAGGTCCTCAGCTGGGTGGAGCTGAGATGGCATCAAGTAAATGGGAACACCTGGCCAGTGTTCCCAGGCTACTTAACCCCGCCTGCCCAGTCTCCGGGTTTCTTTTGTTCGTGTTCGGCAATCGCAGTAGCGGTAGCAGTTGTTGCGGACGTGGCTGCTGCCACGCTCCTGTCAGTCCCCTCCTCAAGCCATGCTGCCTTTTTTTTTGAGTTGCTGTCTTTTGTTTTGCACTGACAACATGCACCTTACATTATCCAACACATCCATGCACCCTTACATACCACTGATACTGACTTCCACACCCCATTGCAGTATTTATTGTTTATCGTGTTTAATAAAGTTTTGTTAAGTTTTGGAGCCGTCCCGTCTACATCTCCCTCATTTGTTGCGGCCTACGAGCTGGCCGTAACACCACCAACATCCAGTCAGTTCATCATTGAATCAGAGTGAACGTTTGTACCAAATTTGAAGAAATTCCCTCAAGGTGTTGTTATCAAGGTGATACCAAGTTCATAAATATGGGGCGAACATCTGTACATTCGGACAGACAGATGAACAACCCAAAAATATAATGCCTCCTGCCACAGCTATCACTGGCACAGAGGCATACAATCAAACAGATTCCATGCAGCTCATGGGCTATGGTTGATGACATCAGCATCGCCAGGTCATTTTTCCAAGGCTTAAGCCCAGATATAATTTGAAATACATGCCTCTTAAGCTTGACTAAAAATGTGAGTGAATGTGTGATTGTCTTTGTAAAATACCAGACTGCCAGAATAAACGTAGGTCTGTAAACTAACCCTGTGTGTGTGTGTGTGTGTGTGTGTGTGTTGGGGGGGTTACAGTGGAAAGAGTAAAAGAGAAATGGCAGAGTGCCACATGTATACAACGAAAAACAATGAAGCAAAAATGTTTAGAGGTTGTAAACCTGTCATAGAAAAGCAGTAAGACCCATGCGTAGCTTCAGGACGGGAGTGAGAGAGAGGGATGGGGGAGAGACAGAGCAAGACATCAAGAATATTTTCATTTGATGTAATGGTGTAACCATAAAAAGATGTATTTTGTTTTAAAGTAAAACTCATTATGCAGAATGGCTCATTTAATTACACACACACACACACACACACACACACACACATATATCTATATATATATATATAAATACACATACATATATATACACTGAGCAAAAATATAAATGCAACACTTTTGTTTTTGCTCCCATTTTTCATGAGCTGAACTCAAAGATCTAAAACTTTTTCTATACACACAAAAGACCATTTCCCTCAAATATTGTTCACAAATCTGTCTAAATCTGTGTTAGTGAGCACTTCTCCTTTGCCGAGA
>NC_065519.1:39742349-39775014 GCF_006386435.1 Epinephelus moara
AGAGTGGCCTTTTATTGTGGCCAGCCTAAGGCACACCTGTGCAATAACCATGCTGTCTAATCAGCATCTTGATATGCCACACCTGTGAGGTGGGATGGATTATCTCGGCAAAGGAGAAGTGCTCACTAACACAGATTTAGACAGATTTGTAAACAATATTTGAGGGAGATGGTCTTTTGTGTATATAGAAAATGTTTTAGATCTTTGAGTTCAGCTCACGAAAAATGGGAGCAAAAACAAGAGTGTTGCGTTTATATTTTTGTTCAGTGTATATATATATATATATATATCACCCCCTCACAGGGTAGTGTCTGTGTCATCCTCAAGCTTGGTTCCTCTACTAGAGGCCTAGGAGTTTGAGGGTTCTACCCAGTATCTTAGCTGTTTGATGTCCAGTTGGTTAGCCAGCAGCTGTTAGTCAGTCTGGAAGCTGAAGTCCCACAGGATCTTAGCCCTGTTGTTCTCAGCCACCTTTGCTGGTGTGTCCCATCGGGATTTGGGTACTTTGAGTCCATACTGGGTACAGAAGTTTCTGTACACTATCCCAGCCACTTGGTTGTGCCTCTGTATGTACGCTGATCCTGCTTGCATCTTACACCCTGCCAATATGTGCTGGACCATCTCAGGGGCGTCTTCGCACAGCCTGCAGCTTGGGTCTGATCTGCTGTGGTAGGCCCTGGTGTATGACACATTTGATGTTGTACAGCTTGATGTCATCCATGTAGAGCAGGTGGCTGATTGTTGCCCCACTTTGGTATCCATAGCCAGTCTTCTGATAATCTGACTGAGGGGATTCAGGCCTAAGCAGTACAGCAATGGTGACATTGCATCCCCTTGTTATATGCCACATTTGATGTTGACTTGGGCAATCGGCTTTGAGTTGGCCTCTGGGGTCGTCTTCCACATTCCCATGGAGTTCTTTATGAAGTCCGTTAGTGTCCTGTTGATCTTATATAGCTCCAGACATTCCAGTATCCATGTGTGTGGCATTGAGTTGCAGGCTTTCTTGTCGTCAATCGTTGGCTCCTCTTAGTAGGTTTTATATATATACATACACACACACATACATATATATATATATATATACATATATATATAGAGAGAGAAAGAGAGAGGAAGATATATATATATATATATATATATATATATATATATATGTATACTTTCACACGGGAGGTTGGGGTTTGAATCCCAGCCTGGATGAACATCATTCAGTAAGGGTTCTTAGGCAAGGCTCCTAATGCTATACCTGCCTACCTCAGATAAGAGTGATTACAATACTGATAAGGTCATACTGGCTCAGATGTCACCCTGGTCAACAATGTCCTGCGTCAATTGCTAGGAAATTGATGGAATGTTACTATACCAGCAATCCCAGAGAGAGGGTATTTATGCAGAAAATGTGAGACATATGGATACTTCGAAACCCATAATCAACACTAACTAAGAAACATCTGGTAGCACAGTGCTCCAACATCTGCAACCACCAACTACTATCACAACTAGATTTCAATGAAATACATAACAATTGTATGGCAAGGGGGAGCCGGGATGACAGGTCAGCGGGGGGGATGTCATCATCACCCCCACAATCAGTGATTGGGTACCAAGCCCCAGTAAATACAAACAGCCTCAGTGTAAGAGCAGCTGACCTGAGAAGGAAGATGGTGAGCAAATTGGAAACCTGGAGCCTACCACGAATCCCGGTGCTGAATTGCCAAATAACTTCAGATGATGAGAAGATGTGAATGCTGCCCTAAATACCATCCCTACAAGGACCATCAATGACACCAACAAGCTGATTCACAGTACAGCAACAGAAATCCTGGAGATGCTTGGATACAAGATGGACATGGTACATCAAAACCAGTATCCTCCAGGTTGGAGGCCAAGATAAAGGCAACACGGAGAGAAGTTAGCCAACTAGCAGAGCTACACAGAGGGGACATGGTGAATAAAGGGGACCAAGGAAATACAACAAGCTCTACATTCCTGAGGCACTTGAAACTGCCAAACAAAGACTAACAGCTTTGGCCACCCGGCTGAAGAGATACACCAAAGTAGAAGCCAGGAGAACAAACAGGATGTTCTCCACTGAACCAACCAAGGCGTTCTCTCAGTGGCAGGGAAATAACAGTAGCAGGGAAAATACAGGGAAAGAACAGGCCCACCAAGAGCTGAGATGGAAACGTACTGGAAGGGCATATGGGAAAGAGAAGCATCACACAACACTGATGCCCAATGGCTAGTGGACCTAAGAGCTGGCCAGAACCGAGAACCAGTAACCATCTCAATGGCAGACATCCAGGAAAGAGTGTCAAAGATGAAGAGCTGGACAGCACCGGGCCCTGATATGATCCATACATACTGGCTGAAGAAGCTAATAGCACTCCATGAACGCCTAGCAGCACAGATGGCCCAGTTGCTAAGGGATGGGACCCACCCAGAATGGCTGACACAGGGCAGGACAGTCCGGATCATGAAAGACCCCCAGAAAGGAACCATCCCATCCAACTACAGACCGATAATCTGTCTCTGGCATCATAGCAGCTACGATAACTAGGCATATGGTCCTATACATGAGCAAGGCAAAGAAAGGAATTGGCAGTAACACCAGAGGAGCGAAGCACCAGCTACTGGTCAACAGAGCAATCATCTGAGACTGCAAGATCAGGATGACCAATCTGTGCACTGCCTGGATTGACTACAAGAAAGCCTATGACTCAGTGCCACACATATGGATACTGGAATGTCTGGAACTATATAAGATTAACAGGACACTAACGGCCTTCATAATGAACTCCATGGCAATGTGGAAGACGACCCTAGAGGCCAACTCAAAGCCGATTGCCCAAGTCAACATCAAATGTGGCATATAACAAGGGGATGCAATGTCACCATTGCTGTACTGCTTAGGCCTGAATCCCCTCAGTCAGATTATCAGAAGACTGGCTATGGATACCAAAGTGGGGCAACAATCAGCCACCTGCTCTACATGGATGACATCAAGCTGTACACCAAGAATGGGCGAAAAATTGACTCACTGATCCACACCACCAGGATCTACAGCAAGGACATAAGGATTTCATTTGGATTAGACAAGAAGTACCCAAATCCCAATGGGACACACCATCAAAGGTGGCTGAGAACAACAGGGCTAAAATCCTGTGGGACTTCAGCTTCCGGACTGACAAACAGCTGCTGGCTAACCAACCGGACATAGTGGTGGTTGACAAACACCAGGAGAGGGCAGTGTTGGTAAATGTGGCGATACCAGCCGAAAGCAAACTCAGAAAGAAGGAACACAAAAAGGTGGAGAAGTATCAAGGGTTGATAGGCCTACTTAGTACTTCTTACAGTTGGAACAGATGTGGACGGTCAAAGTTAACGTGGTCCCCGTGGTAGTAGGAGCACTCGGGGCAGTGACCCCCTAACTGAGAGAGTGGCTCCGGCAGATTCCAGGAACAACATCTGAAGCCTCAGGTCAGAAGTGTGCAGTCCCAGGAACAGCTATGATACTGTGCAGAACCCTCAAACTCCCAGGCCTCTGGTAGAGGACCTGAGCTTGAGGGTGACACTGCTGGGTTACTTAATCTGTAATAATGTATCATAACCTTTCATTTAGATTTTGTATAAAGGTTTAGAGGTTGTAGGCAGTTTTGAAGCGTGTGTGTTTTGAGGGATTTCTTAAAGGTGGAGAGTGAGGGGGAGTCTGATATCGTGGGGTAGAAGTAAAAAGTAGTGTAAATACTCAATACTCAAGTGAAGTACAAAATGTCAAAACTGTACATAAGTACAGTACTTAAGTAAATGCGCTTAGTTGCATTCCACCACTAGAAATCAGGGCTTAAATACTCCATATCGTGGTGACACCCTACACTTGAATGAACTGGTGTGTGTACAGTGGAATCTAGACACACCCTGTCAGGAAATAGGAGGAGTAGGTGAGGCTCCCACTGACTGCGGCAGCTGAAAAGCCTTCAGTTAGGGGGGTAAATTCTGAGGGGCTGTATCTGACTACATGCTTTATTTTCTATATCGGATTGGGCCTTCTTGTCCTTAATTCAGTCAGTTTTTTTGTTCTTTTTTTTTATTTTTCACTTTGTCTTTTGTTTAGTGTATATGTATAAATGCACTTTGTACAAAATGTACTGTGTTTTTATTTGCATTAATTATTTTAAGTATTAAAAATTGACATGTATTAAGATTTTTAAAGTATTGATAATTTACACCATTTTATTACTCTTTATTACTCATCTTTAGATCTTAAGTGTTGCTGCCTCATTGCAATAGCTACATTAAATTCATCCATGGTCTGAGCTTATAAACATGCAAGCTGACATTATTCATTGAAAACATAGGAGTTTTCATCTCCACGAGACTCAACATGTAGCTTTATTTTATTTATTTGCTTATTGTCATTCATTCATTCATTCATCTTCTAACCGCTTCATCCTCTTGAGGGTTGCGGGGGGCCTGGAGCCTATCCCAGCTGACATCGGGCGAGAGGCAGGGTACACCCTGGGCAGGTCGCCAGACTATCGCAGGGCTGACACATAGAGACAAACAACCATTCACGCTCACATTCACATTCACACCTACGGACAATTTAGAGTTATCAATTAACCTAGTCCCCAATCTGCATGTCTTTGGACTGTGGGAGGAAGCCGGAGTACCTGGAGAGAACCCACAGAAGGGCTCCCACACCCGGGATCGAACCGGCAACCCTCCACAGAAGGGCTCCCACACCCGGGATCGAACCGGCAACCCTCTTGCTGTGAGGCGACAGTGCTAAACACCACTCCACTGTGCTGCCCGCTTATTGTCATCATTTCTATATATTTCATTTTCACTGTGTGACTCTAGTTTATTTAAAATTAGTAATGCAGTTATGGATTTGTAGAACTGGCCCTCGGTGGTACACCTGTAACCTTAGTGTGATTTGTACCGCAGCTCAGCTTAAGATAGCAGTAGCTTCATCTGGATCATTTCAAGCTTCATCATGTGATGGAGGTGATGATCCATATAATGAACATTTCACCACAGAGACCAGCTTCACCATAGGAAGTGATGGTGCACATTAAGAGGAAGAGTTACTAATGTGGGCAGAAGTGTGGGCAGAAGTGTCAGTACTCTGCACTGAACACTAAGCCTAACTCAGTAAGCCAGCCTGATGTTGGATCAGTGCAGCAGGATTGTGTAATACCTTAGAAACATTTTCATCAGTACAGTTACAGGTTGTTTTTTTGGGTGTGGATGCTACTTGTCATTGCATTAATGAAATACATTCTGCTCTAAAAAGCACACTTTTTAATATTTACATATATTATTCAATAATAAGCTTTATAAATAACTAAATGACATAGATTTTTATCCATCCACATTAACATTAATTTGATATTTAGAGAAGAGACTGATTGTTACTGTATGTAGTCATAACTCATAATGAGACACGTTCATCAAACATGTGATGACTCTTTGCTCTCATCTGTGGAAATCCATTCATCATTTTATATTCACCAGGGGATGATATGTCAGGAAGGCCCAATTTGGCTATTGATTTATGCACTGCATGCTTAATGAATGATCTAACCTTGGCAACATATTGAAACAGGCTCAATCAGGTCCATGCAGGAGAAGGTGAATAATGCATTAACAGCTTATCAAAACAAACAGCGCTAAAAGCCCTCTGTGAATAAATTATGGAACCACAATAGCCAGAGGCCGGGACCTTTGCTTTGTTAGTGCATTCACAGATGGCACAATTTGCCATGCATCCTTAAGGACCAATGGGAGCTTCAAAAAACAAAAATCACATCGGGAACACCTTCACTGTTTAGTTAGGTTGGGGTTGACCTTTGTGTCACCCAAAGAGTCAGACAGGACTCATATCATGGTATGGAAATGAACTAAGACCCTTACTGTATTGGCTGGGACCTCTAGTCCTTCAGAGAAGACTCAGGGTGAATCAAATAAAATCATCTATTTAAATCAAAAGTGTTTTTTTTTTATTTACTCTATATAATCAAAAACATTCACCATAAAATTATTTACTTTGGCCACTTGATAGGTAAAACACATGGCAGCTCTGTTATTGGTGGTTCCTCTACAATTCAGTAGATTGCCTTACCAATTAAACTTAACAAAGCTACATTTTCAATTCAGTTCAATTCAGTTTTATTTATAAAGCCCAATAGCACAAATCACTATTTGCCTCAGAGGGCTTTACAGCATACGACATCCCTCTGTCCTTGCACCCTCACAGCAGATAAGGAAAAACTCCCCAAAAAGTCCTTTAATAGGGGAAAAATGGTAGAAACCTCAAGAAGAGCAACTGAGGAGGGATCCCTCTTCCAGGATGGACAGATGTGCAATAGATGTACAGAATAGATCAGCATAATAAATTTACAATAATCCATATGGCAAAATAATACATAGAGAGAGACAGAGAGATATACATGGCAAACAGTAATGCCAATAGCTACAATACCATTCATTTGAGTAATAACATCATAATAATAATAGTATGTTGGTAGTACAAATGAGTATATATTCATATATGATAGTATATGTATGTGACAATAATAATCATATGTGTATAATAATAGTTGAAGTATGACTAATGATAATAGCAGTAGTAGAAGACATCAGGCAGGACCATGGCAGCAGCACAACCATGACCCACGATCTAGGTGTAGCCGCGATCTGAGGGAACCTTGTTAGTTAGTGCAATGCAATAACAGGACATGAATGTTAGTGAATGAAGAACAATCAACTTTTCAGAATCTAAGAGCAAGAAAGATGATATGGGACTCAGTGTATCATAGGAGGACCCGTGGCAGACTAGGCCTATGTCAGCCTAAGTAGAGGCTGGACCAAGGCAAGTGATATTAATTAAACAAGCCACAGAATGCTCATTTTCAGGGTTATACTGGTATTTAAGGTTTTTACTAGAACGTATTTACATGCTTAATGGTTAAAAAAATAAATATATTTTCCTGGCACTGTCTGTACTGAAACACCTGTATTCACCCTATGTCTCAAATGCTCTGTTTTAGCCAAGTAGGTATAATTGCAGCTGGGGCAGCTACATGACCTGCCCACTAGCTGCATGACTCCCCCACCATACCTACATGTCAGTCCATGATCAGCCTCTTGGTCCAGAGGCTGAAGCCCAAGAGCAAAGACTAAGTTAGCTACCAATGAAGTATTAGGTTAAAAGAGAGGCAGTTAAAGGTTAGGGTAAAGGTAATGATAAGGGCTACATCACTTAACTTTTTGTAAGGACATGTTGTGTGCACCACAAGCAGAATGTTTGTGCAGCTATACATGTCCCCCTCCCGAAAAAGCCCAGTCTCCTCTGATTGGCCAGCGTTTCCTGGTCTTTCTTATCTCGGTGTAACTGTATTGTCATTGCAGCTGGGGAATGACTGCAATGGAAAATAATAACACTTTCTACACTTTTGTTACCTCTAGGCTGGATTACTGTAACTCCCTATTATCAGGTAACTCTAGTAAGTCCTTAAAAACTCTCCAGCTAATTCAGAATGCAGCAGCACGTGTACTAACAGGAACTAAGAAACGAGATCATATTTCTCCTGTTTTAGCTTCTCTGCACTGGCTCCCTGTAAAATCCAGAATTGAATTTAAAATCCTACTGTTAACTTATAAAGCTCTAAATGGTCAAGCTCCATCATATCTTAGTGAACTCATAGTGCCATATTATCCCACCAGAACACTGCGCTCTGAGAACGCAGGGTTACTCGTGGTCCCTAAAGTCTCCAAAAGTAGATCAGGAGCCAGAGCCTTCAGCTATCAAGCACGTTATGGATCGTGGAGGGATCCCTCCTCAGTTGCTCTTCCTGAGGTTTCTACTGTTTTTTTCCCCATTAAAGGTTTTTTTGGGGAGTTTTTCCTTATCCGCTGTGAGGGTCATAAGGACAGAGGGATGTCATATGCTGTAAAGCCCTGTGAGGCAAATTGTGATTTATGATATTGGGCTTTATAAATACAACGGATTGATTGATTGATTGATTGATTGATTGATTGATTGAAAAATTCAACTTTGTGGTATTATTTAATATACGATTGAATACATGATGTCATTATTTCGACATTGTAATAATAAGATTCAGACAGTACTAGAATTTCTTGAGTAAAACTTTATATTTTATTCATGCACTAAAGTATTATGATAGAATTAGTCATAGTATTTTAATTTTTCATTGTCACTACTACCTGAAAATCCTTGGTAACTTTTAATCAAAAAGCACAGTGCATGTTGAATATATGCACGCGTCTTTGGACAAGAGAAGATCCTGCGATTTTATGCAGGTTGCATTGGATGGCTGGGCTTTGCCGATAAATCACTCAAAGAAGAAGACTGTTTTTCATCAGACTGTTTTTCATCAGACTGTTCCACACTGAGAGGCCGTGTGACTAGGCTGGGTTAGCTTAGGTGAAACCTAAGTTACTGACTTTGTTTAAAATTTGTGATAACATTTGGATCTGAGCTGTTTGAACAGCAGACACTTAAATGAGCAATCAGCAGTGGAGGTATTCATGTGTTGTCAATTAATGCCAGTCATGCCAACGTTACAGCTGTGGCTCAGAGGTAGAGCAGGTCGTCCACCAATCGAAAGATCAGCGGTTCGATCCCGGGCTCCTCCAGGCTGCATGTCGAAGTATCCTTGAGCAAGATATTGAACCCCAAATTGCTCCTGATGGCTGTTCCATCGGTGTGTGAGTGTGTTAAAACTGAGTAGCAGGTGGCACCTTGTATGGTAGCCTCGGCCACCAGTGTATGAATGTGTGTGTGAATGGGTGAACGTGACTCGTAGTGTAAAAAGTGCTTTGAGTGGTCACTAGATGACTAGAAAGGCGCTATACAAATGCAGGTCCAGTTATTATACCATTTATGCTGCTAAGATTTCACTGCTTTAAAATAAGGGCTCTGGCCCCCTCCCCTCAGTGGACAGTGACAAAATGCTCTGATATAAAGCTGTTCCATATAGTCCAATTGTACAATTCTATATGATTGTCATTCCAAATGATCAGATGCTATACTGAATGCACACTGAATAGTTGTTTACAGACTAAAACGGGTGATGTGAACAGGTAATTATTGATTCGTCGGTGTTAATTGTTAACAAAATAAAATTTGTACTGTATTTTAGATTTGTGATTAAAATATACTGAATAAATAGAGAAAATGACATTTATCAGAAGAAGAAAATTAGCAACATGTATATAATTCTAGTACGTAAACTGCAGTGGCATGTAAATGTTTGGGCAACCCTGGTCATAACTCTGTTTACTGTGTAAAACTGCTGAATTTCTGAAGTAAAAGATGACCTTATTTCCAAAAGGTAAAAAGTCAAAGATGACACATTTCCACAATATTTTGAGCAAGATAACTTTAAAAAACAAACAAACAAAAAAACAATTTCAATCTTTAACAGATTCAAAATACCAAAAAAGGAAAAGGGTGTGAAGCAAAAGTTTGGCCACCCTGCATGGTCAGGACCTAGTAGCACCTGTTTTGGCAAGTGTTACAGCTTCTAAACACTTCTAACAAGAAGAGTCTTTCTATTCTTACTTATTCTTATTATTCTTATTCTTATTCTTCTATTCTATCTTCTTGGGAGATTTTCACCCATTCTTCCTGCAAAAGGCTTCTAGCTCTGTAAGATTTTTGGGTCATCTCACATGCACTGGTCTTTTGAGGACCATCCACAGACGTTTAATGATGTTTAGGTCAAGGGACTGTGTGGGCAATGGCAAAACCATCTGCTTGAGTTAATCTATTGTGGATTTCGAGGTGTGTTTAGGATCATTGTCCTGTTTTAGAAGGACAATGATCTTCTCTTCATCTTCAGCTTTTTTTACAGATGGTGTGATGTTTGCTTCCAGAATTTGCTGGAATTTATTTGACTCCATTCTTCCCTCTACCCATGAAGTATTCCCCATGCCACTAGCTACAACACAAGCCCAAAGCATGATTGATCCACCCCCGTGTTTAACAGCTGATCAGGTGTTCTTTTATGAAATTCTGCACCCTTTTTTCTCCAAACAAACTTTTGCTTATTGCATTCAAAAAGTTTGATTTTACCCTCATCAGTCCACAGGACTTCCAAAAAGCATCAGACTTGTGTTGATGTTCTTTTGCAACCTTCTGACGCTGAATTTTGTGGTGAGAGCACAGGAAAAGTGTAGATCATATTGTACAGGTGTTGCTGCACAGTAGAACAGTGCAACACCACTCCAGAGTCTGCTAAATCTTCCTGCAGGTCTTTTGCAGTCAAACAGGTGTTTTGATTTGCCTTTCCAATCCTACGCGCAGCTCTCCCAGAGAGTTTACTTGGTCTTTTTCTTGGCCTCCACAGTTCCTGTTAGTTGTCATTTCTTAATTACATTATAAACTGAGGAAACAGCTCCCTGAAAACACTGCAATCTTCTTATAGCCTTCTCCTGCCTTCTGAGCATCAGTTATTTTAGTTTTCAGAGTGCTAGGCAGCTGTTTAGAGGAGCCAAAGCTGCTGATTGTTGGGACAAGGTTTCAGGAGTCAGACTGTGAACCAGCCATAGCCCTTAAAAGCTAATTAAGCTCTGAGACCCTAGTAAAAGTTGTTTGAGAGCTCAAATGTCTTGGGGTGCCCAAACTTTTGCATGGTGCTCCTTTCCTTTTTTCACTGACATTGTCACCATGTGTTGGACTGAATCAGTCAAGCTAGCAATGGCATAATAGTGTGTCGGGTGAGGCTTCTATACTACATCTGCATGTAACCAGGAAGACGTTAAATAAGTCGGAGCTCAAACTACTGCAGTGTGTCCCCACCATATTAATGACACAAATATTAGATGTGATGTAACACTTCATTTCTTAAAAGAGTGGAATAGAGTGGCTAAAAGTTTCTGCTTCTCTGATGATAAGTTACAGTTATTGAATGAGCGAGTAATACAGCCATTCATGTGTGTGCTACTCAAGCAATCATCATGAATCATTGTCATACTGGTTTTAGGGTGCTGTTTTAGTGGTTCATTAGTAAAAAGTAATTTGTTTGGTGGCATGGTGGTGCAGTGGTCAGCATTGCCGTCTCACAGCAAAAGGGTTACTGGTTCAAACCCAGTGGGGGAGCCCTTCTGTGTGGAGTTTGCATGTTCTGCAGGCTCCAGACCTCCCACCACCACCAGGATAAGCGGTTATAGAGAATGAATTAATGCATGAATGACCTATTAAGCTGACTGACTCTGCATTAAACCTTGTGATGGGATGTGTGCTTAGGCTGGTGAGGGGTGGCATGTGTGCCCTGTATTGACCGGCCACCACTGGTTCTATCAGTGGGCAGAGGTTTGAATAATTTTGATCTGTTTCTATGTAACATTGGCTTACTAGTGCCCGGTGCAAGCTGAAATTAATATTACAATTAGTCAATGAATCATGACTTTGTTTGCACAGACTCATCAGCAGCCGACAGTATAATGTAGTATGTATTCTTAAAACAGCCTTACACTGAGTGAGAAAGAGCATTTTAAAATGGGAAAGGCAGCGAAAGTGTGACTTTAGATCGTTGTTGGCTTTATACTGATGTTATCACACCTGCAGTGTGTTTTTCTAAAGACAGATGTTGGTTCTTATTGGCCAGTCTCTAGAAGAGAGAAACCTTATCTCTACCAATTAGCATTACTTGTAAACTCAGGGTACCAAGGTCACCTCCGAACAGTCCAACACATTGTGGCACTGACCGTCTTCCTATTACATGCATTGTCTGTTTTCAAAATGTACAGTTTGCATACAGTCTCTTCCAAAATAAACACACTACTTCGGAACAACAACGCCAATTGATGTTTTTTTCTTTCAACAACAAACACACATGGTTATGTTTTTCTAACACATGCATGTGGTTGGGTTTAGGCAACAAAAGCATATGGTTGGGTTTAGGAAAAAAACAGGGCTTGGCTTTACAATCTTACGGGAAGCGAACATAGGCCTCCTGGGTGAAAGTAAATGGTTGTTGGCCCATCCACTACCTCTCCCACCCACCTGACTTTTGCCCCCTTAATTTATGTTGCTGTCTGGCTTTCCCCAAAACTAAATACAGAATAATGGTGACCGACCGCATATCACGCCAACGTGAAAGGATGGGTTTGTCATTAGTGTCTGACACCAGATGTAACCGACCAAGGTCGGTATTTGATGACTTCGGGGTGAGACCACGTTGAGACATTAATATGACATCAGAAAGATGTTGGACGCTTGTGCCAGACACATGTTTAAGTTTGGTTGGAATGAAGATTGGGTCGATGACATTTTCACATTGTGTGGACGTTAACATCATGACGTTTTGCAGAAGTTTTAGTTCTCCATATCTTACAACTCAATGTTGTTATTTAATGTCCGTATGACCTTACCATTGGACATTTGGAAGACGCTTAATTTTGATTACTTAATAACACAACTTAAAAGCAACACAATATCAACATCATCTGTCATCAGTATTCTATGTCAGTCTGTCCCATTGTCCAATATAATGCCACTATATATGTGAAAATATTGTAAGGATATTAATGACATTTGAGGGAAGTTGTCATAAGTATTTTGTTTGTGCAAAACATTTAATATTAGAATCCATGAAATTCCTAAGACCTAGAAATGCAGTTTAGTGAATTTTGAAAAGTTTTAGTTTAATTCTGAAAAGGAATTTCATGTATTTCCAACCCATGTTCGCTGTTAATATGAGCATACAACCTCTGGCAGGTGAAGTGAATAACATTGATCATTCCTTAGGTCCTGGCATTCATTTGGATGCTGCCTGATGCGCTCCACCTGACTAAACACTGTTGCAGACCAAATACACCCCCTCCTGGCAATGGCACTTTCTGATGGCAGCCCCAGTGAGGCATCCTTGGATCAGATTTAGCTCCAACCTGTTGCAGCATGGACACAGCACCTCGAGGAGTGTCCTGTAATGTTGTCCTTTGAGCCCTGTGGATTGTGATTGGGGGACCACCTCACCCCATGGATGCTCAATTAGATTGGGATCTGGGGAATTTAAAGGGCCAGGCTGACGCCATGAACTCTTTGTCATGTTCCATGGACCATTCCTGATTGTCCTGTGAGGAGGAGGGGTCATCAGGGAATGCAATTTCCATTAGGGGGTACTTGATCTGCAGAACATTGCATTGTAAGAAGACGATCAATGTTATTCAATTCACGTGCCACTGGTCTTAATTAGGGCTGTCAAAATAACGCATTCATTTTGATTAATTAATCACAAAAAAAAAAATAACGCTGATTAACCACAATGGCTTTGTCACATGGTGGAAGCAGATGAGGCGACACTGCTTGGCCCCATAAATGGAACATTTACATAAAAAAAAACCACCCAGATGGAACTGTTGACAGGAGCACCGTTCTCAGCAATTTCTGCAGTAAGGAATGTTCCTACCATCGGAGTGCTGCAAGCCTGAAATATCACCTTGATGCAAAGCATTTAGCAGCAAACCTGGAGGTCCGAGCTAGCACAGCCTCTGATGCTAGTGCTAGCGGCTAGCCTCATCGAGCCACACTCGACCAGGCATTCAGATACAAACTGAGTAATTCTACCTGTGATAGACTAACTGCAGGCCAGTTTTGGTGGTAGAGGACAGGGGGCAATTATGTCCAAAATCCAGCAGCTTTACTATGACACGTCAGCCAAATTTCATTTGAATTTATTTTTTTTTTGAAAATGTTTATGTATGCAATAAATTTATATAAATTAATCACAGAGCATGTAATTGATTGGATTTTTTTTAATTGCTTGACAACCCTAGTTTTTGTGTTTTGGTTGATCTGTGTATGTTCAGTCTACAGTGGTCTGGAAACTGATGAGCTGATGAGACTAAAGCAGAGGAGTAAATGTTCCATAAAATCACAACGATGAGCAAAAATAGGCTGAAAAGCTGCACAGCAGTGTGTTAGAAGACCATTCACTCATGATTCCTGTACAAATATACAAGAATTATCTTTATGAATAATTGTTAATATTAAACAAATTGGTAAGTGCAGCTTAAAGAGTTTTATTCAACCAATACTTAAGTATTGTGGAAATATATATTTTTGTACAGTCCAGCTTTGTCCCATAAAAATCGATAAATCAATGTCATGTCCTGTATTTGTTATTCTGTGTGAGCATTAGAGAGGAGGTGTGTACAGGGGTAAAGATAGAGATCCAGAGATAGGCAGGTTTCTTAGTGAACATTATTCAGTGCAATCTTTACTCATGAGCCTCTTAAATAACACCTGCCTTGATTTCATGCAAGCTCTCTGCATAACATTCCTTCTCCAGGAATCTGGTTTGAAATAAATGCATTGCAACCGTGGCCTACTTGCAAAAACCTCACTGAAATCCAAACTGCTTTGTTGTGTTAGCAAATTCTTGCCAAAGTGTGCCTGTGTAGTTAGAAGGTAAGTAATCAAAACGAACATTATCTTCCTCTCTTCTCATTTCTTCCCCAGAATTATCAATAAATTATTTATCAGGGGAACACAACTGCTGACTCCAAAACTTCAAAGAGTATTATTTTTCTGTTTTTAGGAAGCAGCAGTAGTTGCTTCTCACTAATTAATCAGCCATGTCAAGATTCATCGTCAGTGACACAAGGACCGCTTAGAACTCACCTCTTCTACCAGTCAGGTTAATCAATGGAACCTGACATATCGACTACAAGGTTTTTAAAGAGAGCCGTGTAAACTGTATGAGGCACCTGAGGCTTATTTATTTCAAGTTTCTTACTACTCAAAACCAAGTGCAAATGAATGTGGATATACTACACTGGTTACTAGGGATGTAACGATACCAGAAACTCACGATACAATAGTATCACCATATAGTATCACCATAAAGAGTCCACGATACGATATATATCACAATATTTATAAAAGGGGAAAAAAGAGAAAATTTATTGTTAAACATAGCTATTTTATTCAAAATTATTGCATGTACACGTTACAGCATGTTATTTTTAACTTGGGAGTGTATCATAAGCAAATCAACACACAGTTCTTCATTTGGGACGGTACTTGTACTTTTGACAGTAGTGTGACGAGGATGGAGTCCACACTGTACCATGCTCTGTTCTATCATATGTTTGAGGGGCACAATGAGGGAGACTAGGTTGGGACTCCTCACACAGCACGGTGGATGTTTTTTTCACTAGTTTGAGAAGCGTGACCATGTCCTCGGCGTCAGTGATGTCAGCTGGGTCCAGAGTGTCGATTTCACGTGCGTTGTGCCTAACTTCGGCACTCAGTAGCTCTGCAGCCACGGCTTGTTGCTGCTTGAGGTACCGCTGACGAGTGAACTATTCCACCTTGTAGTCACATCCATGATGAGTTTGTGTACCGGCAGGTTCAGCATTCTTTGTTTGGCGGCCAGCACAGTTGTGGCCATAGAGCTGCGGTGAAAAAACGCTGCTACTCGTCTCACCCGACCAAGGAGACGGCTGACTCGTCCTACCTTTAAACCTGCTTGAGACAGTCTGGCCTCTCTCACTGCTACATCCATGTTTCGTGCGTTGTCAGTTACGATAGCAATGCCACTGTCATTATTGTTCATTTCAAGCTCCCATTCCGTAAGAGCCGCCCTCAACACCTCAGCTATGTTGAAACCACTGTGGGCCTCGAAAAGGGGCCGCGTCTGCAGGACAAAACCTTTCATTTCCCATTCGCTGCTAATAACATGAGCGGTGACTGTTACATAGCTCTGAGTAGCTCGCGAAGTCCAACCGTCTGTGATTAGTGACACACACTCTGCTATTTTTGAGGCTGTGTTTCACTTTAGCTTTCGTCTCCTCATATAGAGCTGGTATGACTGTGCGACTTATGTATGCCTGTGAAGGTATCTGATACTTGGGCTCTAGCATGTTCACTAACCTCCGGAATCCATCGTTCTCAATTACAGAGAAAGGTCTCAAGTCTTTAGCGATATATTCGCCAAGGCATCTGGTTATGGCTTCAGCTCTCTGACTGTACCGGGGGAGTGGGGCTCCATATGCTTCTTTCAGAGTCCCTTGACCTGGTGCAAGTTGCTGTAGTTGGAAGCTTTTCTGGGTGGTGATGTGCCAAATGGCTTCTCATATTTGACGTGTTAACTGCATTGTAGCTAACCATCGCGTAGCAGTGTTTGCACACCGTTTTGCTTTTTTCAGTTACTTTTTCGCCTTTTTGGTTTTTTGACAAGAGAAAGCCGTAATGTTGCCACACATCAGCTCTAAAGTTTGAAGGAGCGTCCTTAATCTCAATCTTCTTACTTTTATTCGCCATTCTAGCATTTCTGTTCACTTGTCTTGTTTCCTCTGGTCACGCACGGGTCAGAGTTGGAGGCTGAGAGGCTGAGCTGCACGAGTCTGCTCTCACCTGCGTGCGCAATTGCATGCAAAGGATTATGGGGAATGTAGTCGCACAGTCATATTACCAGCTCTGTAGGAGAATGCAGCTATGTAACTACCGTGGCATTCCCACGACGGTATTGAGAATTTATTTTATCATGACACCGCAAAATTCGATGTATCGTTACATGCCTACTAGTTACAGTCTGTATTCCCCACCAGCAGTGGAATGCTGGAGTGATGAAAGCAATATCAAGGGTTTTAAATCAGGCTTCATTTAACATTTAATACCCTTAATAATTATATACTCACTGGCCACTTTATTAGGCACACCTGTTCAACAGCTAAATAGCTAATCAGCCAATCATGTGGCAGCAACTCAATGCATTTAGGCATGCAGACAAGACAGCCTGCTGAAGTTCAAACCGAGCATCAGAATGGGGAGGAAGGGTGCTTTACAGGATAACTTCGGTATTTTTCAACCTGGGCTCCATTTCCCCATGTGTATGTGTGTGTATGATTCATGGGTACCACTCGTTCTAAAATTGGTTCATTGGAGCAGCGAAACGAGCTAAAACGGTAATGGGGGCAAATGCGTCCCGTATAAGTTTGCGCATTGAAAGTGCTTTTTTTCGCCACTGACCGGTTCAGATCGCCAGTGCTATCTCTGTAGATAGCATACTGTAGCGACCCTGTGGCAGTGGTGAGTGTGAATGAGTGGAGTCAGCTGTCAGTCAGTGTTGGAGCAGAGATGGGGAGGGCTGCCCCGCTGGGTACTGTAAGTGAGTATGTGTGTGTGAAGTGTGTGTTACGCTAGAAGAGTCAGAGGACGGAGTCTTTTACGTGCTACCCCCTGGAGTGTTACCGGAGTTTTTGGAGTGCTCAAATAAACGGGCCTTTTTCCCGAACGCAAGAACAGGATGTCGCGCAACACCCCGTACAGCTTTCATAGGCTGCCTTTGTCGGACGGCGAGATGCTGAAGTTGTGGCTAGTTGTGCTACAAATGGATGCTAACACTCCTGTCCAGACACTGCGCCTTGCAGACCATCGGGTCTGCAGTGCTCACTTCTCCCAAGATGACTACTGCCAGCCGAAGAAGAGAAGACATCCAATCCCGAAACACCTCTTCCTCAAGAAAACGGCTGTCCCACGAGTAGAGAGAGCTACAGACACAGTGGAGCAAAGCTCGTGACATCACACAGCCCAGAGGTAAGGGAAAGGCTAAGTTAGTATGCTATTTACAGAGATAGCACTGGCGATCTGAACCGGTCAGTGGCGAAAAAAAGCACTTTTAATGCGCAAACTTATACGGGACGCATTTGCCCCCGTTACCGTTTTAGCTCGTTTCGCGGCTCCCGGCTGCATCCGCCTCCCTCAATACTGAACAATTTTAGAACGAATTGTACCTATGAATCATACGCACACATACACATGGGGAAATAGGGCCCAGGTTGAAAAATACCGAAGTTATCCTTTAAGTGACCTTAAACAAGGCATGGTTGTTGGTGCCAGACGGACTCGTTTGAGTATTTCAGAAACTACTACTGATCTACTGGGATTTTCATGCACAACTATCTCTAGGGATTACAGAGGATGGTCAGAGAAAGAGAAAATATCCAGTGAGCGGCAGGTCATTGGGCAAAAATGCCTTGTTGATGCCAGAGGTCAGAGAAATATGGCCGGACTGTTTCAAGATAATAGAAAGGCAACAGTAACTCAAATAACCACTTGTTACAACCAAGGTATGCAGATGACCATATCTGAATGAACAACACTTTGAACTTTGAAGTAGATGGGCTACAGCAGCAGAAGACCACACAGGGTGCCACTCCTGTCAGCTAAAAACAGGAAACTGAGGCTACATTTTGTGTGGGATCATCAAAATTAGAAGATTGGAAAAATGTTGCCTGGTCTGATGAGTCTCGATTTCTGCTGCGACATTTAGATGGTAGGCTCAGAATTTGGGGTAAACAACAGTCCATCCTGCCTGTATCAACGATTCAGACTGGGGGATATTTTCTTGGCAGACTTTAAGTCCCTTAGTACCAATTGAGCATTGTTTAAATGCCGCAGCCTACCTGAGTATTGTTGCTGACTGCATCCATCCCTTTATGACCACATTGTACCCATCTTCTGATGGCTACTTCCAGCAAGATAATACGCCATGACTCAAAGACCAAATCTTCTCAAACTGGTTTGATGAATATGGCAATGCTATCATGTCAATATGGACCAAACATTCTACAGAATGTTTCCAGCACCTTGTTGAATCTATGTCACAAAGAATTAAGGTAGTTCTGAAGGCCAAAGGGGGTCCAACCCTGTACTAGCAAGATGTACCTAATAAAGTGGCCAGTGAGTGTAGTTCAATGCCATACTTACTAAGTGGATGTATAAAGTGTGTGTATATGGAGTTTGTTCCATCAAATTTCAAGGCATTGAAATTGTACATCTTTTCAAAAGGGGTGGGACAGGGATATATTTTTGTTACAGAGGGAAGCTTGTTGGATACAACTACTACTAACTGAGAGCCCTAAGGACTTTAAATCAAGCATTGGTGTTAAGTGGCTTCTTGTAATCTATTGTGGTCCTCACTATTCAATTATCCTATATCGAGATTAATGTGGGGAATTCAACCGTGCTGTTCTGTTGGGAGATGCAGAGACTTAAACTAAGGATGAGGAAGAAAAAGTATAAATAATACATGTAATTTGTTAAGCAAAAGAGGACTCCACCAGCTGCTAGGCTAATTTACACAATTTTAAAACTGCTGCAGTTAATACTGGGTGACTAGCAAAAAACAACTGTTTTGTCTGTGAACCTTAACACTTAATTTTTAAACGAGTTTTATTCTTTTGTTAAATTATGTTGTTAATCCATGGTTGATGGCTGTTGGGAGAAGTTCACCTTTAGTGCTTTAAGCCAGAGAGACCTGAAATTCCTGGAAAAAGACAACCAGGCCTCTCTCTGAAGGTGTTGAAAACCAGCACCTGGTCAGTGACCTTTCATGTTGGCATGATATGCGGCCGGTCGCCGTTATTGTTTAATGGTGTCAGAGGGAAACACAGCGGGACAATGACTTTCACCCAGGAGGCCGGTGCTTGCTTCCCATGACACTGTAAAGCCAAACCCTGTTTTTTTTTCCTAAACCTATCCACATGCGTGTGTTGGCAAAACATAACCACGTGCCTTTTTGTTGAAGGGAAAAAAATGACAATCCCAGGTGTTTCACTGACATAGTGCATTTATTTTGAAAGAGACTGTATGCAAACTGTACATTACCTGTGAATATGGAAGTGTATTTTGAAAACAGACAATGCATGTAACAGGTTGAAGTTGACACAGCGTCCAAGAGCTTCGAATGCCAATGCACCCAGGGTACCTTTCACGTCATACTGTATCTCGATGTGGAAAGTCCGTGACCCAATGTCAATATGTGACAAGGTCAGAGTGAGAATGTGTTGGAAAAGATCGTAGTTTGAATTAAAAGGTCTTCCTGACAGAAAGCCCTAAAGGCTAACTTATCCTATGTGCTGTCTTATGTGTGTTAGTGTAGTCAATTAAAACTTTACTTCACTTTCCGGTTACAGTTATTAATAAGTATTAGGACTGGAGCACCAAGCAGTGTGAGGACCTTGTTGAAACTGAGTTACAGTCATAGCGCCAACTACTATCATCAGAAAATGACATGTTTTGAACAACATCCTACCAGACGGGTGACCAGATCCATCTCAAATTTGGTCAGCATAGTTGTCAAACTTTGACAACTTTTTGGTAAGTCTGTGGTAAGTCTATTACTATTTTACTTAGCCTAAACGTTAGCGCTAATTAGCATGTATCATTGTTTTTCTGGCTGGTTAGCTTAGCTCATTATTTTGCCATCTAGGTGCTAACCAGCATGCACCAAAGTCAAACATAATACAAAAGTGTTAGACTTCAGGGTGATAATATGTGAAGGATATACTTGCCATAAAGGCGATGTAACGTTGAAGTAACGTTAATGCTTGACTTGGGAAGGTAACAGTGGATGCTCAGCGTGAGAAGACAGAACTGGATTCACATCACATCTGTGCAGTAAACACTTTGAGACTCATCACTTAAGCACCTCATAAAGAATCAAGCAACTTACTAGCTTAAATTGATGAAGTATTGATCATTATTATGTACAATACAATGTTTTAAAGGCTATTTTTTTATTTAGGAGTTTTGCTCACCTAATACTGTAAGCCCATGCAAGGCAGTTATTCTTCAACTGAAGCAGATATTCATGCACCTATCCTGTCAAGCTGGTATCGGTATATGATTGTGATCCACCATGTCTTAACAAAAGTGGTTGTCTTTTACTGTAATTTGAAAGGTATCCACACTATTGAAACCTGAATGAACGGTGCCAACAGAAGGAAGACCTCATGTATGGAGCAGTGTATTTGGTGCCATTCATCTGGACTGTGGAGAAGGGAGACTGCATGGACCACATCCTGAGCTCTCAAATGGGCTGTGATTATGATGCCAGAAAATCACTTCAAGTTCAGCTTACTCTGACAGAAGGACAGACCGAGTTTTGTCAGGTTTTCTTTTTTTTTTGTTATTCTCTGTGCTCAGTATTCAGAGATTCAGTTTCATACCTTTGACCTAATTTCTACTGTTGTTCGACAGCTGATGGAAGTAGTAAAATTTTATAAAACATAATTCTAATATCATTAAATGGGAATCAAGTGATGAATCTTCTATAGTACAGCCACCACCTTCACAGGTGAAGGTATTTCCTAATTTGACATCAAAAGGGTCTTCATTAGGAAACAGCTGGAAATGGCCAAACCAGAAGTCCACCCAGGAGCAAAATGTGATTCCTGTAATAGATGTTTACTGAGTATTCATTAGGCATACAAACTCCGTTGTGTGTAATGAAGATCTGACAATTCGATTTTAATTTCAAAGCAGTTGGGTTTAATAATTCATATCGCATGTCCTTGTATGTTTTTTAATTTGATCAAGACCTACAAGATGTCAGCATGGTGCAGCTTATATACATGAGTTATATTCCAAATCACAGTAATTAAAATTGAAAAATAAATGTTTAATGCCTTTTAAATTGTGATGATAGTTTTCTATTTCATTAAATTTCAAATAAACACACGATGATTAAACAGTACTGAGTACATTTTTCAGTAAGAACGCTCTCGTCTGGTTTATTTCAGATTTACCGTATGCCTTGTAATGAATTTAATAGGACACTTTGGTGAATTTGTGCTTTTCAGTGTCATAATATGACGTCAGAAAAAAAAAACACCAGAAAGCACAAACAGTAATATCTGTGTTTTATCTTCATTGTCAAATGTTCATCAACAACAGCAAAATTTGTGTTTTATCATTTATGTTGTTGATTAAAGCTAACAAAGAAATAGTCTTGTAATTAATTACAAATTATAGCGAAGCCATCAACAACACCAGGAAGGTCTATAAAACAATGTGATAAAAGGGATGAATTAAATAATATGACAGTACAGCTGTGGATCAGGGAAAAGGTGAACGTAACTGTTACAAGACAAGTGTGCAAAATGAAAAGAAGTAGTTGAATTTCCAGTGTAACATACTGTAAGTTCAGTCACAAGAATAATTACAGCATAAATGGTTGACATGAGAAACTACAATATAAAAATAATTCTCAGTGTATAGCTTACAGTGCTTGGTGCAGCAGTGTCATCACAAAGTAAAGTCCAGATACCGGCGTAGGTATTCCTATGTAATGGAGGTAAGGTGGAAAATGTCCAGGAGTCATCATTCATTATAAGTCATTGTGTGTGAGACAGTTCATATGTAGGAGGCTCACAGTTTGGGGGAAGACGCTGTTTGGAAGTCTTTTCATGTTAACAGATTCTTGATTTACTTTGGTCACTATGAAAGAGACAATAAGGCAACCTGACAGTGTTTGAATGTAAATTTGTCCCAGTAACATCCTCTCTCTAAATAACTGATGTTCCTAGAACAGCGCACTGATATTAACTATAACAATTGAAAACAAGAAACTATATCAACTCTGAACTTTGTTATAGCTACAGCCGACATATGGGCAGAGTCACAAAGACTATGTGGTTGTAAAACTGAGGTGATATGAAAATGAGACAAAAGGGAACAGTTTAGAAAGAAAACAAAAGTGGCTTCGACATGACATTGAAAATGAAATGTTACAACTCATGTCTAACGCTGTCCTACGAGAAACTGCAAAAGACATCAAAGCAGATGAGTTTTTCTCCATAATAGTTGATGAAACAACAGATGTCTCAGTAAAAGAACAAGTAACAATAATTTTACGTCGTGTCAGTGACAATTTTGAGATCTCAGAGAAATATGTAGGTCTTTACAATACTGACACAACCTATGCAGACACCATCACAAAAATCATTAGAGACATTCTATTGAGATTGGATATACCACTAAAGAAATGTCAAGGTCAGTGCTAAGACGGTGCTAGTTCTATGTCAGGACGCTACTCAGGTATACAAGCTAGAATTTTGGAGGAACAGCCAAATGCTTTTTATGTTCATTGTTCTTCACATGTATTAAATTTAGTTCTCCAAGATGCCACAAGGTCAGTCACTATGGTCAGAGACACCATGGATTTTGTCCAAACTCTTGTTAACTTTGTACGCGACTCGCCCAATAGGCTGGCCTGTTTTATAAACCTTCAAAATGACACAAATGCTACTTCCCTGCGTCCACTGTGTCCAACTAGATGGATGATGCGATGCTCATCTGTTAGAAGTGTGTTGGAAAACTACATCACTCTAAAGCAAACACTTGAGGAAATATCTAGAAATGATAGAGGGCAGCGTGGTAGTAAAGCCTTTGGTCTTTTGCGAGTTCTGAATGATTTTGAAACAGTTTCTGGCTTAGTAATATATAAGCAAGTATTTTCAAAGTCAGAGGAAGTTAGCAGACTCCTGCAGAAGCAAGGCCTAACTGTTGATGAAAGCAAAAGAGCCACTGACTTTTTGAGGAACACTCTGACACGGATGCAGTCAGCTGAAAGTTTTCATAAGGTGTGGGATGAATGCACAACTTTGGCTAATGACTTCAATGTTACAACACCCTGTCTCCCTTGACATAAGAAACCCACAAGGAGACTTATTGAGGATGATGAGATGGCGACAAGCACCCACCCACCAAACATCCTGCAGTACTTTAAGGAGAAGCACTGGGATCCTATGATCTCCACAATGTTTGAAACCATTGATACACGGTTTCATATTGAAGGGTGAGATGTAAATGACTGTTTGGAGAAACTTAAAATATAAACAGTAAAAAGAGAGGAATGCTCTCCAGGAATGGGGATCATTTTAAAACATTACACAGCCAATGTAGATTCTAATAGACTGCAGATCCAGCTGAGCATTGTTTCAGTTTGCTCTGCCTCTTCTAGACTATACAAACTGGACGGTCGAGTATTACCCTTACTCACAGGGACTTTATTTAACACTGCCGTAACTCACTCTTACAATGCAATCTAATCTCATTGCAGGTACAACAACAACTGTGCATGTGCGGTGCTTCAACTAATGCAGTCCGTGTGTAAACAACAGTACAGAACAATCCCATTGTTACATCCCTTTTCTTTTAAACAAAATAAACAACAGTGAAAGAAAAAGATTTTCATTCTCTCTCTCTCTTTGTTCAGTCTTCCTCTGATAGCAGAATATCTTTGTGTCAACTCCTTAAACACTATTCATATTCACAAATACAACATATCCTCTGGATATAAAGTGCAACTTAACCATAGCTTTCAAACACTTACATTATAATCTCTATACAGTGTAGCTTTTCATAAACAAATGGAATTACAGTATGAAAGTTCAGGAACATTTTTTTTTTCTCATGTCACTGTCCCCTCATTTACACACAAAGTCATTCAAGTATCTAGGTTTCTGAACTACTCGTCCAGACCTTGTAATAACACTGTGATGGTTACCAGTGTCCTGTGTAGACACGGGCACCTGTGTCTCTCCTGTATCCACAGGCCTCGTTGGTGTTGGATCAACTGTCTCAGTGTCCATGGCTCGCCTGAGGTGACGGCGATTCCTTCTCAGGACACTGCCTGAGTCCAGTTCCACTTTGTAGGATCTATGACCCACCGGGGTCATCACCGTTGCTTTCTTCCAGGTTGTGTTTGGCTGAAGTGGCTGAACTCGCACACAGTCCCCAGCTTTTAGCGTCTCCATGTCCTTTGCTGTACGATTGTAGTACTTTGCTTGTCTTTGTTGGTTATGTACGAGTCCTGCTCTGATGTCCATCACCTTTGGCTTCAAAAGACTCTCTTTGATGGGCAGCAGAGTCCTTGTCCTTCTACTTAAGAGCCTCTGTGCCGGACTTGCATTCAGCCCTTGTGTTGGGGTGTTCGTATGATCAAGTATGGACAGGTATGGATCCTGTCCAGACATTTTCGCCTTCTTCATAAGCCGCTTGGCTGTCTTTGCAGCTGATTCTGCTTTCCCGTTACTTTGCGGGTAGCCAGGTGAGGAAGTAATGTGAGTGAATTCCCAATTTTGGCTGAATTTTTTGAACTCTCTGGATGAATACTGGGGCCCATTGTCAGAAATGACAATGTCTAGGATCCCCTGTCTTTTGTGCTTTTAACTTCCTGATAACTGTGCTGGACATTGTGTCTGGGAGGTAATCAATTTCCCAGAAGTTGGAAAAGTAGTCTACTGTTATCAGATAATCTCTGCCTTCAAAACTAAAGAGGTCAGTACCCACTTTAGCCCATGTCTGTGATCTCGTGCGGCTGAAGTGTTTCTTTCTGCTGTTTATGATCTACTGACCTGCATATGTCACACTTTGTCACAAATGTTCATATGTGTTCATTCATACCTGGCCAATAAATGCATTCTCTTGCCCTCCTCAAGCATCCCTCAATCCCCAGATGTGATGAATGAATCCGTTGGGTGATGTCTCCCTGTAGTGATTCAGGGAGGACAACTCTCTGTCCCCTGAAAACAAGTCCATCCTGGGTGCTCAGTTCATCCTGAAAGGAAAAGTACTGCATTATGCCAACAGGTACATCTTTCTTGTTTCGTTCCCACCCTTTCTGTATGGTGTTGATCAGGGTCTGCAGCTTTTTGTCTGCCTGTGTTGCAGCACGTATCTCACTCAGTGTCTCTGCTGAGATTGGTACAAAAGCCACCATGTTGACAACCTCAGTCTCCAAGTCTCTCTGGCTCTTGTGACTGTCTTTCAGATACGCTCTGCTCAATGTGTCGGCCAGTAGCATGTCACGACCTGGAACATAAGTGACATTTAGGTCATATTTTTGCAGTCTCAACAACATTCTCTGAAGTCGTTTCGGTGCATTCCACAGTGGTTTTTTGATGATATTTTCACGTGGTTTGTGGTCTGATTGTACATTAACAGGTCGGCCATATGTATAATGATGGAACTTTTCCATCCCAAATACTATAGCGAGGCACTCTTTTTCAATCTGGGCATAACCCCTTTCTGTCGGTGTGAGTGCCCTGCTCCCATATGCCACAGGCCTGCCATTTTGCGTCAAAGCTGCTCCCTGCCCGGTTTCACTGGCGTCGCACTGCAGTGTCAGCTCCATCTCTGGCTCATAGTAATTTTAAGACCGGTACCTGTGTTATTTTGTCTTTTAGTCTCTTGAATGCACTTTCCTGCACATCAGACCACTCCCACAGACTCTCCTTGTGTGTGAGCTGCCTCAGTATCTCGCAGTCATCTGAGAGGTGTTCATAAAACTTGGCTAAATAGTTCACCATCCATACTAGTCTCTGGACGCCTTTAACGTCTGTAGGTGGTGGCATGTCTGTGATGGCTCGAACCTTCTCAGGATCGACTTTCAAACCCTCAGCTGTGAGAAGGTGTCCGATGTAAGGCACCTCCTGCTTTCTGAGCTTGAGTTTGTCTGCATTCAGCTTGATGTTCCTCCTGTCTGAGTTTGTTGTCATGGTCTAGACTCGCGCTCTGCATTGTTTCACCTTCTCCTGTGATGAGAACATCATCCGCTATGATATGGATGCCTGGCAAGCCTTCCAGTGCTTGCATCAGCTTGCGTTGAAAAACCTCTGGCGCTGGGCTGATACCCATTGGCATCCTGAGCCATCTAAATCTCCCAAAATCTGTGGCAAAAGTGGTAAGGTAGCTTGATTCTGCTGCTAGCTTCACATGCCAGAATCCATGTTTTACATCGCAGACAGTGAAAACTTTTGCCCTTGACATGTCTGGCAAAATGTCATCTATAGTAGGCAGTGGGAAATGGTTTCGTTTCAGAGCCCTGTTTAACGGTCTTGGGTCGATGCAGATTCTGGGCTTTCCATTTGGTTTCTGCACAGATACCATGCCACTTATCCAATCTGTACTGCAGTCAACTGGTGCAATAATCTCTCTGTCCACAAGACTCTGTAATTTCTCTCATAGGGGTTTCATCATAGCCACAGGGACTCTTCGCTTTGGGAGAGTCCCTGTGGTCAAGTCAATCTCCATTTTGTATTCTCCTTCAAAGCATCCATCCCCTGTGAACACATCCTTGAACTCAGTCATTATGTCGTCTAAAGTCCATGTAGACTCACTGGTGTCAGTTGTGGACACAATACTGTCAGTGGCAAATATGTTCTCATACTGTACTTTAATGAGTTTCATGGCTTCACTAGCTTTCCTGCCAAGCAGGGGTGTTTTACAGTCCTCTCCCACAACTTGAAACTCCAGCCTGTACAACTTCTGGTTTCTGGGATTTCTTACTTTGACCTTGCATTTGCCAACTGGGCGCAACTTGGACTTGTTGTACATCACTAGCACTTTATCTGTGTGTTCGATCTGTGTGTCTGGATTTAGCATGTGTACTGGTATAACATTGCATGTCGCTCCACAGTCAATTTGAAAGTTCACCAGGTTGTTGTTGATCATCATTCCAGCAAACAATTGCTGCGTTTCATTCTGTGTCATTCTCATGTCCTTTATGTGATTCACTCCTGTGTAACTGCTGTGACTGTCATTATATCCTCACAGGAGTCTGAGTCCTGTTCTGCAACAGCGTGCACTTCCTTCCTCTGTTCTCTGTGACTCGCTTTGCTCCTGCAGGTCACTGCGAAGTGATTTTCTTTCCCACACTTTTTGCATCTTTTCCCAAAAGCAGGGCATTTTGTTTTCTGTCTTTCATGCATTCTGCCACAAAACTTGCATGATATTTCTGTACTTTTGTCTGTCTTTATTTTCCGCTTGAAAGCATGAACTTCCTCCACCACTTGTCCTTCAATAGTCTTGCTGTGCTCACAGGAGATTTCCATAGCTCTACACACCTGCAGGCATTTATCCAGTGTCAGATCATCCTCTCTGAGTAGTCTTTCTCTCCAACTTGAACTGTGTGTGCCACAAACGATCCTATCCCTAATAAGGGAGTCTTGTAGCCCACCGAAATTGCAGGTGCTGGCTAGCATCCTCAAATCTGTGACGTATTTGTCGATTGTTTCATTTGGGCCTTGATTTCTTGCAAAAAAGCGATATCTTTCCACAGTCTCATTGATTTTAGGAGTGCAATGTTCATCAAACCTTGCTAACATACGACCCACAGTCCTGTTTGCTGTACTCACACCGCTCATTAGCGTGTTGCAGAGCTCTCTTCCATGCTCCCCGATGAGGTAGTGAAACAGCATCACTCTGGCAGTCTCGTCCGCGTCTGGCATTGCTAGTCCCATGTAAAGAGTAAACTCCTCTTTCCATGATTTCCAGGACTTCGCCAGGTTGCTTGCGTCCATATCCCACTGTGCGGACGGTTTTAATCCCTCCATGTCTCACTCGTGAACCCGTGTGTCTTCTTCCACACTCTCGTCTGGGCCGCACGTCGGTAGTTACGGTGTTTCACGCTGTAAATCCGCTGCTCGTCAGCCGGACCGCTGCCACCATGTTTCAGTTTGCTCTGCCTCTTCTAGACTATACAAACTGGACGGTCGAGTATTACCCTTACTCACAGGGACTTTATTTAACACTTGCCGTAACTCACTCTTACAATGCAATCTAATCTCATTGCAGGTACAACAACAACTGCGCATGTGCGGTGCTTCAACTAATGCAGTCCGTGTGTAAACAACAGTACGGAACAATCCCATTGTTACAAGCATGTTACCTGATCTTCTACTCCAGCAGTTTATTTGTGCTATCTTGTTCAAAACACTCAGGTTTTAAACAAGATAGCACAAATAAAGAATATTGGCTCTTGCATTATGGCTACCATGGATGTTGAGTCCTTATATAGCAACATTGTTCATGAGGAAGGCCTGGAGGCCTTAAGACACTATCTGAGGTCTAGACCTGATGACCTTATGCCCCCTAGTGACTTCATTGTACAACTCACTGAATGGACTCTAAAAAACAATGTTTTCCTATTCCAAGACAAACTATAGACAGGAAAAGGGAACGGCTATGGGTGCATGTTTTGCACCAAATTATGCAAACCTGTTTTTAGGACTATGGGAGGAACAGCATATTTTTTCAAATCACAACCCGTTTAAAGAAAAAATTGTGTGGTGGGGCAGATATATTGACAATGTAATTTTATTCTTTTCTGGGTCAGAAAAAGAGCTTTTGGACTTTCATGTGAACACTTTAAATAAAAACCTGAAGCTGAGCTTAGAATATGACCTAAAAGTCATTAATTGTTTGGACCTGCAGATCTTAAAGGATGACCAAGGATGCTTGCACACCTCCATCTTTAGAAAGAGAACCGATTGAAATACTGTATTACATGCAGACAGCTTTCACCCTCCATGGCTCATTAAGAATATCCCTTATGGACAAACCCGAAGACTAAGACGTATATGTGATTCTGATCAGGATTTTCTAAATCAATCCATGGACATGCAGCAGCGTTTTAGACAGAGAGGGTATAAATCCCAGCTTCTTACTCAGGCTCACAATAGGGCTCTGTCACTGGAGAGGAGCAAATTGCTCAGCCCTAAACCTAAACAAGAGCAAGTTCAGAAACCCTACTTTGTCACACGCTACAGTAAAGAAGCTGTCCAGATCAACTGTCCAGAGAGTGACCCATCTTTACAGGAGATATTCCCTGAACTGCCAGGTATCAGCTTTAGAAGGGCCCCTACAATCAAGGATAAACTAGTAAGGAGTTATCTTCCTGCTAACAAACCAGACACCTGGCTTTGTCGACCCAAGGGCAATTTTCGCTGTGGGAACTGTAAATACTGTGAAAACATGGTGAAAACGGACACTTTTAGGGATGTGTTTAGTAATAAAATCTATTCTATCTCAAGTTTTATTAATTGTAACACTACTCATGTTGTGTACCAACTTGAGTGTATTTGTGTCTGTTTCTATGTGGGCCTTACTAAAAGAAGACTGAGGGACAGAGTGGCTGAACACAGGTACGCCATTCGGACTGGAAATTTGAATTATCCTATGGCCAAACATTACATGGAAGCACAACATTCAAATGACTCATCCCTAAGAGTGTCAGGTATTGAGGTCATTAGCTTGGGTGCCAGGGGTGGGGATAAAGTCAAGCGCCTCAAGCAAAGAGAGGCATATTGGATCCATGCCCTTAAGGCCACCAACTTTCCTGGCCTCAATGAGGATTTTGACCTCTTATCCTTTTTGTAAATGTTTTTTTGTAAATGACAATGTGTAATGATCCTGACAAGACAGCTTCAACTTATTTAAGATACCATGCAGATGTCATCATTTGCACATCTGCATTGGAGGTTTTGCTTATTTCTTTATCTTTATGTATATACTTGTATTATTTTCCGTATGGTTTCTATTGAGGATTCTATTCTGTTTACATTATTCTTATTTAGTTAAGATTTGACAGTCTGTGAGAGGGGCTCAATAAGTTTGTTGTCTGATCCCCCCAGAAGTTACAATCTTACAGTCTTCTTGTACTAATTCTTGACTGAGGCCTCCTAGAGGTCTAAAGAAAATGGCACAGACTGAATGATTCACAGCTGAAGTGATTGCAACTATAATTGCTTTGTTTGCTCTCTTGTTTTCATACACCCTGAGGAAGGCACAAGCCAACACGCGTTGGTGTTTTTAATGACTCTTGCCCATTAAATAAAGGCTTTTTAATTTTTCCAAACCAACCTGAGTGCCTGGACTTTGATTCTTTATGCAAACAGATCCCGTTATTTAACCATTGCAACACTAAATTAAGCAGAGTGACAGACCCAAAGCCTTCAATCTGGCTAAAAGACAGCTAAAGTGCTAAAGAAAAATAAAAAAAAATACAGTAGTGAAGTTGGGGTTTGTTTCTTGAAGTTATGTGCTTATCGTCTGTCTGTATTTCTGTGTCTTGCAGGCTGCCAGGAGAAGCGGACTGGCCATCAGATATTGTTTGTGGAAATTTGAAAATAAAGTTTGTCAAATTGACTTTTGTCTCTTCATTGTGCACACTTACACACGAAATAGGGTAACAGTCAGCTATTTTTGAATGTTAGCATTGATTTCTCACATTGGATGGTGAAATATTTGTAGTTTGAAAGGTCCGACCTAAATGAATAAAGGTCGTAGTTAATGAAGTATATGAATATTAATGAAGGAGCGCCTACTGAGCGCAGCTTCTTTTATTGATCATTTGAATGTCGTGCGGTGGTCATTTTCGATTTCGCATTGGCAATGAGCAAACGCTCTCCCTGCTACATCTTAACGATCTAAACTCGATACATTGGGCCGACATCGGCCAGATGTATGTGTGCAATAGAAAAGTAACTATTGCTCACTTTTGTGGCTTTGTGTGGGTGAATATGAAATGATGCAGCACTCAGTATTGTTACCTTTTCTGTAGACAAAGAAAAAAATCATTCCAACAGATATTTTTAATGACTGTCATTAACACTGAAATGAACAGGACCTGCATGCAAAAAACACTGACCTTAACCACAAAACATTCATATTAGCACACACTCACTAAATGTTGAACTGTAACATTGCTCTATTTAGCTGAAGGAATACTACACATTAATCAGTAACACTTACTGTGGTGTAACATTAACAGAGTTAAATACAGTCAATTTCACCTGCTGGCTTTTGAACCAGTAGCACACCAAGACGCCTAACTGTGCGTTCACACCAAACGCGATGGACGCAATGTCATCGCCCGTAACGCGAGTATCGCGTCGCTTGATCACAAATGTCACTTTTTTGATCATCGCTTCATCACTTCATCACCTCCCGCTATTTTCTCATCAACCATGGCTGAGTTAACTACTGTAGCTGCTCTTTATCTGTTGTGGACATCCGATTTGGATCGGAGACCCAAACGCCGCCGTGTCTGGGTTCACAATATCCTCCAGAAACGCACACAGCTGGGTGAATATCATCACCTCCTGCAAGAGCTGCGTCTGGATGACGGTCGTTTCCAGCGGTACTTCAGACTGACGCTGGCCCAGTTTGAGGACCTGTTGGCCCGTATCGGTGCGAGGATCTCCCGCCTGGACACCAACTACAGGCACCTCCATCCCAGCTGCGGAGCGCCTGTCCATCTGTCTCCGGTTAGTTGCTTATAATTTCTTTATGAAAATGAACGAAATACATAGAATAAATTCAATGTAACAGGTGCTAAGTGTTTCTAATTAAAGAAACTGTTGAATTTTTTTTTTGTTTGTTTGATTTTAGTATTCTCTGTTTTCAAAGCACTTTGTAATTTTCTGGAAACATGAACAAACCACAATAACAAAATATAGCCTATAGAAAAAAACAACATAGATAGTATATGAAAACAAAAGAAATGAGTGATTTCTGTCTGTTCAAAAAGTATAAACTGAGTCCTACCCCTTCTAATTTTTTATCATATAATAATACTAATACTAATAATAGTTTTTCATGTATAAATTACTTATCTAAATTATATAAGTCCCTATATATATGTAAATATATTGCTAATGTTTGTAATTTTTAATTTCATATGGTGCTATAGGAAAAAAGTTAATATATCATTATTTTTGTGTTGCAGATATCTAGCCACAGGTGACTCATTCAGGACCATTGCGGACAGCTTCCGTGTTGGAGTCTCCACTGTCTCCAGAATAGTGGAAGATGTGGTCAGCGCTATATGGGACTGCCTTGTGGATGACTTCATGTCTGTGCCCACAACAGAAGAGTGGAAGTCCATTGCTGGGAGGTTTGAGGAGCGGTGGAACTTCCCTCTCTGCTGCGGATCAGTGGATGGGAAGCATGTTGTGCTGAAGGCCCCAGCAAACTCTGGATCTCAGTTCTTTAATTACAAAGGAACTTATTCTATAGTTCTCTTGGCAGTTGTGGATGCTGAGTACCAGT
>NC_065519.1:39781353-39790004 GCF_006386435.1 Epinephelus moara
ACCAACTTATTTTTTCTTATCCATTCCACCACAGATTGCAATTCCTGCTGTAGGGATGTATTTAACTCTGAACATTTAGGTTCTGACAACCAAATTGTAGAATCATCTGCATACATTGATATAGTAGCCTTATTTAATATAAGTGGTAAATCATTTGTGAAAATTGTATATAATAATGGCCCCAAGCAGCTCCCTTGAGGCACTCCACAGCTGACCTTCCTCTCATCAGAATAACTACCATTGAAATAAACCTGTTGTTTTCTATTTGTTAAATAACTTTTCAACCATAATATTGCTGATTGTGAGAACCCATAACATTCCAGCTTTTTAATTAATAATTCATAATCAATAATATCAAAAGCTGCTGTAAAATCCAACAGAACTGCTCCTACTAATTTCTTTTGTTCTATATTCATTAACCAATCATCTGTCATCTGAGTTAGGGCAGTCGCTGTGGAGTGCCCTTCCCTATATGCATGTTGGTAATCTGTGGTTAAATTATTTAAGGAAAAATAAGTTCTAATTTGTTCACAGACCACAGTCTCCATTATTTTACTTAAAACAGGCAGTAGACTTATAGGACGACTATTAGGTCCAGAAAAGGACTGTCTTGCATTCTTTGGCAGTGGTGTTATTTTTGCCTTTTTCCATTCTTGAGGACATAACATTTCTATCAAACTTTGGTTGATGATATGACAGATCACCGGGGCAATCAAATCAGCCACCATTTTAAGAAGTTTACCGTCTAATCCATCAATACCTGGTGGCTTATCTTTACAATTTCTCAACATGTTTTCTATATAACTAATATTTACTGTTTCAAAATTAAATTTACAATTTTTCCCTGACATTATTTTATCTTTTATTAATAAATATGATGATTCATTGTCTATGTCTTGAAAGTTATTTCTTAAATCATCTATTTTTTTAATAAAATAATTGTTTAGGTAATTTGCTATCTTTATCTCATTTATCTTATTTTCATAATATACTTTCTTTTTCTTTTTATTTAATTTGGTTACAAAATTTCTTAATTTACGGTACACTTGCCAGTCTGATTTAAAATTAGATCTATTGGCTATTAATTTAGCTTGATTTCGTTCTGTCATATATTCTTTTAATTCATTGTCTAACCATGGTGTACTGATACTTCTGACTGTAAACTTCTTTATTGGCGCATGTTTCTCTACCACTTTCATAAAAACATTATTGAACTTCATCAGTGCTGAGTCTGGATTGGTTTCCATTAAAACTTCTGACCAACAGAGCCCACTTACCTCCTCTCTGAATTTAATCTGATCAAAATTTTTGTATGATCTTTTCATAATTACCTTCGGACCTGGCTTTGGCATTTTAGTTCTTCTAGCAAGTGCCACTAAATTATGATCACTACAGCCAGCGGGTACTGATATAACTTTTGAACATAGTTCAGCTGCATTGGTAAAAATGTGATCAATGCAGGTCGATGTTTGCGTGCCATCACTTCTTATCTTTATTCTAGTTGGTTTATCTACTACCTGTATGAGTCCACATGCACTTGCCATACATTGAAGCTTATTTCTCATTGGGCACGTTCCCTGCCAATCTATGTTCAAGTCCCCCATAAAGTAAGTTTCAAAGCCTAAATTACATGCATTTTCTAGCATTTCACACACCATATCAAGATATGAACTGTTTGCACTCGGTGGTCGATAGCAGCATCCTATTAACAAAGGTTTTAAATGAGATAAATGTATTTGCAGCCATAACGCTTCTACTTCCAACGGCATTAAATCATTCCTAATTCTCATTGGCAGGTGATCCTGAATAAAAAGAGCGACTCCTCCTCCATAAGCATTTCTATCTTTTCTAACTATATTATATCCTTGTATGTTCAGTACTGAATCTTCAAAAGTTGAGTCTAAATGTGTTTCTGATATTGCTAAAATATGTAACTGATCAGTCATTAATATTTCTGTGACCTCTGTTATTTTATTTCTGATGCTGCATATATTTATATGAGCTATTTTCAGTCCCTTTTTTGGCAATTTAGCGTGTCCCAACATTAAGTAATTGATAAATAACTTTCTTGACCATCTGACCAACCTGTTTTGGAGCTCTCTCTACAACACTTACATACATACATAACATAAACTATTAAACATACAATAAAATAAATCTGAACATGAAGCCTTGCATTGACACTTAACTTGTCCATGTTCGGAAGCTTAAATAAGCTGAGATCCACATAACTTGTTGACAACATAAATTGCTTTACTTTTGATCTTTATTTCTTTACACTTAAACTTATTACTTTACTCAGGTTATTAGTACAGAAAGGTTACCATTTCATTTATCTTATAATATTATTCCATTATTCCCTTCCATTTTTCTTTTCTTTCTTTCCTTCCCATCCTTCTTTCTTTTACTCCTTTTTTCCTTTTTCCCTTTTTCTTCCTTCCTTCTTTGCCCCTCTCCCTCCTTTTTTCTCTTTTCCTCTTTCCTTCCTCTCACTCTCCCCTTGATTCCTTCCCCTTCGAAACAAAACAACTCAAAAAACCCAAAACTCAACTGAAATTATTTTCCATTTGTTTTACAGGAAGGCTGACACATTACATCCATCATTTTCTGGTTAGACAGCCTAAATTAATATTTTTGTAATGTCAAATTATATTTTCAGCCATGTCACTGGAATTACAAATCAAAGAAAAACTCACTTTACCATATTGATAGTGTCCATTGGCAGTTGATCTATATCTTGAAAATGTTTTCAGGGCACAGGGTGAGGGATCCTGGCGATGTTATGAAGGTCGAGGATGAGCTTCGGGGTGGGGGGTGAGGGGGTGGAGAGTGGCGCAGGTGTCCCTGGCGATATTTTGAAAGTTCAGGTGTCTCTTGTATTGTCCAGGGTAGGGTGGATAGAACGGGACGGGAGGGGGGGGGGACTTGATCCCTGGCCGGATGAGATAGAATGAGAGAGGGAGAGGGGAGCGCATGTCACATTCACTCACACCCACTCTCTCTCTCTCTCTCACACTCATACTCACACACACACACACACACACACACACACACACACACACACACACACACACACACACACAGAGTCAGGTAGGTTTGATCACGGTGTTAAAATACTTCTCTGCGCTCTTGGAGTCCTTGAAGTATTTCTTCTCATCTTTGTAGGTGACGATGAGAGTTGCTGGATGAATTATACCATTTCTGATTTTCTGCTCTCGTAATTTCTTTCTTATGTCCTTGAACTGGGCTCTTTGCTTGGCAACCACAGCTGTCAGATCTGGGAATATCCTCACTTTCATATCTTCGAACACGATTTCTCCTTCTTCCTTTGCCAGTTTTAGAATGGCTTCTCGTGTCGGTTGTCTCTGCAATCTGACTATCATTGCTCTGTCTCCTGATACATTGGCTTGTCCGACTCTATGGGCCACTTCCACCACCGGCTCCTCTGGAAGTTTCCCTTTGAAAACTTTTTTAAAGAGTTGTGCCATATATTCAGTCGGGTTGCCTTTTTCCACATTCTGCTTCAGTCCAAACACTCGCACATTATATCTGCGGCTATATGCTTCCAACTTTTCGGCGATGTTTTCTAATGTTTCCACTCTTTCTTTCAACTTCACATTCTCACATTCAAGTTGCTTCTTTGAAGCCTCCAGCGCTGCAATGCGCTCCTCCGCATAGGTGAGCCTCTCGTTACATTGTTTCACTTCTGCTTTCACCGATGTGATTTGCGGCTGGAGTGCACTGATTGCAGTAGTTATCTCCTCTCGTATAATAGCTCGCATTGAAATCAGCATTCCACTCTGATTCTCGTCTAAACTATGTTCGAGTGTTGCCATTGTTACAGGAGGGCTCCGATTTGACACAGGTGTTTCCTCCGGTGAACTGGACTGATCAATCAGATTCTTCTTCCCTTTGTTCTTCTTTCCTCCCGTCATCAGGCCACTTCAAGTCACCTTTTTTACTCAACGTTTCCGTCTTGTTTCACTTGAATCTTGTCTCATATCCAAGGATTAGATCAAATTTCCAAGAATTAGATCAAATTTCTCAAAATGTTTGTGGAGCTCCGCTCTCGTGTGCTCACCTATTGCAACCGGACATGACGTTAGCATTGTGTTGGAGTTGGAGTTGTTTGTTTGGCCAGTGATGAATAAGAATAAAAAACACTGACATATCCATTTCATTATTTTTCAAAGGGTCCAAAAAATAACCCTCTGGAAAGATTTTAAGCACAAGTGGCCCATTGTAACTGCACAACAGTGCTGCAGGACAGTTTTTAAAGTTACAGTTACAGTTCAGTTACAGAAAGAGTACTCGGCGATTTCTGATTCCTGAAAGGGTATTTTATAAAGACAAGCACCTTTTGTTGTTTTTGCTGAAACACAGCATGCTGTTCCACTGTCTGGTAGATCCAAGCAAAGATGCCCTTAAGGCTCAGTCAAGCATAAAGCCCCAAATATATATTGATCATTTCAGTGGCCTATAGAATCAAATTGCTCCAAACAGCCTGAGGTATTGAATTAATTAGGACTGTGCAAGGGGTAAAGTGCTGCATCAACATAATAATTGAAGAAACAATTATGTTAACAACTCTTTTACTGGGAGCACGCTGACTCTGTGTTTCATTTTTCATGGATACTCTGCACAGTGGCACAGTTTGTGCTCCCACAGTAACAACACATGTATAATGAACAGCTCCACTGTGTTACAAGATGATTAAAATATGCTCAATTTCAATTTGAAGACGCTTTGGATTGTGAACAAAGTTGAGTGAGCTCTGGTTGTCCGTCCAACATGTAATTGAATTTAATTTTTTTAAATTTTATATACTTTATTAATCCCTGAGGGGAAATTCAATTTTTCACTCTGTTGTCAATTACACACAGGTCCGAACACACACATGCACAAACTGGACCTATACATGCACTAAGTGGAGAGATGTCAGAGTGGGCTGCCCATGACAGGCGCTCCGAGCGGTTGGGGGGTTCGGTGCCTTGCTCAGGGGCACCTCGGCAGTGCCCAGGAGGTGAACTGGCACCTCTCCAGCTACCAGTCCACGCTCCATATTTTGGTCCGGACGGGGACTTGAACAGTTCGGTTCCCAACCCAAGTCCCTATGGACTGAGCTACTGCCGCCCCAAGCTGTAGATATTGTTTCAAGCCAAGAGAAAACACTCCACACTCTGTGAAGTATAGAGGCAGTGGTGGAAGTGAAAGTAATTTTAATAAAGTACTGTACTTAAGTACAGTTATGAGGCACTTGTACTTATCAATCAATCATTTAGTTCAATTAGGTCCACTTTTGTCAGCTGCTTCATAAGAGTGATAAACTTATTAAAACATAAATAGTTATAGTTCAGAAATGTGTCTCTGCTTTTCGTGTATGATGTGGTTCTGTTGGCTTCATCACACCATGACCTCCAGCAGGCACTGGAATGGTTTGCACCCCAGTGTGAACAGGTTGGGATGAGAGTCAGCAGCCTTAAATCTGAGGCCACGGTTCTCTGCTGGAAAAGGGCATTTGCACTTGTTAAATGCACATTCTTTAAACGTTAATTTGTCATCAATCTCAACTCCTAGGTATTTGTATGAGGAGACCTGCTCTACTGGTTCGCCATTAATTCTGGATGTTGGGACCAGGATCCCCTTTTTATTAAAATCAATGACCATCTCTTTTGTTTTCTTAACATTGACCTCAAGAAAGTTGTCTGAACACCATTTACTAAAACTTTCTATCCCTGTTTCAAAATGGGACAAGATATCATTCTTAAAAAACTCACTACCGCTGTATCATCAGCATATTTAAAATAAGCGTGGTCAGGGGAGGTTGCTTGACAGTTTTTGGTATATAAAATATATAGACTAGGTGACAGTACGCACCCTTGTGGTTCTCCTGTGTTAGTGCTTTTTAAGGACGAGACGCATAAGTTAAATCTGACTTGCTGGCTGTGGTTAGTCAGGAAGTTCATAATTCCAAAGAATCAGTCTAGGGTTAACTCCAAAATCTGCCAGTTTCAAAGATAAACAAAGCAATTCTTTTTTAAAACCTTCTACACAAACTTGAGGGTAGAATGGAACGTGAGATTGATCGGCGGCTTAGTGCTGCGTCTGCAGTGATGCAGGCACTGCACTGCTGTGGTGCTGGGCAGCTGAGCCGGAAGGCGAAGCTTTTAATTTACTGTTCCATCTATGTCCCAACCCTCACATGTGGTCATGAGCTTTGGGGAGCGACCAAAAGAATGAGAACGCAGATACAAGCAACCGAAATGAGTTTCTTCTGTGGGGTGGCTGGGCTCAGCCTCGGAGATAGGGTAAGGAGCTCAGATATCCAGAGGGATCTCGAAGTGGAGCCGCTGCTCCTTCCGACACAGTTCCGCGTAAGTGGATGAAAATGGATGGATAGCTATAATTCAGTGATATAATATATATTGAATGGGAATGAGTACTTTTACTAATACTGTAAGCTAAATCGTGTGTCTGCCGTTAGTGTTTTGCTGGCTGGTTAACCACACTCGTTTGCACATCTGTTGTCACCACAAGGTTAAAATACTCCCAAGATGCAACAGCTTTCCCTGAATCAATGGGGATTTTATGAACTCTCCTTCTGCAAGTTTTTGCTTTATGTCATCCGGCGACAGTAGCTCAGTTCATAGGGACTTGGGTTGGGAACCGGAGGGTCACCGGTTCAAGTCCCCATCCGGACCAAATGCGGAGTGTGGACTAGTGGCTGGAGAGGTGCCAGTTCACCTCCTCCTTCACTGCCGGGGTGCCCTTGAGCAAGGCACTGAACCCCCCAACGGCTCGGGGCGCCTGACCAAGGCAGCCCCCTCACTCTGACATCTCTCCACTTTGTGCATGTATAGGTCCTGTTTGTGCATGTGTGTGTCTTTCGGACCTGTGTGTTAATGACAAAAGAGTGAAAACATTGAATTTCCCCTCAGGGGGATTATATAAAAATTAAAAAAAACAACCGGTAGCTGGCCAGTCTAATGCAATGCATTAGTTGTGTTCTGTCTCTCTTCCTGCTTCCCTATAAGCATTGTGTATCTATTTGCATTACAACACAGACAATTGGTAGACTCAGGAAAAGTGAGAGCCAAGCTTGAAGCTTCACACGCAAATAAAGGGGAAAAAGGCAGAAAAAAAGGCCCAGACCCAACTCAACACACAAACATCGTCATGACCCACTGGGTTCAGATCAGGTTACTGAACTCAAAGCCTTGCCCAAAGGCATCTCAGGGTTTACAATAAGGAAGGGGGGACGCATCCCGCTCTTACACTCCACCACATGCAACTGCTTCCTGTCACAAGCCTGCTTCGCTACCCTTTTGGCAACCATTGCCCCGTTTAAATCCTGTATCCCATCACTACCAGCATCAGGAGCCTGTATTATGAAGCAAGGTTAAAGTGTTAGCTGGCTAATCTGTGGCTTAACTCAAGTTTTTGTGTTTGAAGCTGGCTCACTTTTCACCAGGGCAGATTATCATGGTAACACAGGCTGCAGGATTACCCAAACTGTCTATTGTATACACCCATCATAGTTTGCAGACCCACTTCCTGTTTAAAATTTGACCTACTGTGAATTGTGCACACAGTTTTCCTGTACAATTAGGGATTATTGATATAATATTAATTAGATAATCTAAATGTTTTTATTGATATAATATTAATTAGATAATCTAAATGTTTGCTTGTTACCAAACCGCCTTGTCGTGTGACTGCATATTTCTTGTTCTTGCTCAATGAACGTGGTGAGTACAAGATTCTCATAAGTTGGTGACTCTTCGCAATACTTCACACTATATTGAGAGTGGTTATGAAGGAACAGGTGAGGAATGAAACAACCTGATACTTCATGCATCATTAAGTAGTTCCTGAGTAACACAGCATGGAGGTTTATATAGTACATAATGGTGAGTTCCTCTAACAGACTAGGAGATACTATATTAATTTATCATTAGGTATTGAATAGTTCATAAATATCAGTGACATGACATGTTGACCACTTACCACATAACTTCTGAATTACTCTAATTCATTTCTAGTTTATAAGCCTATTTTATAGGCCTCTGCTTGAAAATTGCATATCCCTAATGAAATGAATATATCTCTGCAACCACAAGGTCTATTTGAATACTTTTGGTGTCATGGTAAAGGGAACACTTGTGAAATTTGTTAAGATGTGTAACTATCAGTATATGTGTTATATGTGAAGAGTAAATGAAGATGGCACACAGCACAAATGAAATATTTTGAGGTTCGCCTAAAAAAAAGCATTTTTAGGATGAGTATCTCTTTGGAATGATGCAGCTGCAGCTCTAAACCTCTATCACATCATAGTACGATATGTGAACATTAGCTCTGCAAAGGCTGATTCTGATAAAGTGAAGCAGAACAATATAAGAGAGGTTTTAGTACAGAAAATTCAGGCGAGCTCTCCAAAATTGCTCCATGTTTGCAGGGGCGGAAATCCCGGGGGGGACAGGGGGGACATGACTCCCCCTTCAGTAAAGCTGTCCCCCCCTAGAATAATTTGAGACACAATTAATAATTTTTGAACAATGCAGTAGTATTTATTGAAAGCACAATGTAAGCGGTGCTCATTATAATCGCGCAATAATGTGCTATTTAAATCTTAAAAGATTTAGTCCCCC
>NC_065519.1:39790320-39811463 GCF_006386435.1 Epinephelus moara
AACTGCAGGAAATGTTTAGTTGTTAAGCCATTTCTCATAAGTATAGACATTCACTCTGCCTGTTGGAGAGATAGAGAGAAGATTAAAGCGTCAAATTGCGGTAAAAGATGCTGTATAAAAGACAGGCTACAACTTTTTTTCCTTGTCCCCCCCTGGAATTATTCTCTAAAATTTTACTGTTAATTGTCCCCCCCAACTATGAAATGGGATTTTCGCCCCTGCATGTTTGCATGTGGTTTTTGTCATGTACAATCCTATTTCTTTCATTTTTTGTTTCTGTAAATCCCTACTGATATTTAGGGTATACACATAGAACTGTCTGTTTCCCTTATTTCCCACTCCAAACTGACCAATATGCACCTACTACATTTGAACCTGAGTTTCTATTCTGAGCTTTGGAGGCCCGTATCTCCGCAACGGCTTGGCCGATTTGAGTGAATGACACCTCGTTTGATTTGTTAGAGCCAGTAGAATGACGCTATACCCACCAAAACGAGATTGACAGAATCAGAGTCAGCAGAACGCGTTGTGGGGAGATGTCGGCTGCTGTGAGTGGTCATTGTTTTTGTTCCCCCGGAACCTTTTTCTTCCGCCCAGATTCATTTGAATGACGGACAACTTCCGGTAGTACGCGAATGGAGCGTGAAACAACAGCAGAATGTGCATTTTACGGCGAAATTAATAAGGTAAGAGCCATATTACAAATATATTTTGGCTTTCTGTTGTTGTTGTTCTTTGGGCTGTAGCTCTGTGATGGTTAAAGGGAGAGTGATTTGGAGTATACATGTGAAAAGAGTGGAGTCTCAGCTTTCATTTGAGATGAATGGTGTGTGTTTTGAATAACATGGTCGAGTTAGAGCCCGAAATATACCGAGTGGGTCGGGATATCGGTGCTGTTTGGAGTTGTTGGAGTTAGTTGTTGTTGTTGTTGTTGTTTATTTAGTTGATGTTAAAACTGAGTTTGGGGCATGTAAAAAGTTTTTTTACAGCCTTGTAGCTGAGGTGCTGCTGTTAAATTTGATGGTCAACATCACTATATTCTTCTGATCAGTGTATTGATACACACCAGGCCTTTATTAGCAGCTCCCCCATTTTGGGGACTTTAGGGTTCAACAGGTTTTAAACATTATTTACTGTATCATAAAATGTTATCCATAACTGATTGCAAATATTGAAATGTCACTCTGATGAGCAGTTAGGTCAGTCATACACTGTCAATAACCTGCAACGACAAAACATCCCTGTGCTCCCATCACAGGTTATCATTTGACAGTTATTAATTAATTTTTTAAATGTGTACATAGGCTATCTGTTACGGTCAATACAAATCCTATTATTATTATTATTATTAACTTTTTGTATAATTTATAACTTACAGAACATTTTTTATGGGAATGTAATGGTTTGCAAATCCTTTTTTGACCTCTATTCATATGAGTATAGTCCAGAGATAAGGATATATGATGGTCAAACTGATGTGTGTGTGTGTGTGTGTGTGTGTATATATATATATATATATATTAATGAATATACACCTATATTGAATTTGATGCCTGCAACACATGACAGGAGCATGTTTACCCCTATGCTACATCAACTTTTAACAACACTCAGTAAGGGTTTTAGAACTGAGGACAATAATTGTTGAAATTTGAAAATTAAATGTTTTCCCATTCTTGCTTGATATACGACTTCAGTTGCTCAACAACTGAAGGGTCTCTGTTGTTTTATACAGGGGACAGGTCTGGACTGTAGGCAGGTCAGCCTAGTACCTGCACTCTTTTACTATGAAGCCACACTGTTGTCATGTCTTGCTGAAATAAGCAGGGACGTCCCTGAAAAAGACATTGCCTGGATGGCAGCATGTGTTGCTCCAAACCCTTTATGTACCTTTCAGCATTCATGGTGCCTTCACCAATATGAAGTTACCCGTGATGCCTTGAGCACTAAGACATCCGCATACCATCACAGTTGCTGGCTTTGAAATTTAAGATGGTAACAACCTGGAAGGTCCTTTTGCTCTTTAACCTGGAGGACACAGCGTCCATGATTTCCAAAAACAATTTGAAACGTGGACTTTTAACACCACAGCATACTTTTCCACTTTGTGTCAGTCGATCTCAGATGAGCTTGCGCCCAGAGAAGTTGGGGATGTTTCTGATAAATGGCTTTCACTTTGCATGGTAGAGATTAAACTTGCATTTGTAGATGCAGAGATGAACTGTGTTTGCTGACAGTGGTTTCCCAAATTGTTCCTGAGCCCATGCAGTAATATCCTTTATACAATCATGTCAGTTTTTAATGCAGTGCAGTCTGAAGGGTCAGAAGGCACAGGCATTCAGTGGTGGTTTTCAGCCTTATGTGCAAAGATTCTCCAAATGCTCTGAATCTGATGATATTATGGATTGTAGGTGGTGAAAAAAAAAAATTGCAACTGTGCGTTGAAAGCTGTTGTCCACACAGTTTTTCACAAAGTGACCATCCTTGCCCCCCCCCCCCCAAAAAAACAAACAAAAAAAGAGACTATCAGTTTGAACATTACATATCTTGTTTTGTACTGTATTCAACTAAATATAGGTTGAAAAAGATTGGCAAATCATTTCAATGTTTTTACACAGTGTCCCAACTTTTTTTTGGTATAGGGGTTGTGTATATACACCTATTTTTTTTTACACATGCTTGGGTACATTATACTCCTGTGTTTCACCATTATTTACTCAACTTTGTTGTTCTTGTTCTGTGCCAATAAAACTGATTCTGTTTCTAAGCTAAAGCAGGGACGTAGAACCAGTGTTTCGTTGAAGATAAGAAATATTAAGTGTGCAGCGGTGACACACAAAGAAGTTGAAAGCCAGACTTTTGTCACTTAGTGAGCAACCAGAGCAGTGCTGTTAAATTCTTGTTAAAATGAATAAATCCACATTCCAACTTTCCAAACATTGTCCTTCAGTTTGTAAAACACAGTTCATCTCCTGGAGTCAAGTCAATATTAAAATGCATTAGTGCTCTGCAGAATGATATTCATGGGGTGTGCCAGCTGGATACAATTACTACTGTTGTTATTAAAACTGTGCATGAAAAGAAAATAAATAAATCATTACTTAACAAAAGTCTTCCTGCACAACTTGTGATGATGTTTAGGTATTACAAGGATTTTCAGGCACAGTGTGGGCTCTCTTTCCATACTCGGAAAACTAATTAAGAGCCTTTGAGAGAATTCTGTTTCAACAGACATGGCTGTCAGGGAAGCATTTGTGTATGTATGTTGTGAGGAATTATCTGTCATAATCGATGCTTTGGAAAGTTTTTGCAGCTCTGTGGGCAGTACTGGCTCACACCAGGAAAAAAAAAATCAACTGACAGTGACTTGAAAGTTGTTTGAAATCGATAATCCACCACACTGAACTTTTTCTGACACCTTTATTTGTTGTCAAAGGTACGTTATCTTTGTGTGGTTCTTCAGACAGCTGTGTTGAGAACTCTCCTTGTTGTTGTGTTCAGCGATACTCTGAAACCTGACATTTTAGGGTTGGTTGCCAAAAAGCTTTGGAATGATCAACTAAGCTGTCAGAAAAAAAATCAAACACCAAACAACAGAAAAAATAAATCAACTGTGAACATATTGTAGGATCTCTACAGCTAAAGAATAAGAGTAGAAAGATCGCTGTGGTAGTTTGGGCCTAAATGTGATTAGTTCATTAGGGAAAGCTGTGGTGCTTAGGATCAGTCAAATGAATGTCACTGTATCTGACCTTCAGCTACAGGGTAGTTAGACTTCCCAAACATACAACAAATGATTATTTATTATTATTATTATTACTTTTTAAACACTGATTGCTTTCAACATTACTATGTGACAATCATAACGCTTAACAACAAACAAAACAGATAAATGGGGCAAAGTTGTCACTGTGACGGATTAACTTCCTAAACTGATTTCCTTTTACACTGAAATGCAGTTAAAGCAGTAACTGGAAAGCTCTGAATCAAAAAATATTGTCATGGTCCGGCTGTGCCTCTCCTTCCTTCTTAGTATTTTCTGCCGTTTACCCCTCCTTGTGTTAGTTGTCGGTCCTCTGTTTGTCTCTCAGTAGCCCCTTTTACACTACCTCTTCAAGGCGGGAATTTCACAGCATTTTGCCACCTCACTGTTTGGCATAAAAGGTACAATTGTGGAATGGGGGACAGAATTGTCTCACCTTTAACGCAGTAGTGGAGGAAGTAACAGTGCCAAAATGATGCCGGTATAACCAGGACAGCCAGCAGGACGGGATCATTTTGATGATATCCTGCTGCCCACAGCTGGAAATTAAAAAGGCAGCTGTGGGCAGTTAGCAGCTAACTCGAAGACAAAGAACAGCAGCTGAGAATGTCTGCAAATTGGGAAAGTAATAACGTCCGAGAGCTTCTTACCCTCCGAGCAGAGGACGAGATCAACCGCCATTATACAGGGACTGTAAGGACTGTTATTGACACATTACGCCATTGTTATTATTTATAAAGAAGTACAGACTTTTTGAGATGGTTCGGGCATCTGATCAGGATGACTCCTTGGTGCCTTCTGCTATATGGAGCTTTTTCCCTAACTTTATTCAAGAGAGTGGTATATCAATTTGAGAACATTAATTATTGATTTCATGTTCAGATTTATAATATTGTCCCTCAAAACCCTGCCCTCGCACTCAAATAGCCTCTGCTTGCACTTAGATCTACCCTGTTTCTGCTCAAACTGTGTGCTCTCACTCAGATACAGTGTTGCTCGCACAGATTTCCTGCTCCAGCTTCAGCTCTTCTCCTCGCGCTCAAGCTGCTTCTGTGCGCTTGCGGAATTTCTGCTGTCAGATTTCTACCTTGCGCTTGGATTTTTTTGTGTAACAACCCTGTCAAAATCCCCCAACCAAAAGAACGCCGGGTTTATTGTTGACCAATGAAATGATCCCTGCCTCCTTGCGGGCGAGCTCGCTTTAGTTTTAGAGCATCCCAGGAGGGATTTTGGCCCACTCCTCTTTGCACATCATCTCCAAATCATTAAGGTTTTTAGGCTGACATTTGGCAACTTGAAGCTTCAGCTCCCTCCACAGATTTTCAAAGGGATTAAGGTCCGGAGACTAGCTGGGACACTCCAGGACCTTAATGTGTTTCTTCTTGAGCCACTCCTTTGTTGCCTTGGCCGTGTGTTTTGGGTCATTGTCATGCTGGAATACCCATCCATGACCCATTATCAGTGCCCTGGCTGAGGGAAGGAGGTCCTCACTCAAGATTTCACGTTACATGACCCCGTCCATCTTCCCTTTGATGTGGTGAAGTTGTCCTGTCCCCTTAGCAGAGAAACATCCCCAAAGCATAATGCAACCACCTCCATGCTTGACGGTGGGGATGGTGTTCTTGGGGTCATAGTCAACATTCCTCCTCCTCCTCCAAACACGGCGATTCGAGTTGATGCCAAAGAGCTTGATTTTTGTTTCATCTGACCACAACACCCTCCTCCAGTCCTACTCAGAATCATTCAGGTGTTCATTGGTGAACTTCAGACGGGCCTGTACATGTGCTTTCTGCAGGGGGACCTTGCAGGAGCTGCAGGATTTCAGTCCATTACAGCGTAGTGTATTATTAATGGTTTTCTTGGTGACTGTGGTCCCAGTTGCCTTGAGATCATTAACAAGCTCCTCCCGTGTAGTTCTGGGCTGTTTGCGCACTATTCTCATGATCATTGAAACCTCACAAGGCAAGATATTGCGTGGAGCCCCAGGCCGAGAGAGATTGACAGTTTTTTACGTTTCTTTCATTTGCAAATAATCGCACCAACAGTTAACACCTTCTCACCAAGCTGCTTGGCGATTGCCTTGTAGCCCATGCCAGCCTTGTGCAGGTCTACAATCTTGTCCCTGATGTCTTTGGACAGCTCTTTGGTCTTGGCCATGGTGATTGCTGCTTTTATAAAGGTAAGGAGCTGAGATTAGAAGTAGGCTTCTCTCTTAAAGGGAGAGGACTAATTTGTGTGCCTCATGGACACATAACTGTAAAGTTCTGGAATAAAACTCTGACACAGCAAAGTAGCTTTTGGTCTCTTTAGTGAACTTATGAATCTCCGTTACAATTGTTTACATTTCTGTTATCGCCGCCATCTTGATTCTGATTACATCGCTGCTTCTGCAGTCTCCACCGTGTCTATGAACCCAACAGTGAAACTAAAACACCCCCTTGTGGACTGAATAAAACAATGTCTGTTTACAACCTAAGACACATCACATGTGGAACAACTATAACATCATAACATCACATGTTATAAATCATGAACAGTACAATAACCAGTCTGTGGGAGCCAGAAATCTTGCTGGTTGGTAGGGGATCAAATACTTATTTCACTCGAGCAAATGCAAATCAATTTATAACTTTTTTCCTATGTTTTTTTCTGGATTTTTTGGTTGATTATCTGCCTCTCACTGTTAAAATAAACCTGCCATTAAAATTATAGACTGATTATTTTTTTGTCAGTGGGCAAATAATTATTTTCTGCACTGTATGTGATGCACAGCTGAAACTCATTGTAACACATGGGTAATGTGAAACAGTCATGGTTAGATTTAGGCAACAAAACTGCTTGGTTAGGTTTAGAAAGAAAATAATGTTTTGAGTTAAAATAAGTACACAACATGATGGAAATATGTCACATGAATGACGTCAGTGTGCGATGACTGTACGAAAATCATGTTTCATTGTGTTAAAACAACACTGACTGTGGTCTCCTGGATAAGGGTCTATATTCCTTTGCCTCATCCATCTCCCCTCTCCTCCACCTTATGTGGACTTTGTCCTTCTCTATACTATGCCAGTTGCTCTCAGTGTCAAGCAATGCCACAGATGGGTTTACAATGGAATAAGTTCAAAGCCTTGTGTGTCTCATAAAGATGCAAAAGAGTGCCTTTGGCGTCAATATCACATGCTCAGTGGCATGACACAGTGTCTGTATTTGACGACCTAGGAATCAGAGCTCTGATTCTCTGCCCAAGCTCAACTGGGCCTGACCCAACCCGGTGAATTCAGGCCGGGTTGGGCTGTAATTTAGCACTTTTCCCCTGGGCTTGAATCAGGTTGGGTTCTTGCCAATTTAACATTTTTCTATGAAACTGGCAGCTTTCATGCATAGATGGCAGGAGAAAACGACAGAGAAAAAGTGGGGACTGCAACTGAGAGAAGGAAATTGACAAAACAAAGGAGTAGAATATAGTGGAGAACTGAGGGACAGAGAGAGAGCGTGCACCAGAGAGAGGGACATAAAACAAGAGAGAGAGAGAGACAGACAGACAGACAGACAGACAGAGAGAGGCTTCAAGGTGACTTGGTTGACAGTGTTTCCTTCTGCTTCTCCAGCAGTGTGGGAGAGACATGCATAACATGCTGTTGTTATGCATGCTATGAAACGCTGTGCGCACTAGACACACAGAGGGGCGCAGCCCGCTCTGCTGTACTGCCGTGCGTCATAGACTTTTGAAATAAGGCGAAGAAGAATGAGATGTGTTGCGAGGAAACTTTTTCCCCATTAAAGGGTTTTTTGGGGAGTTTTTCCTCTTCCGCTGCGAGGGTCATAAGGACAGAGGGATGTCGTATGCTGTAAAGCCCTGTGAGGCAAATTGTGATTTGTGATATTGGGCTTTATAAATAAAATTGATTGATTGATTGATTGATTGACATCAGCCTTTAGCTTGTAATTAATGTTTTAATCTTTAAAAAATATATAATAAACATTTCTTTTACATTAGAAACTCTGGTTTTTAATCAGGCTCGGGTACAAAACTGCTGCCGTGGTTTGTGCTCCGGTTGGGCTGGGACAGAAACTGTGTGGGTTCATTTACGGTTGGGCCTGATTTTCTGGGCCCTATCAGAGCTCTATGGGGAATAAGAACAGGCTACTCTCTGCGTGTGTGTGTCCGTGTGTGTGTCTGTCTGGGTGTGGCACTTTTTTTTCCATTCTGCTGCCAATCAATCTGCAGACCTGTGATCCATCCACGCTTTAAGCTCTTGCAGTATATATAGCCCAGCTCAACAGCTTTCTCACCAGATTATTCAGTTTAATAATGTGGTACGTACGCTACAGCCAGTCTCTAGTTCAAGTCTGTAATTTCCTTGAGTTTGCCAGTGCTCTGAGTGACTTCATATCTACCTGTGCCTCTGGTCAGGGGTGTTGCCAGGCATACAGCTGTGCAGGGGCACAGGCCCCCAGTCACTAGCCCACCCACAGCCCACGGTCCACCTAGTTTGCTTTTTAAGCATCAAACTGTACCGCCTGCTTTTCATCTCAGGAAAACGGTCAATGACTTGACTGTGACTGACTTTATCAAGCTGATCCCTTTCAACAGCCAAGACGTTGAGGTGGTGCAGCCTGCCTTGTGACATTGTGGACCTTGTGGACCTTAGCCAAGTATGTAGATCTCTCACAGCTGCAACTGTTGATTGGAATTGTGAGAGCAATCTAAATGATCTGTGTCAACGATGGGAACATCATTGTATCTAGTGAGTTATAAACAGACTGAGTATCATTCAATTGAAGGGTTTCTCTTCTGTGGTTTAGGTATTTTTTTTGCTACTAGAACCTCCTCTGATTTCAGCTGAACCTGTAATGACCTGCCAGGCCAGAGAGGTGCTCCTCACAGAGAAAGTTGTCTGACTGTGGATCACAGGCCTGAACACCCTCTAGAATTTGGCTGTTTACAGACGAGAAGCGCTGGTCCATCGCTGCAACCATCCTGTCTAAACAAGGTAGAAACAGGTTCCTCTTTAAGTTTTCTGAATCACTGAGGTCACTTACTGCTCCACAACTAGACTCCACGACATAATCTTCCATGCGCTTCTGCCTTTGTCTGGAAGTGGCACATGGTTCAGGAATCTGATTTGCAGCACATAAGGTCTTCACTGTATCGTACAGTTCAACAGCCTTCTCATCAGTGTGCAACTGTTTCAGCGACTCACACACAGCTCCCTTAAACTTAAACTCAAGCAGCCTTTGCCAGATCCACTGACTCACTTTGTAGGTATTTATGAAGGTTCTCAGTAAGAGAGAGCAACATCTTAAACACCATAAGCATGTAAACAGTTGAAAACTGTCTGAGTCTCACATGCGGTGCAGTTCTTCAGGCTAGAGATGCACTGGATAACAGCCGGAGAGTTTTCCAGCACTGCGTTGACAGAGCGCAACTGGAATGACCTGCGTGTTTTAACAGCAGCACCAGTTCAGTTGGTTCCAAGCCCAAACAACTGACTGGCCTCCGGTATAGCGTGGCAGGTGTGACAAAGCACTAGATTCAATTGAAGGGCATAACAATGGACATAAATTGCCTCCAGACGATTAACTCTGAACCTTGCCTGCACACTAGAGGGTGACATGGGAGTAGATTTTCAGTCCCGTCCCAATCCCACAAGAATGACTCCCGTCCCATCCCGCTCCCGTGTTGTGTTTCAGTTACAGTAAAAAAAAAAACATATATCTATAGTTCATGGATCACACAATACCTACCTTACTTGAATATAAACCCAAATATGACATCTAATGTTGTGTTTTGATGTTTGTTGCCTAATTATTTTAACATTCACTCCACCTTGATGCTGTTCAGAATGATAAACAGATTTGATTTCTGATGTGGTCAGACAACACATCATAAGAACCAGTTCTGAGAGAGAAAAATGTAGTTAAAGTATTGCAGTAGAAGCAGTGTTTGGTTCCTCTGACTGATATTATTATATATGACATCATTAGATTATTAATACTGAAGCATCAGTGTTAGAGCAGCATGTTACTGTCGTAGCTGCTGGAGGTGGAGCTAGTTTCAACTACTTTATATACAGTTAGACCATAAATCAGCATAAACAGCTGTCAGCAGGTGTCCTGACTCCTTGCAACAAACAGAAAGATTGTTTTCTTTTCCCACTGCAGCACAACCAAACTGTTTCAGTAATAGGTATGACCAGTGAGCCATTGTTAGATGTTCACACTTTTAATGAGAAAAGACAAATGTTATTTTCTACATATTTCTTTTTCTGCTGTTCAGAAAACATACTGAATCATGACTTGTGTGTATTGTTACACTCCTAATCAGAACCATCTAACATTTGAACAATGAGTCCAGGGAATTTATATGTTACTATGCAGAAACAAGAATGTGTCCACATTTTCGGGACTGAGGCTGGTACGCCTCTCCTCAATTAGTCTTCCTGCAACACTGAAACTCCTCTCTGATGGGGTACTTGTTGCTGGAATTTCCAGCAGCCTTCTGGCAACCGGCACTAGCCCACCTGACATCTCCTTCCAGAAGTTGAGAAGGCACTGGAAGTTGGGTGTCTTTGTTGGCTCGTTCATATATTTGAGCACCAACTGGCGGCCCCATGACTCCTCTGTGGTGTCACCACCGTCCTCCTCCCTCTCCTCCTCCTGTACACAACTTGCGAAGAAGTTGTGCACCTCTGTGGCCACGGGGGTTGGATCTTTTGAGGAAAGAAGACAGATTGTTATAGAACACTGCACTTTGCATAACCCTTTGTGTAGTGTGTAATATATATTTATCCTAATATTGATGGAGGCAATATACAACTTGTAGGAAATTAGTGTATGTGTCCACTGTATGCTTCTCCATAATTGAGAACATTTTACAATTATATTAGAACTTTTCTGTGAGTACTCTGTCTGTAATTAGTGCTAGTGCTATGAATTACCCTGTTCAGCATGGACTGTCTCCTGTGTCTCTGCTCTTTCTGTGAATGCTGCCAGAGTGTTGATAACCTCCTCATACTCCTCAACACTGAGAGTTTTCCTCAAGAAACCCCTCAGGCTAGGAGAAAGAGCTGTGGCTATCTTGTGGTAAAGGTGGATTTTGAATTTCAACTCCACTGCCTGGGCTAACTTCCTTCAGCTAGGAGGGGGGGGGGCAGAGGATATATCAGGAATCAGGACTGTATTATATTACCTCTCTCACAATCACACTGTCTCCTTTGAATCCCACGGGAATCACGTGACCCGCAGGACTCCCGAAAAAATGTCAGCCTCTACTGCACACCTCCAACAACACCGCTCATTACAGATGCCCCATCATAAGACCGTGCAACACACATAACATCTTTGATGCCACTGAGTGACAACTGATTTTCCATTGCTGAAGTTATGCTTTCTGCATCAAATTCTCCCTCAGGGCCAGCAAACACTCCTTAATCTTACCCTCATTCACATAGCGGACACATATGGCTAACTGTTCAGTGTTGCCATCTCTGGCTTCATCGGCCATGATTGCAAACACTCCAACACGTTTGATTTCGCTTGCAATAGTCACTGATACTCCCTCAGCACAGCACTCAATCATCTCATTTGAGATTAAGGTGATAAATATGTGCTGTGTGAGGGGGCTGAGTAAGACTGCAGGAAGGGATCAAACTCCTTTAAAAGGTTCATACATTCAAGAAAATTTCCTTTATTATTGCTGGACATTTCCTCATTATGGCCACGGAATGGAATACTCTGTTTTGCAAAAAATGTTGTGGTGGCAGCAATGTGTGTCAAGTACTCACATCTCTCTATTATTTCAGCCTCATGTGCTGAGTGTGTTAGGGCCTGTGTCCACATAGCGCCTTTTCTGGCAGAAAGGCGCTGGAAGGGCGCTGTGGAGCGCTGGGATGAAGCGTCTGTGCACCCAAAAAAAAACCACTCACGAGGGTTTTCGTTTCTATGACAACAATATCTTGACAATTCCTGTAGCCGCGCAGTTTTGCAGCATCGCAAAGCAGCGAACTCCTCTGGTAATTTCATTAAAAGGCATGGCATATAGGTCCACAGTAGCTTATTATTATTATTATTATTATTATTATTATTGGGTCTTATAAGAGTGGGCTACAATGAGTACCGGGCCATCAAATCACAGCATCCGCGGTGAGAGGACACGGAATTGTGTGCGCTTTTACGCACGCGGGTGTAGGTGATCACGGATCTTTGATGTGGGAAAGATGTAGCCAGATGTATTACCTGTTTTAGATACGTGGCTGTCTGTCCGTCCGTCCGTCCGTCCGTCCGTAGCATGAGTCATGTGCACCACTTCACCACCGACCTGTGCGTAAAAGCGCAAACAGTCCCTCAGGCAGGGAGAGAGCAGCTCGCGAGGGCTCTCCCTGCCTGCAGGGCTGTCCCTCCTTGAGGCAATGAATGAGGAAATAATCGCCCCAGCGATATAACGAAATAATAAGTCCTTATCACGAGATAACAGTGCACACACAAATACATGGCCGTTCTCGTCTTCCGTATGATACATATACTGTGTTAATCTTTTAATACTACAGCTGGTGAAGTCATCATCATGTTTTATTAGTAGGATTTGTGTAAATGTACTTAGTAACTTTGCCACCACTGAATGGGTTAGAATTGATTACATGTGTGTTGCTGTAAAATATCTCAATTTATATATTGCTGGAAAAATAATTAATTTAACTAAGCTACTATTATATATATATATATATATAGCTATTGTCTCTGTTATGGTAATGTCTGTGTGACATGTCATATAACTCCGGATAGACGGACACGGCCAGCAGCTTCTCCTCCATTTTTTCTGGTTACCAGGGTGACTAATTCCGCGATATGATTGGTTGCCTGGAAAAAGCGCCGGTGACAACACCAGTGCCTTTCTGAAAAGTTCAGAGATTTTCAACTCAAAACGCTCGGAGCGGCCGCACAAAAAAGGAGGAGCCGCCGGAAAAAAGACGCTCTCTCCTCATTGGGAACAATTGAAAAAAGACGCTGGCCTTCTTCTGGCGCTCAGAAAAAGGTGCTATGTGGACACAGGGCCTAAAGCTACATTACCATGAGAAGCACAAGATTTAATGCTATGCTACTCTATCATGCTTGCTCTTTGGGCAAGTGTTTTCTCATGCTCTCTGATCCAGTGTCTTTCTCCAATTAGACATACCAGTGCTGATAAAATTATCATGTCTCACATTTTTTCCAAACATTCTGCATGAAAAACAGAAAGCTGCATCTCTAAACACAGAATATTCCAACCATGGAAATTCAGCCAACCAGGTGGCACTGAAGGATTGTTTTTTCAACCCAAACCTTTGCTGGGGATATTGAGGCAATTTTATTTGATTCGGACCATCACATTTCTGCCCCAAATCAGAGGCATCCCAACCAGATTCTGAACAGTTTTGCGTCTTGCCCCCTGACCAGTGCCTTCCTCTACAGGCCTATCTGTTTCTGTGGAATCTGTTCCCTCAGTGTGATCTCCATGGAGTGGTGATTTCTCATGTCTTTTGCCTGTCTCTCGCCTCTCTCTCTCTCTACTTCCTCCCTCTGACTTGACTGTTCATCCAGTAAACTCCCTCCTCCTTGTCCTCCTCCTCCTTGTCCTCCTCCTCCTCTTCCTCCAGCACTTTGCTCCTTATTCTCTGTTCCAGCAACATAAAAAACAGTATACTCTCTGCATGCATTCAGGCTTGTATAGCCTAATTCACAGTCTTTAAAAATATCACAAGGAAGTTGTCCTGTTTCAATGCCTAAGATATAGTTAACAAGCAAACACATGACAGCTTTAATGGACAGTAGGATTATGCTAGGTGTCTTTCCCTCTGCCGATAAAATGGCATTTCTGAACGTTATCTAAAGTGAATCTAAACCAGCCATAGTTTAATTTGGGGTTGCAATTTGCAAGACTCATATTTTTGGCGTCAACACAACAGACAAAAAGTTTGAACCACTAGACTTTTAACCAGATCTTACCTCCCTCCACCTCATTCTCATCTCTCCTTGCTGCTTCCCTGTCCCTGCCTCCTCTGTTTTGCAAAAAGAATCTCCTTATGTCCATGATGATCCATCAATGTGTAGTGGTATTAGTGTAGTGGCCGCAGCAGCTTGCCCTCCAACTCCAATTTCGCATGGACGCGCGCTAGGCTTCATGCGCGTTCCATTCACTGAATATGCACAGACGCACCCAATGCCTGCAAGTGCAACCTCTCCACTCTTTGATATGCGGCGCCAGCCCTACTGCGTGGTTGAAGTAAGAAGAAATTGTGCCCATGCTATTCTTCCTTGACACATCAGTCATAGCGTAGCCCTAAGGATATTCAGTAATGAATACGGATATTCAGTAATGAAAATAAAGAGGCTTATTTATGAAATTTGATTGGGAATTTTTACAGGGACACAGCGCATGTTTACCGAGGCACGTGCCCCAGTGAAAAGTGTCTGGCGACGTGCCTGCCTCAGGTCCGTTTTCCTCCTGTGATCCCCGCCTGCCTAACCTAGTGCCTCATCTGTCTGTTTTCCAGCAACCCTGCTCTTGGGGTGGTGCGATGTAACAATATTAGATGTGTACGTTGCCTACGGGTTACATCTGTAACAGGAAACCGATGGAATTGGGAGCCGGCAGCCCCCACAGCTGGGGAAATCACAAGTTCGCACCATTTTGGTATTCCTCTGTTTACCTATAGCAACTGACGAGGGTGTGTTGTGAGCCTGAGCCGGTGTTCGCGCTGTAGTAGTAGGTATATATAGGGCTAGTACATCTTCTTCCTCACTAATAATAGCTTACTGGTTCTCTGCTGGAAACAGCCGATGAAGTTTCCGTTAGCCATTGCTATTCTGTGCACTTGCACGGTGTGGTGATGAACTGTCTTATTGATTTCTGTTCACGTGCTGTCTTGCGGGCCTGCACGGCGGAGTGATACTGGCCAGAAAATAGTCCCAACTGATAGCAAGGTCTGACGTAATGACGGGGATGTTTTAAAATTATTGAAATAGTCTAACAAAACACATGCATACCTTTTTGTAACTTAAAAGCTTTTGGTTACGTGTCCCCCGTACATCTTCAGAACTACTTTTTCTCCGGTAAGCTACAGGCGATTTCTCAGAGCAGGAGGCTGGTTGACAATAGTGACACTGTCACATCAGAGCTACAGATGGTCAGCGTTTCACACAACTTCATGTCCAAAAACCTGAACTATCACTTTAAGGTTGCGGTACCTGTACACAATGATGGGTCCCCATTTACCCACAGTTTTAGGTTTCTGGGGGGTTGGTAACACATCGTATTTAGCCCCAACCAGGAATCTAAAACGATTCTCCTCCATATTCCACAGGTCCCTCCATCTGAGCTTCCTCTTCTCTACACTTTCCCAATTCAACCACTGTCCCTGCTTAGCCTGGGCCACTACCTTTGCACCCCTTAGCATCTCCTCCTGTTATGTATCTGTTCCACAACCAGCTTTCTTTTATCTTTGGGACCTGCTTTATACCATACCGGTTTGCCTGAGCCAAGCCCCAGGCCTCCCCAGCCAAACTGAACATTACCTACATTAGAACACAGTGCAAACAACAGTTATTTGCAAAGTTTTCAAAGATAAGGACCACATGTCAAAACCTTTTAAACCACCTCAAAAGAAAGCACTCGAAAGAGTATGGTGACAGACAGACAGTGAGGGGATCCTATGTGAGTGCATCAGCAGCAGCTGTTGTTGTTCCATTTATTTTTATTCTATTTTTCATGTTTATTACAATGTTACATACTGCTACCTCAAAAACAGTGTGAATAGACTAGTTTTGGTGAGGATATAATAAGCTACCTTACTGTTACAATTCCTACCAAATGTTAGATTTTTTAATATTATGAAGTGAGGTTGCACTTTATGTGTGTGTTGTTTAACTTTTGAAACCAATGTTCATTTTGGGAGTTATGCAAACGTCTCTTAATGTACTTGAATACATTCAAATAAACAAGAATTTTGTGCTCTACATAGCAGATCAGCACTCAGTGAATAACCTCCTAAGCCCTATGATAAGCTATTATGGCAAGGCTTAACTATACAGACCAGTGAGCAGTGATAACTAACATGTCTTTGGGGTCATCAGGTGGGAACCTCCTTTCACCAGTGTTTTGTCCAGTTGGTCCCACGACACCTCCAGGAGGCTAGACAGTGATCTCTGGTGTCCCAGAGACACCCCTAATGCCAGGTCTCACTGCTCCCCGCACCAACCCAATAACCTCCTTTACCTTACTTACACATGGCTTTCTCAGCCCAAACAGCACTGCCACCTTCAACAACCCAGGCTCCGTACATGTGAGCTCCAGGTAGTGGCCGTGCCGATACTACCTTTCCTAGCACATTCACCATACCCTATTTCACACGCTACATATCATAACTCCATTATAAGCTAAAGTTAAAGGAGATAGAGAAGATAAACTCATAGGCTTTCTCAACCCAAACATCACTGCCACCTTCAACAAACACAGGCTAAAGTTAAGGGAGATAGAAAAGACTAACTCACAGAATCAGCAAGCACACTCACCTTGCAGCATGGTCTCAAACAAAAGAGATTCAAATAGGCCACTCCCACATTTAAATACTCTTCCTCTTCCTGGATTTCCTCCTGAGAGGACTGATTGGTGGATCTCTCCACCTGAACTCAAAGAGTTATGTACCCTGCCTAGTGGGTCCCCCTGCTGGCCCTCAACTGACATTATTCCTCCTCATCCAAATCCACTGACTAGATCTAGCTGCCTCATCTGACATTTCCCTCACTGTCTTCCTCAAACTCTGTCCCCGCACTCCGAGTTCCCCCAGGAGCGAGACAGCTGATCTTGCTATGAATCCCCTACACCCCACTTCCACTGGACAAATCCTAGTCTTCCATCCTCGCTGCTCAGCTTCTGCTCCTAAGTCTGCATACCTAAGCTTTTTTCTTTCATAGGCTTCTTCCACTGAGTCTTCCCAGGGAACTGTCAGCTCAATGAAATAAACTATCTGTTGACTCACTGACCACAACACTATGTCAGGCCTCTGCTTGGTACAAACTATTTCCAGTGTATTTCAAGTCTAAATCATGTCAAAACCTGCCTAGGATATCTGCCTGATTGCTACCCAATGTATTCTAGGGTATGTCTCACGCTTGCTGTCACTGTAAAAAATAAATTAATTGCCTTGTAAAACCAACAGAAGGAACAGGAAAAAAACATATGTCAAAGTTCATGTTCAGGTTTTAAAGAAACATGACTTTTACTTTATCATTTCTCATTCCAAGTACACTGTGTTAGTGTGCAGAGTGCTGCATTAGCTGATTGTTAGTCCCCTCTGTGGTTTAGGAGTCTTTTTGAAGCTGACAGAGGCCTTTTAGGGAGACGAAAAAGGCCTTTAAAGACATGACAAAAGCTCTAAAACTGTGCACAGAATTTATCTCAGTTTGTAAGATCATGAAAGGGGCTTCTCACACATTATCTCATTATAGTTCAGTTCTATTTTGTAAACTCCCTTATGTATCTAATGCAGGCTTTCCCCATTATAATGATGTGATTCCCAGCCTTCTCTGCCACAGATGTCATGGGGAGCTGTGAGAAATATTTTAGCGCTCTGCTACCAAAGTATGGTTCCTGATCTCTGGTGATGCTGTTGGATTCCAGTGTGGCTCCTTCAGAGATTCCTTCTCTCTTGGGGCTGATAATGATGACCATGCTTTCAGCTGGCACATATTTGCAATCTTAACATTTCATCCACTCAACAGAAACTATGATTAATGGCTGCAACCTGAACATTCTGCAGATATATAGAAGCCAGGTGGACATGGATGAAGAAAAATGATACCTGCCGAGCCTTTTTCTCACTGCTGGGTAGAGCTTCCTAACACCATCAAGGTGGCTGACAAATGAGTCAAGTTGTGGTAGGAAAACCAGTCCATCAGTTCAGCTCCGTTCTTCTACTCTGCTGTAGCCTGGTAATAATGATAAAACATGTTTAGTCCATGTATTGTGTCGTATTTCATCTGGTCAAGGAATGCTAGGAATCCATATTACAGCAGATGGGAGAGGCATATGTTCAGGGAGGCCCTGTGATTAGGAATGCACACACCACGTCCATGTACTGTACAGTTTGGTATTCATGTGCACTACATTAAGCTGTCAGCGTGCTCTCAGAAGGAAAGTCAAATTTAGAATAACTGTGAGTTCATGGGGATATTGCTCATCTTGTATTAATCCTGAACAGTGTAAATAAGTGAATGGAAGCACTGTGTTCATTGTAAAACATTTTTCTTTCTTTCTTTCTTTCTTTCTTTCTTTCTTTCAACCATGCTAGCAGTATGATTCTCAGGATAGCATTCTTCGCTGGCTGGATTGCCATGACATTTTGTATAGACATGACTCCCAGAGGTAAATCCTACTAACTTGTTGACAGTGATGGGCAAGTTACTCTCAAATGTAATATATTACATATTACTATTTACTTATTTGAAAGTAACACGTTTCTTTACAATATTAATCTCTTTGTAGAGTAATAAGTTAAGTAACTGTCCGGGAGAAGCGTAGTTCCAAGCTGAAGCCCAAGGTTCACCACCAGCCTGTTCATGTTTCTAACCGTTTTTCCCCACTCAGTGACACACACACGCTGAGGAGAAAACTCTGGTTATTGGCAGCTCTATTTTGAGAAATGTGAAGTTAGCAACACCAGCGGCTTTAGTCAAATGTATCCCTGGGGCCAGAGTGGGCGACACTGAGTCAAATTTAAAACTGCTGGCTAAGGCTAAACGTAGATTTAGTTTAACATTACACAACATACATCTATCTTTAAGTTCATGTCACCCAGTTTTATATTGTTATAACAGCATGAACCCCAACCACCAAAACATGATAACATGATAAACACACTTATACATATATATATATATATATATATATATCGATACATATAGACCAAAAGAAGAAATACAATTAACAATTAGAATTACCGCCCCTCCATGCACCAGTCAAGTTTCTCTTACAGTTTACATCTATGTCTGTGAATGGATGCTTCACACACATTCACCCCTCGACAGCACGGGAGATCTATACAATCAGCACAGTTAGAAGGTGGACACCCAAGATTAGTGTCACCAATTCAGTATGTGACCAAATTCTCCCCTTTCTGTTCCTGAGATATGACGTAGAATAATGGCCACAAAAGTGTTTTATGCAGAACATTATAATATCACAGTGAAGCTAACCTTTGACCTTTTGGATATAAAATGTCATCACTTCATTGTTTTATCCTATTGGACATTTGTGTAAAGTTTGTAATAATTGGCATATAAATTCTTGAGTTATTGCCAGAAAACATATTTTGTGAGGTCACACTGACCTTGACCTTTGACCTTCTACCAAAAAAATCCTAATCAGTTTATTGTTTAGTCCAAGTGGATGTCTGTGTCAAATTTGAAGAAAGTCCCTCCAGGCACTCTTGAGATATTGCATTCATGAGAATGAAGCAGTGAAGGTCACAATAACCTTGACCTTTGGCCACCAAAAACTAATCACTTCATTGTTGAGTTCACAAGGATGGGACAGGCAGGCGGATGGAAGGATAACCTGAAAATATAATGCCTCCAGCCATAGAGTTGCTGGTGCAGAGGCATTAAAAAGAGAAAATGGAATCCCAAGTTTGTTATTAGAGCCACCCCTAATACTGTGCATTATTTTTTCTATGTATACGAAGGACATTAAATCTTTCAGCCAAGAATTAGAAGATGAAGGCTTTTGATCCTTCCAATGAAGTAAAATATGCCGGGGGCTACAAGAGAAGCAAAAGCAATAATATTGTAGAGAAACTTAAAAATTCTACAATAACACCAAAAATAAACATCAAGGACTCTCAGGTTTATTGAGGGCTTTTGAGAGTGTATCATAGAGAGAAGACCAGAATGAACCCAGCCTTGGACATGAGAAAAACATGAGTGTGATTGGCAGGTGACAGATTTACTACATAAAGGAATCACATTCAGCCATCGGTGGCCGAGGCTCCCATACAAGGTGCCATCTGCCACCCAGTTTTTAAAAGCACTCACACACTGATGGCACATCTGGAGCAATTTGGGGTTCAGTAACTTGCCCAAGGATAATTTGACATGCCGACTGAAGGAGCCGGGGATCGAACCACTGATCTTCCAATTAGTAAAAGACCCACTCTACCTCCTGAGCCAAACAAACAAGAGAAGCCTCCACGTCTCAGTCTGGTCGGTCATCCATCTGTGGAGCTGTCAGTCAAAGCCGCTGACTCTGAGGATGTTAGTGCAGTCTGCAGTAAACACAATGCAGACTGCCACTGCTCTGACTCATTACACAGTATAAATACTGGATGAATGCTCTTACCAGCTAATTGTCATGAATACATACAAAATAATATATAGCCTTAAGCTGTGATGTCATGGTTTAAGCCCACAGTAGGAGAATATTATTTGTATTTATGTAACATAGAATAAATTACATGCTTGGAAAACTACATCTACACAACTGTTGTCACATTTATGCATGTTTCTCTATTGCTTTGAACTTCGAATACCAATTCCATAAAGCTAATAATAGAATCACTCATGCTGCAAGGGAGAGGAGAAACATGGACACAACACAGACAGTAAACACACTGAATTGATTGTATCAGAGTAACAGCATGCAGTGCCGTTTCTTGTTCATTCATCTGTATTCATTTTCTGTGTGCTGGAGTTTCATTAACAATTCTCAGATTTTTATGACAGATGATAACCTTGATGATTATCTATTTTAATGGAAGATTCTGTAAATCACTGGACAAGCAGATGTGTTTACTGCTAAACTGTTCTTTATATCACTTCCACCATTGTTTTTGTTCCATTTCTTTCCACTTCCTGTTGCTATTGGTGGCTGTAATGAAATCAAGTCAAGTCTTTATCCACTGTCAGTCTTCCTCACTGTACATTAGATTGTAATATTGCTCAGATATTTGATTGAATGTTGCAGATGTTCACAGACACAATGCAACACATTCCCACTTCTGCTGTACACAGGAAGTTGATGGAAGAAGTTTATTGAAGCATATAAGGTCAAAAGGGCACATAATGACAGGCATTGAATCTATATGGCCGGTATATATATATATATATATATATCAATCAATCAATCAATTTTATTTATAAAGCCCAATATCACAAATCACAATTTGCCTCACAGGGCTTTACAGCATACGACATCCCTCTGTCCTTATGACCCTCGCAGCGGATAAGGAAAAACTCCCCAAAAAAACCCCTTTAACGGGGAAAAAAAACGGTAGAAACCTCAGGAAGAGCAACTGAGGAGGGATCCCTCTTCCAGGACGGACAGACGTGCAATAGATGTCGTACAGAA
>NC_065519.1:39811547-39815740 GCF_006386435.1 Epinephelus moara
ATATATATATATATACATACGTATATATATATATATGTATGTATGTATATATATATATATATATATATATATATATCCATCTCACCAGTAAATTTCAATTACTATTATTATTTTGAAATATCTCTGAAAATTATGACTCCAGGTTTTCCTTGAAATCTGCTCTAGTTTGCGAATATTTTTTTATTGTGTTGTTTACCCCAAATTGGACACTGCTAATTTTGCCTTTGGCCTTGATAACAACCAATATTCAGTCAGAGCAGGAAGGCTGAATTCATGGGATATGTGTAATTTTACTACCACTACTATTTACTGCTTTATTATAATTGGATTTTCCGTGAAATCAAATATAGTGCCTCTAATGGTAGACTCAGCCAATCTTCTAGAAGTCATATGTTTACGGGAATCATTCATATGGTGTATATATATATATATATATATATATATATATATAATATATATTGGGTATTGGGTGTTTCGGGTCTTTCAACAATCAGACACCCTCTCCCAAGCGACCCAGCCGGGGTTGATCAAGCCCCGACTTGTGTCCAGGTAGCTCTACCCCACCCACGGCTCTCCTCTCCTGATCCACAGCCACCTTGATGCCACCTCTGCTGCATCAGTGGCCGACTTAATGGCTCTTCTCCTACTGGTCCCTGTGATGCCCAGCATCTTATAGACCCTACAGAGGGACTGGCCCACAAACCCTCTGCATCCCACCTCGATGGGCTCACACCTTGCTCGCCACCCATTGCTTCGGCATTCCTCCACCAGCTCTGTGTACTTGGCCCTCTTCTCATTAGCCTCCTCGATGCAGTCCTCCCAAGGCACGGTGAGTTCCAAGAGGATGACCTGCTTGGAGGCTTCAGAGGTCAGCCCTATGTCTGGCCTTAGTGATGTTGTGGTGACAGATTCTGGGAACTTCAGCTGCCTCCCCAGATCAACTTTCAGCTCTCAGTCTTGTTCCATTGCTAACAGGCCATGGGAGGTGGTCCAGGCAGCTGCTGTAGGCTTCTCCCCAGCTCTGGTGAAAGTGATGGTATTTTTCACTGGGCAAAGGCGCTTACAGTGGTTGATACCACTGCAGATGGTATCCGCTATGGCCTTCAGGACNGTCGCAGGCTGGCTCTTGACTAGTGGTACATAGCAGGGGTTGAGGTGCACCAGGTTGTGGTCTGACCTACCCAGAGGGGGGAGGAGGGAGCAGCTGTATGCATCTTTGGCGTTTGCATACAGCAAGTCCAGTGTTCATGGCGCCAGCGGTAGCGCCCTTCGGCCAGGGCTTCTGAACAGCAGTTGAGGATGTTCTCTAAAGTTCCTCTCTTGAGGAACAGAGGGCATGCTGGTGATTCGACTTTCCCCCAGCAGAACAAGTTGGATGGGCTTGGCAAGACATCATAGATAGCCTGTATCAGAAATCTTATTCAATGGGGCTCTGCTCTCCATAGCTCAGTCCACAAGACCTTGCGATCCACCGCTTTCTCCCATCGAGTCCAGGCTCCCTTCTGCCGCATTCCCACCATCTGGCATGCTCGCTTCTCCTCGACTGCTGCTCGCACCTCCTCTAGGACCAGTGACCTCCTATCCTTCCCCTGAGCCTTGTCGTAGCGAGGTGTTGTACTACTGCCCGAGCCAGCTCTTCCTTGCGCCACTGTGCCCACCAGCGCCTTGTGCCTTAGCCGTGACTCCGCTGCCTCCACTGCCTCAGCTGCCCTCCATTTCCGCCCCGTCCTGACTTCAATCCCAACTTGGGCTACTTTTGGGTCACTGGACCGTCGATACTGCAGCACCTCCCTGGAATGGGTCACCATGAACTCTTCCCTCAGGCTGCTGATAGGGAGCTTCAGCTTGTTGTTATGCCCGTACAGAGCGTTGCTGCTCAGGCTCCGAGGTAGTCCCAGCCACCTCCGCAGGAACCTGCTGACCCTCCTCTCAAAGCTCTCCACTGTAGAAATGGGGACTTCGTAGACCAAGAGGGGCCAGAGAATCCATGGGAGAATGCCATGTTGGTATATCCAGGCCTTAAACTTGCCAGGGAGGCTGGACTTTTCCACTGCAGCTAGCCAGGTTTCCAGCTCTTGGTTGGTCGCTTGTGTGGAGGCTGTGTCCCTCAGGCTGCAGTCAAACACTTTACCCAAGCTCTTTACGGGTTTCTCGGTGATTGATGGAATCTGAGTGCTGCCAAGTGTGAAGCGGAACTTTTCCATGACCTTCCCTTTCTTCAGCACAAGTGACCGCGACTTTGCCGGCTTGAAGCTCATGCGAGCCCAGGTGATCAGCTCCTCGAGGCCGTTCAGGATCCACCTGCACCCCGTGACAGATGTACTCATCACCGTCAGATCATCCATGAAGGCTTGGATAGGCGACTGTCTAACTCCAGACTTGGCGAGGGGCCCCCTGCACTGGACCTCAGCAGACTTTGCCAGCATGTTCATGGCGAGTGCAAAAAGGGTAACCGAGATGGTGCAACCGGTAATTATCCCTTTTTCCAGCTTGTGCCACTCTGAGGTTGTTGACCCAGAGGAGACTCTCAGGCTGAAGTTTGCATAGTAGTCGATGATGAGGTTTCTGACCTTGCTCGGGATGTAGTGCCGATTCAGTGCCTCTTCAACTAGCTTATGGGGTATGGACCCGTAGGCATTTGCAAGGTCCAGCCACAGTACAGACAGGTCCCCCTTGTTCTCCTGGGCTTCCTTGATCAGCTGGGTGACCACGCCTGTGTGCTCCAGACACCCCGGTACCTTTGGGATCCCTCCTTTCTGGACTGAGGTGTCGATGTACGAGTTCCTCAGGAGGTAGTCTGTCAGGCGCCTGGCAACAATGCTGAAAAAGATTTTCCCCTCAACACTGAGTAGCGAGATGGTCCTGAACTGATCGATGTTCTGTGACTCTTCCTCCTTTGGGATCCAAACCCCCACTGCAAATCTCCACTGATGAGCTACCTTGCCCCTCCTCCAGATCACCTTCAGGATCTTCCAGAGCCTGTGGAGTAGCCTTGGGCAGTTCTTGTATACCTTATAAGGTACTCCACTAGGCCCTGGGGCTGAGCTTGCTCTTGCCTTCTTGACCACCTCTTGGACCTCCTTCCAGTTAGGCTCCTTCCCATCAAAGTCCAGAGCTGGTGCAGGTGGATGAATCAGGGTCTTGCAGTGGCCCAGGTCTTGCTGCCTCAAATCATCGCTGAAGGTTTCTCTGAGGTGGTGGTTGATCTCAGCTTTGGAGCAGGTAAGTTGGCCACTGCGCTTCTGCCCTAGCAGCTGTTTTGTGAACCTGAATGGGTTTGCTAGGAAGGCAGCACGCTTCCTGGCCCTCTCCCTCCTCCTCCTTCTGTGCCACTCAGCTCTCCTCAAGGTTGTGAGCTTCTTGCGGATTATGCTACGAAGCTCGGCAAAAGGTGCCCTCTCCTCCTCACTCACCATCTTGAACTGCAGCCTCAAGCTCTTTAGCTCTTGCCTGAGCAGGTGGATCTTACTTGCTCTGTTGTTCATGGTGTAGGGGAGTTTCGCTGCTCGCTTCTCCTCCAGCCCGAATCTCTCAGCTGCTAGGCTGATGATGATGGTGGTCATTGACTGGAGGCGTCGATCAGCCTCACCCTTGGCAGTGGCTTCTAAGATGGAATCGGCATCCTCGTCAAACTGGAGCCACTCCTTGTCCTTGCTGGCTTGGGGCCACTTCACCCGACGATGTTCTGATGCTCTGTGTGAGTCTGGTGCTTGCGTCACCTGGAGGCTCCGGGCACTGTGGGGTGACTCCGGGCCTGGCTCCTTCTGCGTCTCACCAGGCGTAGTTCCTGAGCGCTGTGACACTTGCACCTTCTGCACACATTTCATCTTGGCCTGGTGGATCCTCAGACCGTGTCGGTTCTTGCATACCTTGCCGCATATGCATTCCATAGTCGCCGTCGTGTTTCTGTTGCCATGTGTCGTCATCGTTTTATCTGTCCGGGTGGGATTCCCCTATCCTGACCCGAAAAGATGCAGAAAAATTGGTCCACGCTTTTGTTACCTCTAGGCTGGATTACTGTAACTCTCTATTATCAGGTAGCTCTAGTAAGTCCTTAAAAAATCTCCAGCTAATTCAGAATGCAGCAGCACGTGTACTAACAGGAACTAAGAAACGAGATCATATTTCTCCTGTTTTAGCTTCTCTGCACTGGCTCCCTGTAAAATCCAGAATTGAATTTAAAATCCTACTGT
>NC_065519.1:39816419-39820592 GCF_006386435.1 Epinephelus moara
AGGGTCCAAAGGACAGAGGGATGTCGTATGCTGTAAAGCCCTGTGAGGCAAATTGTGATTTGTGATATTGGGCTTTATAAATAAAATTGATTGATTGATTGATTGATTGATTGATTCTCTTCCGCCCCCCCCTCTCGGAAATCCCTGGGGATATTTCTCCGTAGGTCGATCTGTAGCTTGTTGTGGGTTTCTTCCTCGCAGAAGAAGCAGGTCGGGCTGCCAACCCTTACTGCCCCCCAAAAAAAGTAATATAGTAAAAATGTGCAGTAACATTTTTATTTATTCAGTTATTTATTTATTTATTTATTTATTTATAAGTATTACACATTGCACTTTCATGGGAGATGAGACGATCATGGGAGATGATAGCCTATAGCCATACCAGAGGCTCTGTGAGGCTTTACTCTACAATGTGCTTTAGCCTCAATGCTGTTGATATTAACAAGCTGATGTTTGGCAGGTATAATGTTTACCAAGTTTATCTGAGTTAAGAATGTTAGCATGCTCACATTTGCTAATTAGAGCTAAACACAAAGTGCAGCTAAGGCTGATGGGAATGTTAGTTTTGCAGCTATTTGGTCCTAAACCACAGTACTGGAAAATTTTGAATCTGTGCTTGATGAAAAGGCGGCAAAGGTACAAGAATTACCCCTTTTATAATATGACAGGTCTGGACCAAAGTGGTGGATCTGTATACACTGTGCAATTTTGGGCCGTCCCAGACTAAAGATGATCAGTGTGAAAGACACGTGGTGATATATTTAGTTGTGTCTCTAAAACAGTGGTCCTATGTTGCACAGTGAAAGAGGTTCAAGGATGGCTGTTGTCATGGTCTTGCAAATTTCAAGTCTCCCAAATTTATTAGATCCATGTCGCACAGTGCCAAGTCCTGCCACAGGTATGCTATATGTCACACTAGAGGCCAATGCTGTTATGTTAAACATCATGCCTCTTTTGATTCCACGTTGATGGCACAAAGGGTCAGATGAAAGCTGTACACTGCCATCTGGAGCTAACTGCAAAATATTTGAATTAGGGAAACAAATATGGAATTTGACAAGTATTTGCAAAGCATCTGTTGCAGATGCTGGAACTGAAGAAAAGTCTCCTTTGGTCCAGAACCAAAACTCGCTCACCAGGTAGGAGGGGAGCCTCTTGTGCCGTCCGATCATAAAGCTTTTTATTTTGTCTGCTGCTCTTTGTAGGCTGTCAGATGCTTTCTTATAGGCATAGTGCATGGCTCCAGTCAGCATATCTACAGGAATCCTCAGGTGGCGACCAAACATGAGGAAGGCTGGCGCGTATCCTGTGGAACCATGAGCAGTATTATATGCCTGGACTAGCCCTGGTAAATACTCCACCCACCTGTTCTGTTTTTCCACTTCCAGTGTGCCAAGGAGATTCAGAAGAGTTTGGTTGAGCCTCTCACAGGCTCCATTCCCCATTGGATGGTAGGGAGTAGTGCAGCTCTTTTGGCATCTATAGATTTGGCACAGTTTTTTAATTAATCTTGGTCTTGGTCTGAGTGAAACACTTCAGGTCAGCCAAATGGCTGGATTACATGTGTCCATAGAGCATGGGCTGTTGTCAGAGCCATTTGGTCTGGTGCGGGGACTGCCCATGCAAACTTTGAGAACAGATCGGTCATAACCAGTATATTTTGATACTTGTCTGTGGGGCGACCCAGGGTCAAGAAATCAAGGGCCACAATGTGCATTGGTGTCTTGGGTATGAGAGGAACTAGAGGTGCTTAACCTTGTGATCTGGCCTTGTGCAGAATGCAGCGTGGGCAGGCTTGAATCCTGGTATTCACAGTCTCCTCCATTTAGGGCCAGTAAAAGTTCCTCCTCAAAAGGGACAGCGACCTCTCCAACCCTGAGTGCCCCGTCTGTTGATGGTACGTTTGCCATAGCGGTTGGGCTTGGACAGCTGGAATGACAATCTGTTGAAGAGTCTCAAGGGTTTGCGAATCTTGTACATTTCTGCACACAACAACATCTTTTAATTCCATCCGCCTCCAATGGCTCAATAGTCTCTCTTTTCCACTGTTCTGGATCCCAACCCCAAATGTCAGGCACAGCGTCTGGGGTGTGTGGAGCTTCCCCCCCACCTCTCCATCACATTTTCTGAGCAACGTTCCATCGGGCAATTACCCCTGCGGCCACTGTTAACAATGTCACTTCACACACAAAACTAAACATTTTTTTCATCCTCACACAGGAAAAAGATACAACATAAAAGGAGTCATTTCCTGTCTCACATCCAATGTTATTTACATGCTTAAATGCCCGTGTGGTCTGGCATACATTGGTAAGACTTTTCTGGATCTACACTCTGGGTACCATGGCTCCTAAGGGCCTTAACGAAGACTTTGACATCAGACCATACCTTTGACCTTGTTGTTTGTTATACTGATATGTATACTTTATGCTGCTTGTGTGTGTATACTTACTGAATTGATATGTATACTTTATGCTGCTTGTGTGTGTATACTTACTGAATCATCCAATGTTGATGTTGCTATGCAGTTTATCTGTCTTTAAAAATACTTATTTTAGATCCTGTTTTTAGACAGAGGCGCCTCTTATTATAGCTCGTAGTTTATGATGGCTCTGTAGCTTGATTCCGCCTTACTCTACTATATAGGAGGTCCAGATGTTGTTAATTTGTAAAATATGTTATGTAATTTAAATTGTGTCCACATATTGTCTGCATGTGGATTTATATTACTTTGGTATTTAGGTACCTTCTATGTACTTCTCAGTGTACCTTGCTATATTTTTCATATGTATTTTTCAAATGTATTTGCTTTATATTTTTCTGTAAGTATTTTTCCAAACTGATTGATACCAATTGACACCAGCTGTGTTAAATCACATGTCTTGTATGGGCGGGTATCTTCTTAAGCTACCAACTCTCTGTCTATCCATGTAACAGCAGTTTGAGAAAGAGCCTTGTGCTCTAAAAGCCTTCAATGGGAGCTGAGACTTAGTGTGCGGTACATTTTCTCCGTTTTTCATGACTTTTATATATATGTATCCAGCACCCACTCCAAATGGACCTTGGGATGTGCGTGTTTTTTGACTATTTTTGCGTGGTTGGAGCTTTAACCACTCTCACAAGCCGTTCTTCTCCTGGTTTTTCTCCAGCTTGGACATTATTGTTGTCCTTCCCAGGGCGGTATTTGATGGTATAGTCAAAGTTAGCCAACTGTGCAACCCATCTTTGTTCCACAGCCCCCAGCTTTGCTGTTTGTAGATGTACTAGTGGGTTGTTATCTGTCACTACAGTAACCTTTGCCCCCCACAGATAAACTTCTCCACTATTGCCCACTTCATAGCAAGAAGTTCTAGTTTAAATGAACTGTAGTTTGAATCATTGCGTTCAGGCGGGTGAAGGCTCCTGCTAGCATATGCAAATACATGTTCCAGGCCATCTTGTTCCTGGGCCAGGACAGCCCCAAGCCCACAATTACTGGCATCAGTGTAGACAGTAAATGGGAGTGTGTAATCAGCATATGCTAAAATCGGGACTTGGAGAAGCTCTTGTTTCAGTTGTTGGGAGGCTGCTTCACACTGATCAGTCCACTGAATAGAGGGTGAGCGCCGGCCCGGGCTGCGCCCAGTACCAGCTGAAAGTTCATTAAGGGGTTTAGCAATTTTTGAAAAGCCCCGTATGAAACGCCTGTAATGTCCCACAACCCCTAGGAATGCACGGACTTGCCTTACAGTGCTGGGGGGCTGCCAATCCACAACAGCTGCCCCTTTGTCAGGGTCAGACTCCCTGGCTGGTGACCACATGTCCTAAAAACTTCACTTGTTTCTGGAAAAGCTGGCATTTCTCTGGGCGGAGTTTGAGGCCATATTGTCCCAGGGCTTGGAACACTGNAAATTGTTGCCACCGGTACTTCTTGCGCATTTTTGTAGATCGGTCACTTTATCACGTTACCTTTTTTCCGGCAAACAGAGCAGACAGCTACGTTCGGGGTCTGACATGCGTGACGTGATTGTAGTTATCGTCCAATGGGACGCTTGGAAAAAAGAAAAAAAACCTTGGAAAAATGGCGCTGCATGTAGAGCCATACATACATACCCTAATAAGTCTCTTTTATGTCTTCAATACATAACTTGGTCTTTACACGTTACAGACTTTTTTTAAACAGTCTGTGTAGGT
>NC_065519.1:39821092-39821613 GCF_006386435.1 Epinephelus moara
TTCACAAATTTGAGGTCTGTTATCTTGCTTGGGATCTTCACCTGTCATTTATCTGTCAAAATGATGAAACGTCATAAAAACGACCCCCCCTCCCGCCACTAGATTAATCTTTGTTGCTATTTTTTTTAAATTTGTTTGCTATCATCACATTAGCATAAGAAATGGAGTGCTGTATGCATTTAATTCAGAGAGATGGACCAATCACTCCTTTTACAGACACAGGATGGCAAAAATTTGTTAAATCAGTGTTTGAGTGGAAAGATTTAGGTACTGAAGAGAGTCTTGTAGCTTTAGAGGCAGTGCGGAGATTTAACTTTCACAGCCAGGAANTTAGGGACTGAAGAGAGTCTTGTAGCTTTAGAGGCAGTGCGGAGATTTAACTTTCACAGCCAGGAACCTGCTGAATATGCTATACCAGCTAATGCTGGCTATCACAGGGACTGCTACATCCATTTTACTAACATAACAAAAATAAAACGAGCCCAGAAGAGAAGAGAAAAGGAAGCTTTAATTCAAAAGGA
>NC_065519.1:39822809-39826228 GCF_006386435.1 Epinephelus moara
GTAGGACATCAGAGGGAAAACCAGAGGACATTTTCTCCATAAAATATCACCCGGTTTTACTAAAATTGCTGTTTTGTGCGACATACTAACGTGCATAGTTTAGTTTTTTGAAGCCACGGGTCATGGTCAAAGTTACAGAGTGTTGCTTTAACAAGCACTACATATATGAATAAAGATGTGTCTTCACATACAATAATTGTGATGTCACAACCCAGTGATGTAGGGGAATAAGAATGGTGCACAGCCTCAAACCAAGGTGAAGCCTGAATCTGTGGATGTCTTCTGTTTGTCTTTTAGTGCTAGAAGTAGCAACAGAGACAGAGGATGGTGAGGAAACTCCAGCAAAGACACGGGCTCTAAGATCACACACAAGTGACTTCCATACATCTGAGAGAGCACCACACCTGCTCCCAATACAGTGTTTGATTTGCAAACATGAAAAACACAGATTTGAAGCACACAGCTGGAAGAGAATAAAAGAAAAACTTTCTCGGTGTGATACACTCACTGCAGGGAAGTTACTTCTTGCTGCTGAAGAAAGACAGGATGAGAGTCTGCTTCTACACATTCGTGACAGGGACCTAGTGGCTAGTGAGGCACGATACCACTTCTCCTGTTTCAGAGACTACACACGGTACCTGTCAAAAAAGAAAAGTGAGACCACAGAAAGCAACTTGTATGAGAATGGGTACAAACATTTCTGTAAAACCGTGATCGAGGAGAAGCTTGTAAAAAAACGGGAGGTGCTTCGACTCTCAAAGCTGAATATGCTTTTTAAGAATGTTGTTCTGGAAAGGGAGGGAGTTAACATTCAAACATACAAGGCTCACTTACTCAAGGCAAGACTTCAAAAGTCACATCCTTTCTTGAGATTTCAAAAGGCATCTACAACATATCTTGTGTATGTTGATGATCTGACAGCTGAGGAGATCATTCATGAAGTTGCCACTTCCTCCTCTTCCTCCTCTTCCTCCTCATCTGAAGACAGTGAAGGAGAAACATCACTGATGACTCAAAGACAGCCTGATAATGCCACCATCACGACAGATAGGTCTCGTCTTTTATATCATGCAGCGGTCACCCTGAGGGACATCATCTGTAAGACATCAAAAACATCACCAAAGCTCCCATGGCCTCCAAGAGCAACTGACCTTACACTGAATAATGCCCTGGACTTCGTACCTCACCAACTTTTTAACTTTGTTGCATGGACATCTGGCATTTCAACACAACCATCAGACAATGAACGTGTTGAGGTTACTTTAGAGGACAGCAGAAAGATAGTGTCAACTTGTCAGGATCTCATTACCTTGGCGACCAAAGGACGGTGGCTCATGCCAAAACAGTGCTCTCTTGCAATGGCAGTTCGGCATATGACAGGCTCAGCACAGCTCATAGGGTTGTTGAATGGTCTTGGCCACTGCTCATCTAACTCCCAGGTTCTTGAGCATGATACAGCCCTTGCTCACCTACAAGTGGAGAGAGGAGATATATACATCCCAGAAAACATCAGGGTTGAATTACCTGCCACACTTGTCTGGGATAATAATGACTTTGGAGAGGAGACACTTTCAGGTAAAGGAACAACGCACAACACCAATGGAATAATTATTCAGCAGACCATGGCTAGTGAGTCAGCATCTTTACCCTCCACATCATCCAGACAAAGAACAAGAGCGCGGTCTGTTCATCCTCCTCCACTAAATCTTTCAACCTACACAAGAGGAAGGAGGTCTGGTCCACAGAATGTAGTGCTCAAGGTAGATCTCCAGCAGGACAAATACAGAGATGCCCAAACCACTGGAAGGAGAACTGATGCTGCATTCTTCCTAATGAAAGTACAGGAGGCCGAGGGGAAAGTCATTCCTGGATGGACAGGTTTTAACATAATGTTAAAGCAGGACACAATCCTACCCTCTACAAATGTAGGCTACCTACCTGTCATTGATGCTAGCCCAACAGATCTCAACACTGTCCACACCATCCTGAGCCGCTCTACTGCTATTGCTGACAATCTGAAACAAAAAGAAATAGTGATAGTTATGGATCAAGCCATATATGCTAAGGCCCAAGAGATACGTTGGCAGACAAGCACTTTCTCAGAGAGACTTGTAATAAGGATGGGAGAGTTTCACACAGCTATGGCATATCTTTCCTGTATTGGGAAGCTTTTTGCTGATGCAGGCTTACAGGATGTCTTGATTGAATCTGAAGTTGTGGCTGCAGGTTCTATTGATGGAGTTCTCTCAGGCCATCACTACAACAGGAGCATACGGGCACACAAGCTCCTGATGGAAGCACTGCAGAGATTGCACTGGCAGGCATACCTGGGCACTCTCACACAAGAGGACCATGCAGCAGCTTTAAAAGTTGCAACGGATTTGCGAAAGACCTTTCCAAGTGAAGAGTTCAATGCCATGTGTAGCAAGTACACAGGCTAAATTATGGTGATATGGTATGATTATTATATTAGTATTAAGCTAGCTTTTGGGCCTAGGTCTACAGAAGACAGGTTCGATTCTTAGAGGTAGTGGTACAATAAAACACGACAAACAGCACTTCAGATGCGGTTGGTACCATATATTAATGCGTGACAATACATACAGTGACCCCAATATTTACAGTCTGCAGAGTACATGAATTAAATAGAAAAGTGCACTTGACACGTCTGATGCATCAACAACATTCAAATCAAAACCAGTCTCAGTTGTAGCCAATATGGCAGCAGTTCCACACACGATATTGCGTATCGCAAAGGCACAGAGTTCATAGAGGATGAGGCGCTCAAAAACCGTCCAGCATGTGCGCCGCAAAGGTAGAGTCCAATATGTCAACTGTCCATGGGCTAGAAGCCTCAAAGTGCGAGTGCGTGTGTGTGTGTGGGTGTAAGAGAAGGTGAGGGGGGAACAAGGCTGCCAGAGCCTCCTACCAGACCAGGAGAGCTCTTAACTGGGACTGCTCGGCTCCATGCCAGTGTCTTAGCTCGCCATCGATTTGATTCTGCGTCCGTACAAGCACCTGGCCTGTATAATGTAAACAGGACCATATTTCAATAAAACATTTCACTAACTAGTTATATTGAGTGTACACCATAATTTTTACATAATTCAATACTTCATGAGCAACAATAGAATAACCATCTCTCAATAAACTGCATTTGGTTTAAACACCTTAACATCAATCCACTTCATAAATAAGCATGACAAATCTTCCCAAATTAGTGTCACTCATTTCTTAAATAACATGTCAACATTCACAAAATTATTCACAAATCAAAGTAAACATTCTATAATTGTGCTGTAGTGGCACATCAATCTCATGACACTCATTACTATGGATTCAAAAGCCAGCATTAGCATTTAGAAGCTAGGTGTGCCGTAGTCAGTCCATATAAATGCATTGACATGTGCTAATGCTAA
>NC_065519.1:39829210-39845744 GCF_006386435.1 Epinephelus moara
CTTGAGACAACTCAAGAGGAAGCAGACACCAGACTTATGCTGCATGCAGTTTGTGCAGCAAAATACAGCACTGACCTGGTGATCAAGAGCCCGGACACTGATGTCTTTGTGTTGGCACTTGCATTCTGCAGCCACATTGATGGTCACCTGTACTTCCACACAGCCAAAGAGAGAAACCCACACATTGTTGACATTAACAGCCTTCATGCCCATCTTGGCAAAGACAAATGTGAAGCCCTTGTTGGTCTGCATGCCTTCTCTGGTTGCGACACTGTGAGTGCTCTGCATGGGGTGGGAAAAGCAAAGGCATACAAGAAACTAAATTCTGAAGTTGAATATGTCAGTCTATTTAGAGAATTAGGCACTAGCTTCTTCCCATCACCAGAACTCCTTCAGGCAGTGGAAGCATTTACATGTGATCTATATGATCAAAAGGACTGCCAGGACATTAACACTGCAAGGGCTAAACTTTTCAAAACTGGAAAGTGCTCTGAGAGACGACTACCTCCAAACAAAGATTCCTTGTACCAACACATCAAGCGGGCAAACTTTCAGGCAGCAATACACAGGAGGAGCCTTGAGTGTAGGCCAGACATTCCTCCTCCCATAAGTCATGGCTGGAAGATGGCAAGAGATTTGTATGAGGTGGAATGGATGACACTCCCCCCAGCACCAGAGACGATACTGGAGCTTGTGCATTGCGCCTGTAAAAAAACCAACTGTGTTAAGGGCAGATGCACATGTAAACTGCATGAGCTGCCATGTACAAACCTGTGTCAATGCACAAATTGTGATAATGGGCCTTTTGAAGAAGACTAGGCCCATATGGCTTCATCCTTTGAGTAGGCAGTGGTGTGTGTGATGACTCCTGCAGGAGGGGAAAAAAATGATGTAACATTAGCTTTCTATATAATGTATATGTTTTGCTTTGTTTCTTTGTTACAAAACTCTCTAATGCTACACATGTGATTTACAATCAGTTCAAGCTCTTTTCAAAACCTTACTTTTTTTCGTTTAGCTGTTAGTTCTCTTCTGCTGTTTCCATGGAGGTTATGTGAGGACACAATGATTAAATGACAACATTGTTTATACATCATCATCATAGCGTGTTTGCTTGGTTTATGAGACTCAGTGATGTTGGTCAGCAGATACTCTAATAAACGTGCAACAGTCCCGGTTATTTCTACCACAAAGACTTAAGAGACCTAACGTAACCCAATGAGAAGTAAGATGCAAGCTACTTCAACTTCANGCGGGTGAAGGCTCCTGCTAGCATATGCAATTACCCATTCCAGGCCATCTTGGTCCTGGGCCAGGACAGCCCCAAGCCCACAATTACTGGCATCAGTGTAGACAGTAAATGGGAGTGTGTAATCATGCTAAAATCGGGGCTTGGAGAAGCTCTTGTTTCAGTTGTTGGAAGGCTGCTTCACACTGATCAGTCCACTGAATAGAGGGTGAGCGCCAGCCCCGGCTGTGCCCAGTACCGGCTAAAAGTGCATAAAGAGGTTTATTAATTTTTGAAAAAGCCCCGTATGAAACGCCTGTAATATCCCACAAACCCTAGGAATGCACGGACTTGCCTTACAGTGCTGGGGGGCTGCCAATCCGCAACAGCTGCCACTTTGTCAGGGTCAGGTGAGACTCCCTGGCTGCTGACCACATGTCCCAAAAACTTCACCTGTTTCGGGAAAAACTGGCATTTCTCTGGGCGGAGTTTGAGGCCATAGCGTCCCAGGGCTTGGAACACTGACTCCAGATGGTCCAGGTGATCTGAAAAACTTCTGGAGAACACAATCACATCATCCAAATACACAAGAGCTGATTCTGTTAACTGCTCTCCCAAGCACCTCTGCATTAATCTTTGAAAAGTAGCGGGTGCATTGCAAAGGCCAAACGGCATCCTTTTGAACTCAAATAGACCAAATGGTGTTGTGAATGCAGTCTTTTCTTTGTCACTTTCCTCAAACTCAACCTGCCAATAGCCACTGGCTAGATCCAATGTGGAATACCACTCTGCTTTGTTCAGGTTTGTCAGAGAGTCTTCAATACGGGGCAGGGGGAAGGCATCTTTGTGGGTGACATTGTTAAGTTTGCGGTAGTCCAAGCAAAACCGCCAAGCTCCACACTTCTTTTGTACTAAGACAATAGGGGGGGCTACAACTCTCCTTGACTCTCCCTCCAACATGCCTTTGAGTAGACTACGGATCTCCTTATAAAGTGTAGGGGGCACTGGTCTAAACCTTTCACGAATAGGCTCTGCATTACCTTTGGGGATGCGATGTTTCACAACATCAGTGCGTCCGTAGTCTTCCTCATGGGTGAAGAAGGCACGTTGCCATTTGTGGAGCAGTTGGTCCAGCTGCTGCTGTTCCCCCTCGGTCAGACCAACTCCCTTAAGGGAGAAACCAGCATTTCCACCAGCCGCTTGCAGCAGCTCCTGGTCAGCGTCGATGAGGCCAACCTCCACCACCCCTGGACTGACCTCTACGAGGGAGAACTCCTTGCCCTCCTGCACACTCCCAGGGTTGATGGCAGAAACAGTGGCCAGCCTCTGGAGCCTGCTGAGATCAACAGCATAAGGGTGTACATTGCTGACCCTTAAGGGTATCCGACCACTCCCCACTGTAACTAGAGCCCTAGCTACCTCTACACCCCCATTTTCCCCTAAGGGTTCCATCAGGCCATAGCATTGCTGCCTTGAAGAGTCAGGGGGGATCTTAGCCCATACTAGGGCTTCACTCTGTGCAGGGATGGTCACTGTGGAGCGGCTGGCTAATCTGGCTGTGGCCTGCCATTTGTTGCTAATGGAGGCTGCGTGAATATGTTGACAGTCCACAAAAATGCTATTCCACTCCCTACTGAAAATTGGGACCCGGAGCAGTTTAAGCCTGAATTCTTTCTGTGGAACAATTCCTCCCAACAATCTGCAATTACATTCATTCCTAGAATGGCCTTGTTGGCTCCCATAATGTCATCTTTAACTACCACTATACCATGTGCAGGGACCCGGACTCCGCAAACCTGGATGTCAGCGACCATGTAGCCTACATAGGGTATGTTCAGGGCGTTTACAGCTCTAAGCCAAGACAAATGTTTACTGCCCCTTAGCTGTTTGTGCTTGAGGAATTCATTACATACACTTTCACTGAACAGGGTAACCTGGGAACCAGTATCCACTAAGCACTTAATGTCTACATCATCTACTTTGACATTTACTATGGGGCAGTCTCCACTCATTTTAACATCAGGGCTGCAGTTGGTGGGGTCGCTTTCAGAAGGTCCGGACACTTGACCTGCAGTGGCCGGAGAATTTAAAAATCCTGATAAGTTGTCTTGGAGGGGCAATAACGACTAATGTGTCCCACTTCATCACATACATTGCATATTGGTTGTCCTTGAGGATCCCATTTGTATTTAGCATTGTTGGGCAGGGCTCCAGGTCTATGAGCTCAATTGGGGCCTGTAGCAGCACGAGGGCGAGGGTCAGCCTGAGTGGGTCTGTGAGAGTCTCTCAGCTTATCTAAAATAGTCTTGGTCATGGCAGTCATTTGTTCTTTTACCTCATTTAAAATCTCTGTACACAGCTCTTGTTTTCAGTCTGTTAAGGATTTTGAAACACCAGGGGTTGGTCTACTCACCGCCAAGCAGCCATTGCTCCCCCTGTTCCTCCTCCAACGCTAGTGCCTCCATTTTTACCTCATCAAAAGACACACGAGGGGTTTTCCTAACTAGTCACCGGAGCTCCTGGCGGATGGGCCCCTCCTTCAGACCCATGATGAACTGATCTCTCAATAAGACATCCCCTTGTTCCAAGCCGGTAGCATCCTTCTGTTTCAACCTAGAAAACAGCTCACGTAAACGGAGAGAGAAAGACCTGAGTGACTGATTTGGTTCTTGCCTACAGTTGAAAAACTGAGCCCTCAAGGTGGAAGCATGTGTGTTATCACCGTACAGTTCAGACAATATGTCAAAAATTTTCTCAGGAGTATCTCTATCAGTTCTTTCTAGAGTCAGAATCTCCCGTTTTGACTCCCCTTCTAATAAGACCAGCATAAAGTCTGCCTTTTGAGAGTCTCTGATTGGCTGAAAAACCCAGCATTGTCTCCACCTGGGATCTCCATTCTCCAAACTTACTCTCAGACCCAGTGCCGCTGAATTTTGGCACCCATGGGCCCCCCATAAAAAAAAGGCATCATCATAGGCTGTCCTGTGACTTGTGTTTCGTCGTCTGACATGCTGAAAAGACAGAGCTCAGCCAAGCAGAACTATCCTGCCGACAACGCCAAATGTCACGGGGAGTGAAACCCTGAATTTTCCTATCTACAGTTCTACTGGGGAGGAGTCTGTCAATCAGCACACAAACAGCAAGGTCTTTACAAAAACATTTTTTAAAAACTAAATAAAATATTTGCTGAAATAGTCCAAGACTAAAGTCTCTTAAAAAAGTCCAGTTCACCAACACACCAGCTGCTAAGAGTTCAGGGTCCAGGGAAGAGCCTCTTCTTGTATCAGCTGGGCCAGGCTGCATCCAGAAGTGGAGCGGTAGAGAGCTTAGCTGAGAGCAGACCCACACACCAAAACACACACATACACCCTGTGACACGTGGCCCAGTGAATCCCAACACTATTACACTTAAACACGTTTTAGTCATTGTGCTTGGCGTGGCAGCTAACACACTGATAACATGATGCTAATGCCACTCACAAGATTTAAATCTGCTGTTACCAGATCATTTAACACTGACAAGATACCTCTTAGAGCTGGTAATATGCTCTGCTATGCTTTGCAGTGTCTTTATGTACTAGAATTACCATTTACTGACAATAAATCTGTTTTAACATTCCCCTGTAACAATAAAACACAGCAGTTATCACTCTATCAAGCTTTATTTTGATTTGTGTATCGCTGTGGCACTGCCATAAATCATACTCTTGTGGCACTATGGCTGGGCTACAATATAATCTATACACTGTCAGAGTATTTCATTGAGGGCAGTTTCTCGTGTTGCTGAACTTGAGCATCTCCATGGCAACTACATAAATGTTTTTCCTTGCACAGACACAGGCCATCATTTGCAGGCCCATGCTGAAAAATGTGCCTCCATCTTGTGACAGATCTGTATTGTCTGCTGCAGTCATTGCCACTGAGCACAGTGTCATCGGTTGATCTTCACTGTGAAAGTTTTTCTGGACTCACAATTGCTGTGTATTTATCTTCTTCTGCTGCATTTATTGTGCACACTCAACACAGGTCTAATGGTGCTTCTTTCACATGCTGCACAACAGAGAAATAAAACTACTTAGCAGAGCAAGGACTTCATCAGCTTTACCTTGGATATTGCTGCGGATGATCCCCAGAGATTTGTTTTCATCTTTCATGCATGAACATCTCAAGAAACAATCAAGCCCCAGATTCTGGCTTAAAACATCACCCAGTAATGTCTTTGATGCCCTCACCTTGATCTGCAGCAACCTTAAATAAATCAAGATATCTACACAATCCCTGAGAAACACCACACGTCTCATTCATCACACAGTGTGCTAGTTTTCACACATTCACAACCATTTTTTTTTATCAATCATGCAACCCAAGGATCGTGTTGCAGAGAAAACAAAGCCAGCGTTTTGAAACCGAGCCTGCAGCAGGCTTGACAGAAGTACGGAAAGTTTGTTATATGATTCAACCGAGGGCTTGCCATGTGAAATAGGAGAAAATCTACCAATGCAGCAGCTTTACAAGGAGCTGTGAAGGTTGGGTGAATTTCAGTCCTCAGGTGGGGAGTTAATGGGTTATTCCAGATGAATAAAACTATGGGTTTATTTGTGTGGCTTAGTAAAGATCTGTGAAGAGAGAGGAAGAGCGCACACCAGGGTTGGAGAGGTGCTGACCATTGACGAAAATATACAAATTTGAAAAAAATGTCACGCACACACTCTAAGACTCGATGCAAAAATGTTTTCTTTTATTCAAGTACCAACGTTTCGACTAGACCGTCTTTATCAGGGTATTACAAGACACTGAGCTACCAAACATTTTATAAGACACACAGGTGAGCTCTATGATGAGAGGGAGTGTCTTCAAATACAGGCACATGCCATGGGAGGAGCCGACAATCAACACAAATTGCCACACAGATGAAACAGGAAAAAAGCACAAAATGATCAAAGCTCAATTTCCATTCAAGTATAATCTTAAAGACTAAAAAAGACAGAATATAGACAATTCAAAAGTACAATTCAAAAACACTTACATTCTTTTCAGTTATCAGAAAGTAGTAGACAATAAAAAGTATCATTATCTTAAATACAGCCAGATCAGGAAAGTATAATGCACTTAAACAACACTTAAAGTGGAAAAGAGCAGAGTAACCCTGTTTCTTGAAAAATGAATTTCTATATGAGGGAGAGACTGCAAAAACAATTGTTAGGACTTTGAAATAAGACATCTAAATATATGAAACATAACTGTAAATGATTAAGTAGAAAAATGTTAAATTTTGAATACAATTTCAGAAAAAGAATTTTTTTAGGAAAAAAATGAATTTAGAAAAACTCCACTTGCAATAGTAATGGTAGATAATTTAAATAGAAAAAAGTTAAATTTTAGGAATTTTGGAAAAATGTTTAAGGATTTAGAATCTACATAAAACTTTAAACACTCTTGTTTAAAGTATAGATCCAGAAAGCTTCTCTTTTCAACAAAAGAGTATCTTTTGTTGAAAAGAGAAGCTTTTTGGATCTATACTTTAAGCACTCTTGCTCCCAGTGGCCTTAATGTTGAGTTTAACATGTTAAACCTTTTCTTTGACTCTAGATTGTCCTGTGTCTTATAGGCATTGTGATGCATTTTCTAATCCTTTATCTTTAACTTCCTTTTATGTAGATTGTTCTAAATCCTTTAACATTTTTCCAAAAATTATGTGTTAATTAACATTAAATCACCTTGTGGGGCACCATTCCCATAAAGGGAAAAATGATAACCAATTAAAGATATCAGTCTCATAAAACACGCTAAACTATTAATTTGGAATTTTTGATTTATAGTTAAATTAATAACCATAACCAAAATTAACAGTGTGTGTGTGTGTGTGTGTGTGTGTGTGTGTGTGTGTGTGTGTGCGCGCGCGCGCGTGTGTGTGTGTGTGTGCGTGCGTGCTTGTGTGTGTGCGAGAGAGAGAGAGAGAGAGAGAGAGAGAGAGAGAGAAAGACAAAGGCGGGTGTGGTAATCAAGGGGCTGTTTGACCTACAAAACAAAATGGCTGACAACAGGGAACTACAAGATGGCCGAATCAAAGCTGGCTTCAGATCGGGGGAGGTGTTTGGCTGACCGTGTGGTCAGATCAAAGACAAAGGAAGAGAAGCAGGAACTTTGAGATGCCTGGTTGGCTGTAGCTCTGTTGAAAGCCTGTTTGTAAATGAGTCTATGAGAATGTGATATGTGTTGCAAACAGTCTGGATTAGTGCAGAGGATGTTTAGTTGTGTGCAAGAATCTGTCTGTGAACAGCATTAGCAAACTAAACACTTAGCTTTGGCGAAGCCAACTAACCAATGAACTGACTGCAAACAATCACAACAATTACTCAGGAAACAGCATTAAATCACATACAACAAGTTAAACAGTCTTGCTTAGCCTGTAAAGCTGTGATAAAGCTATGCCCAGTTGTTACGTTACCGATCCTTGAATGGATGGAAGAAAGAGTCGCTTTGTGGTGTACTGCTTTGTTAGCCGGCAGAAGAAGGTGGGAAAGAGCTGTGGTTCCAGATGTAGTCTTTGCTGTGTCCTTTTTTCCAAAGGTGAAGCTGGTTGCTCAGGGTCTTTGCAGAGTTAGACGCTGTCTGCTAACTCCCGTGAATCTGCCCGGCTTTTGGAGGAGACCAGGAGCTGCTCTCGACGCTAAAGCTTGACACACTCCGGGGCAGGCAGCTGCAGGTGTGGATGCCAGCCGGAGTCACCGGCGACCAGTGGATCTTGTTTTGCCGTAAAATTGGAGGTTTTCAAACGGAGCTTCTGAGCGCGGGGAGCTCGCGGCACTCGAGCCGTTCACTCTGAATATTCCTTCAGTTTGCTGCTTCCAGTCTACGCTTGTCCAACGCTAACTGGGGGGCTAATCACCACCAGCGGCCCACAACGGGGTCGCGCTGACGGCTATTACCCCGGCAGCTGAGAGGTCCACGCTAACACCACCAGCGCTAACCGAGGGGCTAACACCACCAGCGGCACTCAGCGGGGTCACGCCGATGGCTATTAGCCCAGCAGCTGAGAGGTCCACGCAAACACCACCAGCGCTAACCGGGGGGCTAACATCACCAGCGGCACTCAGTGGGGTCGTGCCGACGGATATAAGCCCAGCAGCTGAGAGGTCCACGCTAACACCACCAGCGGCCCTCAGCGGGGTCGCGCCGACATCTTGCATATCAAAAGTGTTAGAAAAAATTGTAAACAAGCAACTTAAGGATTCTTTGGGTGTTCATAATATTTTGTCTGATGTTCAGTCTGGTTTTCGATCTGGTTATGGCTGTATCACTGCAACACTCAAGGTCCTCAATGATGTTATATCTGCCTTAGACTCTAAACAATTTTGTGCAGCAATCTTTATTGATTTAGCTAAGACCTTTGATACTGTTGATCATTCTATCCTCGTTCGTAGGTTGGCTAACAGTGGGGTCTCTTCTCATTCACTGGCATGGTTTTCTGACTACCTCACGGATAGGGTACAGTGCGTAAAGTTAGAACATCTCCTTTCGCAGTCCCTTCCAGTTACAAAGGGTGTCCCCCAGGGCTCCATCCTAGGCCCTACACTATTTTCTATTTATATAAATGATATATAAATTATATAAAAGACGATACGGTTCTTTACACAGCTGGTCCCTCCCCCGATGCAGTACTATCATCACTTCAGAATAGCTTTTATAGGGTCCAACAGGCTTTCTCTTCTTTAAACCTCCTGCTGAACACTACTAAGACTAAGGTCATGTGATTCGGTAGGAAGGGTTTGATGCCCCTTCCACCATTAAATATTACTACTCTTGACGGAACTGTTCTAGACCAAGTCACTGAATATAAATATCTGGGTATCTGGCTTGACAGCACTTTGTCTTTCTCGCACCACATTAGCAAGTTACAGTCTAGGGTCAAATCTAAGTTAGGTTTTTTATACAGAATGCGTTCTACTTTCACTTTTATTTTATGCTTATATATAAAACTCTCCTTGGTCTGTCTCCTCCTTATCTGTGTCGGTTGTTGCAAACCACATCTGCTGCCTATAACACTCGTTCTGCTCACCATATTCTGTTGAAAATCCCCAAAACAAATAGTGTACTTGGACAGTCGTCTTTCCAGGCTGCTGCAGCCAAGGACTGGAACGACCTGCAAAAAAGCTAAAGCTGGAAAACTTCATTCCCAAGTCAATTTTCAAGGGCACGATTTTGGACATTCTCACTGAAACATGCAGCTGCTCTTGATCCAGTAGTATTTCTTTCTGGAACTTCTGTCTGTCGGCTGCCTTCTGTTTGCTCACTGTATGCTTCTTCTTCCTGCTGCTATTGTTATTGCTCTGCCAGTCTGTCTTGCTATTTGTTGTTTGTCTGTTTGTATGTTTGTTGTTTGTTGCATTGCTTGTTTTGTTTTTTTGCTGATGTTGCATTGTCCGTCCTGCTGCATGTGTGCGCTATTTTGTTGTTGCTATGCTGCATGATGCTGCTCTCTGTTAGCCACTTTATGCTGTTTGTCTTTTATGTGGTGCACGTTGTATGTGTTGCTGTTTCTTTTATCTTTTGATACCCCTCTAATCCCTGTCCCCTTCTCCTCAAGAGGCTCTTGCCTTTTGCCAGGCCGCTATTGTAAATAAGAATTTGTTCTTAATGACTTGCCTGGTTAAATAAAGGTTAAATAAAAAATAAAATAAAAAACTCAACTTGGTTCTCCTTGTTGCTCAAAAGTTAGTTGCAAACCTTGTGTTTGCAAATCTAACTTCTCTGGTTCAGGTTTGCCTCTGCCTTGAGCGTGGGCAAGTCGTGGTCCAGGAGTCTGTGAGCAATTGCCCTCCATTTAGTGGTTTGGGGCAATGGCCTCTGAGTTGGTCAGAGGTGGTGTGTGCTGCTCGACATCTCATGAGCAAGAGAGCATCTGGGCTGTTCCAGGCCCAGCAGAAAAGAGAAAGAGTCTGAAGGGAGCAGACCTTCTACAGATGCCTGTGACATCACAGAGTCACATGTCGCTGTAAAAGTCCTGTCCAATCAAGTTTGGCAACTGCTCTCACTGAGGTGAGAAATAGCTCACATTGTCTAAAGAACAAAGAGCATGCAGAGAAGAGAAGCCTTCACATGTCCAGTTTAGATTTTAACAAATGACAAATCATCTGTGGTCCTGTGAATCCCAACATCTTATAAAAAAGAGAAAATTGTTCTTGTTATGCTTTAAAACCTGTAAAACACTTGTGGAATCCTGGATGAGCCTGGATTGGTTTGAAGTGCTGTTGCAATGCACATAATGCTTAATCTGTTTCCTGCTTTTCTGACGCTATGGCTAGCACAGCACGGTCTGCTTCAAGTCAGCTGGACAGCTGATTTTGCGTGTGTTTTATTAGTCTGTGTAGGTTTCCCCCTACAGTCCAAAGACATCAGTGCTGCCAGGTGAACAATGTTCTCTCTGGCATTTAACATAGTGATAGGGATTGTATTATGATACAAACTCTGCTTTTTGCTGCAAACTCGATTCTGCATATACCACAGTTTGGCAAGAAGTTAAACAAAATATGCATCCCTCTAAAACAACACAGAAGTGTTTTCTGATCTGATGCCACAGTCAGCAGGACAACTGGTGTACTCAGGGTTAACTGCTGGCCAAACTTGAAAATAAAACCCCATTTGTAATAAACCAAAACTATCATTAACAGAAATAGTGTCTGAAATAGTGTCTCTTGTTTCCTTATAAGGCCGTCCTGCATTCATTCTACACCTGATGAGGCAATCACTGCTGGTTAATAATTCATTTACAAGGATAAAAGTGTGTATCTGAGGCCATTAAAGAGATCACTTGAAGACAAATGTGAAATGGAAAGGATTTAGACATAATAACCTTAATATCCCTGATTATAGGAAGTGTTATTTCCCCTCACTGAGGCCACCAAAATCATTTGAATTCATATGTTATTCATCAGTCTGGCCTGAGCCTCATGCTGTGAAATGTTCAAAAAGCTCCTATTAAGCAAGGGCTATTATAAACCCTGACAGGCGGCCACCTGCTGCAGCTCACCTCACATTTTCCTCCTCTCAACATTTATTAAACATTGTTATACAACAGTTAGTTCCGGCCCTGCAATCTGATTGGTCGAGAGACAGTAAAACCGTGAAGATATTGGAGTACAACATCATGGTTATTTCACTGTGTATGTACCACTCCGCNTGTGCCTGTGAAGCCACAGTCCACCATGCAGTCACCACAGACTTATTTCACCGGCTGCACAATTAATGGAAACGTGCAGATAAATGTGTATAAAGAGTAAGTGCCTGGCGCACCATGTCTGCGTTACATAGCAACGGTGACAGCGGAGTCCTGAGGGAACTATTTTTGTTGGCGGAAGACAAATAAAATGCTATATCTATTTTGTCCTCATTTTTCAACATTTCTTAATCAGCCTTGCTTATTTAACTGTTGAACTGTTGTATAAAAGCAATATCACACTCAAGCTCGTGATGTTGTACTGTGATATCGTCACGGCTGTGATTGTCTCGTGCCTACGACCGAATCACAGCCGTGACGATATCACAGTACAACATCACTCCCTCTCGTGTGATATTGCTTAATTGTACAACCAGGTGTAGGGACTGGTTCATCAGGGGTCGCCATGTGGACAAGAGCCAAAACTCTTTAAGACAGCAGATAGAATAGTAGCATCTTAGATTATATTGCATATTTCCCTGTTTGTCATGCATCTATCATACAAACAAAAGCAGACTATACTGGTCCTGCCTTAAACATTGTCACTTTCAAGCATGAGGTGAGGTTCTAAGGCTTGTTCACACTAGAACGGAATTCCCTGGGGAAAATTAAGTGGGTCAACAACAAATGACGGAGAAACCTGGAAGGGGGCGATTTGGAGGAATGGCCTGCCTGACCTGAGCCGAGTGGTGTTTTGTTATTGGCCATAACAAACACCATGTTCAAGCACAGGAAGATTCATAAGTGTGCCTGGTGCCAAAACACTCTAGGCCAAAGATCGATGATCAACCTTGTGGTCTTACTATCAGATCTGTGACAGTGTGTTTTGGACACTTGGGTGAAGAGAGAAACAGAGCTGTTAGCTGATCACCACCTGGTGGTGAGTTGGATTGGATGGTGGAGGAGGTGGCCAGACAGACCTGGTAAACCCAAACATGTAGTGAGGTTGAATTGGGAACGACTGGCCAAGGCCCCTGTCCATGAGGTCTTCAAGTTCGACCTCCAGAAGAATTTCTCGTGCATCCTGGGGGAGGTTGTGGACATGGAATCCGAGTGGTCCATATTCAAAGCCTCCGTTGTGGAAGCGGCTGCTAGGATATGTGGTTAGGAGGTTGTCAGTTCCCATTATGGCAGCAACCTAAGAACCCGCTGGTGGACACCTGTGGCTGAAAAAGAAGGCCTTTCAGGTCTGGCTGGCCCAGGGGTCACCTGAAGCAGCAGACAGGTGCAGGTTGGCCAAAGGGGCTGCAGCTATGGCAGCCGAAGCAAAAACCTGGATGTGAGAGGAGTTTGGGGAGGCTATGGAGAAGGACTTTTGGTTGGCCTCAAGGAAGTTCTGGCAAAGCATTAAATGCCTCAGGAAGGGAAGCAGGGCTTGTCTTAGGTTTTGCTCAGCAGAGACATAGAACTGCTGACCTAAACTATGGATATTGTCGAGTAGTGGAAGGAGCACTTTGAGGAACTCCTGAACCAGCTGTCATGTCTACCAAGGAAGAAGCAGAGCCTGAAGACTCGGGGAACTCTTGCCCGTGTCCCTGGCAGAGGTAGTCAAAAAGCTCCCCAGCGGCAAGACGCCGGGTGTGGATGAGATTCGCCCTGCGTGGAGGAGTGATGGTGGTTCATATTTTCAAAAAAGAAGGGTGCTGGAAATGAGGCCCCGACCATGCGGATTCCGTCCTGGCCGTCCGCCCTTGTCACCAATCCTGTTTGCGATATTCATTGACAGGATCTCGAGGGGCAGCTGGAGGGAGGAAGGGGTCGTTTTTGGGGAACTCAGAACTGCATCTCTGCTTTTGGCAGATGATGTGGTTCTGTTGACTTCATCACACTGTGACCTCCAGCATGCACTGGGGTGGTTTGCAGCCGAGTGTGAAGTAGTCAGGATGAGAGTCAGCACCTCCAAATCTGAGGTTAACATAATCAGTAACTGACTGACAGTCCAGCAGCCTAAAGACAGGTGAGCAGGTGAGTACTCAGTCAGTTCAGTCTGTTCCAATGGACATATCAACCCTCTTAACCTGGCTTCTTAGAAGACCACTCAGGAACACTCCACCCTCTCCTCCTGCCAGCACATTGGTCAAGATCACAGCCTAGCACAAATTACTGACTCACTGTATTGCTTTTTGCAGGAAAACATTTTTCATCTTTCAAGATAGCCTTCTGCTTGGTGATGTGGACATGCAACCATTAAAAAAACGAATCCAGGGATGTGATTAATTGTTATATTTTAAATGAGTAGGGGGATGACAACAAAAGTAAGGTTGTAACGCAGGTTAGGGTTAGGGTTACTGCCCAACACTGCTGTAGGGTCACTCAAATCAAAAGTTCCTTGGGGGCACAAAAAATCAATTATTTACATTTTTTACCAATTCTTCTTTCTGTGTGTATTTTATCAAATTTAAATAATCAGATACAGCCATTAAGTGAGCCCTCGTTACCTTGTCTGTATCCTACGCTGGGGTCTCATTCATAACCATTGCGTTTGCACAAATGGGACATGAAAAAGGTGTACACCACTACTCACACAAAAGTTGTGATCTATATAAAAAAGCCAACTTGACAGGAGAAAGTGCACACAAGTATTGCTCTTCTGTCTCATGCGTATTGATATTGTAAAGACAGAGGAAAGTACCAATGCAGATGGTGGGTGGTAAATCAAAGCCAGATTGCAGAAATTAGATATGAGAAGAATCATTATGTGAGCACTAGGACCACCATAACCACTAACAGATAAACAGAATCCTTTGACGGACATATAACTCATGTAGGCCTAATGGTTTCAAGAAACAGTACTTCACCCTGCCCATGTGTTATAGAGCACATTGTCCATACTTTCCCCGACTGTATCTTGCCTAAGACAATAATACCATTAGTCAGGAGTTTAATATGTGACACACTTGAAACTAAAAACAGCAAGGTCAAACTACTCCTGTTAGTCTAAGGGACACAAGAGTCTACACTTTGTGTTACAGGAAGAGTGTGTGCTGTCAGCGCTGTGTTTGTGAGTGAGCTTTCAGTGTTTGTCATCCCATTGAAATAAGGAGAAGGGATGCAATTTTCCATCCTAAGACACCTTCAGGGAGAAAAGGAAGAAAAAAAAGCTCAGCTCATAAGAAAAGCAATGTGAGGTCTGCTTTCCAGTGCCAGCATTTGTCTCTAATTCTCTCCAAGTGCCCCGGAGCAAAACAGTGAAAAGTGCTCATATTGAAAAGTGTACCTGGCAATATATCTTCCCCTGTGATGAAAAATCTACTGGTAGCTTATTATGGTGCCCAGAAAACGTATCCACACACACACCTTAAGAGAAACTGAACACAAGTCTCAGATATTTTATTTGAACTTTATTTGAAGGCCATGTGTTCAATTGGCAGGAAATGTGTTCTCAGCTTCGACAACATTGCCAAGAACCAGGATAAGGCATGACCTTTATTTCAGCCCCCTTCAGACAGAGAAGCTGCCAAACAGCTTTTTGTAGAAACTCCTGGTTCCAAACCTGCTAAAAGTGGTCTTTTGTCTATACTGAACCACTTCACACACTATTACTGTCTTACAGACAACACTGGCTACAAGTTACAAGTTGGTATATTTGTTTTGTGTATGTCATCATACCATCATACCAGGTAATGTGTAAGTCAGGTATCTTTTAGCACCTAAATTTCAAATGCTCTAAAATACACAGTCATTAGCCACTTAATTAGGTACACCTTGCTAGTACTGGGTTGGAACCCCTTTAGCCATTAGAACTGCCTTAATCTTGTTGGCATAGAGCACAAAGTGCTGGAAACATTTCTCAGAGATTTTGGTCCATATTGACATAATAGCATCACGCAGTTGCTGCAGATTTGTCAACTGCACATTAGGGCTGGGCGATAAAAAAGAGAAACTTGGACCCTCCAGTTCTATCTAATTTTAGACCAATTTCCAAACTCCCCTTTTTATCTAAAGTCTTGGAGAGCATTGGTTTTAATCAATTGCAAACTTTTTCATAGGATTTTAGTATTTATGAAAAGTTTCAGTCTGGTTTTAATCCCCGCCACAGTACTGAAACTGCCCTTTTAAGAGTTTTTAATGATCTTCTTTTAACTGTTGATTCAGGTAACCCTGCTGCTTTAGTGCTTTTAGACTTGACCGCTGCCTTTGATGCAAAGAATTGATTGATTGATTCTTTTATCTCATCTCGAAGAGTGTGTGGGTATTAAGGGTACGGCCCTTGAATGGTTCAAGTCTTATCTGTTAAAAAGGAGTTGCTCTGTCCAACTTGGTGAATTTTCTTCTTCTGTGGCCCCTCTCTCCTGTGGGGTAGCCCAGGGGTCCATTTTGGGCCCCTTACTGTTTTCCCTATATATGCTGCCCCTGGGTTCCATTTTCAAAAAATATGATATCTCCTTCCATTGTTTTGCGGACAATGTGCAGATTTATTTGCCGTTTAAAACTAATAATACAGACACACTGCAACCCTTGTTAAATTGTTTGAGAGATCTTAAAACTTGGCTGGATTTGAACTATCTGTGTTTGAATGAAAATAAGACTGAAGTTATTGTGTTTGGTTGTTCTGATCAGCTGGATGGAAGTATTGCCACTCTTGGGCCTTTAGGATCGTTAATTCAACCATTTGTTTAAAAAATGGGCTGGTTTTTGACAGTACGTTTAAATTCGACAAGCAAATTAGCTCTGTTGTCAAAACCAACTTTTTCCAGCTGAGAGTCAAGCCGTATCTGTCTTACAAGGATTTTGAGAGAGTCAGACATGCTTTCATTACAACTTGGCTCGACTACTGTAACTCTCTTTATGTGGGTCTGGACCAGTCATCACTCCGTCGCTTGCAGTTAGTGCAAAATGCTGTTTCTGGGATTTTAACTAAAACAAGAAAACATGAGCACATCACTCCAGTCTTGATCTCACTTCACTGGCTTCCTGTCCACTTCAGGATTGATTTTAAGATTTTATTGCTTGTTTTTAACGTTTTAAATGGCATGGCACCTCCTTACTTATGTGAGCTTTTACGCATCTACACACCTGTCAGAGCTTTGAGGTCATCCAGTCAGATGTTGCTGGATGTCCCTAGATCTAGACTAAAAAATAGAGGTGAC
>NC_065519.1:39852185-39917967 GCF_006386435.1 Epinephelus moara
GCATAAATTTATGATGGTCTTCACCTGATGTTCTCTTTATGTGATATTTAAAGTGTGTGGGATTTGTTTATATTTATATTTGCACTGCAGGCCTTATACCTGCACATATTCTTAAAGAGTTTCTTAAAGATTTTCTTACAGAACCTTCTTAAAGTATCTTTGTAAAGTGGTATTCTAGCATTGTTGCATTGAACTGCATTTAAAGATTGTTTCTCATCAATCAGAAACATATATTTTTCTTTTCTGTTTTTTCTTTTCTGTTTGATAATTATGATTATCGTTCTCACACCTGTGGTTTATTCACTTGATTGCGTCAGGCGACCCTGAGGGGTTGGGTGTGTATATATGGAGGTGTATTCACATTCGCTTCATGTCTGATGAAGGGCAGGGGCCCGAAACGTAACAATACATGAATAAATTGTTCAAGGAGCAGCTTCTGGTGTGCGGACTTTATCTTTTTATTCCATTCTGCTGGAAGTAGCCATCAAAAGATGGGCACACTGTGGTTGTAAAGGGAAGGACATGGTCAGCAACAATACTCAGGTAGGCTATGGTGTTTAAACAATGCTCAGTTGGTACTAAGCACCCAAAGTGTGCCAAGAAAATATCCCCCACATCATTCCACCACCACCACCAGCTTGAACCCTCAATACAAGGCTGTGTGGGTCCATGCTTTCATGTTGTTTACACCAAATTCTGACCCTACCATCTGAATGACGCAGCAGAAATTGAGACTCATCACACCAGATAACATTTTTCTAATCTTCTATTGTCCAATTTTGGTGAGCCCGTGCAAATTGTAGCCTGAGCTTCTTGTTCTTAGCTGACAGGAGTGGCACCCTGCGTGGTCTTCTGCTGCTGTAGCCAGTCTTCTAAAGGTTCGACATGTTGTTTGTTTAGATATGGTCTCCTGCATACCTTGGTTGTAATGAGTGGTTAATACCTTACTTCTTTTGGCTTCAGAGCCAATCTGTAGCCAGCAAATGGCCCAATGGCTTATGGATCTTGTAGTCAATAACACTCCTCACCTTCAGAGCTTTTAATTCTTTCCTGGCATGATAGAATGTTATAAATGTACACAAATAATAAACAAATGGCTCCTCTGTTGTCATAAGGAAAATAAAGCCTTTCTTATCAATGTGGGTTTTACCCTCTTTTATTGAAAAGTGCCTGGACATAACCTCAGGAAAAACATGTTTAAAATGTTTATTTTCTGTGATATTGTTATTGTATTGTAATTTGGACTATGTGAGGCTTCATGTTATGGTCCCACTGTGTTTTCCAGCTAATACCTCCCAGTTCTAGTCAACTGCAGCATCTTGTCTCAAGAAAATATTCAAATACGTACGTATTCTTTTTATATCTTATATATATATTTCTTTATATCTTATTTTGGTGTATCAAAACATGTCTAACTCAATTAAAGAAGCACTGATTCTGAGTGTTGAGGATAAAACTTCAGTGATATCTTTCAAATGAGGCCATGTATGTTCATTTACTAAATATGGAAAAAGAACAGCTTACAGTTTATTTTGGAGATGCCTTATATAAGCTATGTTGTATTAGCTGCAATCAGTTCTTGTAACCATAGATGGAGATGCAACAATCACCTGGATTACTCTTTATAGTAAGTAGTCTAAAGTGGGTGGTTATGTGATTTCTAAACGGACGCAGATGCTGATCCTCATAAAATGTAGATACACAGGCATAGACATCAACAGGTTGCTTTATATACAAGAGGTCAGCAGGTATGAAAGCATACACAGCGTATACAGTGGTGCTGTATTTGGACTATAAAATATAGAATTTACTGGTAAAGTGATTGCTCTATGTTATAGTGTTATTCCACAGGCATTGTTCCTTTCTCTATGTGACTGGTGGTAAGTGTTCATCAGAATGACGCATTGCCAGAAGAAACTGTTCTTGTGTCTGGTTGTTTTGGCATGTAGTGTTTCCCAGCATCTACCAGCACTAGAGAGTGCAACAACAAGGCTGCCATCCATGGCCCCATCTTGGTTGAAATCCATGTGTAGAAGAAGAAGAAGAAGAAGAAGAAGAAGAAGAAGAAGAAGAAGAAACTTTATTAATCCCCATCACTATATACACACAGGGTTAAATACACACACGCACAAACAGGACCTATACTTGCAGTCAATGGAGGGATGTCAGACTAAGGTGGCTGCCCATGGAAAAGCGACCTGAGCAGTTGGACTTTTGGTGCCTTGTTCAAGGGCACCTAAGCAGTGCCCAGGAGGCACACTGGCCCCTCTCCAGCTACCAGTCCACACTCCATATTTGGTCCAGATGGGGACTTGAACCAGCGACCCGGTTCCCAAGCCAAGTCCCTAAAGACTGAGCTATGGCCGCCCCAGGTAGGATGATCTATATTCAATGGATAGTGGGTGTGAATTACGTCTGTGGGTTCTGCTTTGACTGAGAAGGGTGTGATTTGTGGGACTGACATTTTGGAACAACTAAAACAGAGACCTTTAAATATGCCGCGAACAATGTTTTAATTTGAAAACTTTTGTATTGCATTTTATTACATATTGTAACTTGAATTATAGGAGACTTTGGGAAACGACAACTTAGACACCCATGTTGCTTCCTGATTGGGTCTTATCAGTTATGACATGAAGCCAAAAAATTATAGCTAGGTCAACATACATTTTGTGATTTCATCCTTCTTGTTTGGGTAACGTTACTCCTTTCCCATTGTCATGGCTTCCTCCAGTGATGGATAATGGTCCTCTGATATGTCGCTGTATTTTTGTAGTAACAACTCCCAATCTGTTTTCCACTGCCTTGACTGCCATAAACTCATGTTACTTTCAGTGACAGTTTCATCTCGACTTCAGTCCAAGCAAGGATATATCTGGTCTTACTTTTGCCATCTTTATAGTTTTTTTCTGTAATTACATAACCAACTGCAGAGTGGACAATCTGCTTCCTATTTACATTGGCGCACACGTGCCCAGTGTACATTCTTGGTCATGTGATATGCGTTTCAGGCTTGTTTGTATGGACGGGAATTATAAACTGCTACTTTGTTGTTGGCCAACGTGGAATTTAGCATTGTTTTTGTACTCAGACTGCTTTAAGTGTGTTTATATTTTTACAATTGTGTACCATGTTGCATCTTCGTGGTATTTGTCTCTACACTCACAAGGTGTTTGTGTTGATATATAGTCGAGTGTGTATATCACTATATGATTGTTGTTTTCTACACTTTGTATAATTAATGTGGAAGTGGCATCAGCTGTTTTTGATCATGTGACCACTTACCTATTTAAAAATGGCGTCTCCCACTGTCCTGTATGACCTGATGAAGAGCGGCAGCTCGAAACATCGTCATTTTATTCTGTGAATAAATTGCACTGAAGAGGAGCCCTGCAGTGTGCGAGCCTTTTCTTTACCTGCTCAGCTTACCTATTTAGCATTGTTCCCTCATCAAAAATGGGATTTTTCCTTTGGATTTTGGAGTATTGCAGAAAATAAGCTCTGTGGCAAACAAACAATTATGATACTTGCAGGTTTTGTTCAGCAAGGTAATGTTCACAAATTAACACCACTTGTATGATTTTGGAAGTGTAAATGCAATCAGCAGAAGTAAAAAGCTAATGTTAGGCTATAAAAACTATGCTCACACACCAGGCTGTAAAGCCATACTCAGCATGATGACATACTGTAGTCTCCTTTAGCTACTTGTTAGCAACTGTCTCTTTTTATAAGACAACGAAAAGCTTTAAAGTTCATGAGTGGGGTCTTTACTGGCATATTTTATGTCATAGAACAAAACATCAACGTTTCAGTTTGTGTTAACCACAAACTTTATTCCAGGCATATGACCAAAAACCCATTAAAAAAAACATTGACTCTGAGACAAAGGAACACGGAGTGCTAAAATGCTAACTCATTTCCAGGTTTTAAGACCTCTGAATGGTGCTACAATGCTGCAGTTTAAAATGCCATTTTAAAATGAAAATGGGACCTAAGCTGACAAATACCTGACCAACAGAATGCCTGTTTTTGTCACAGTGACCTGTCATACTTTGCAATCTGGATTCCAAGCCGAGCACAATTTTTATTTTTGTGAGAGCATTAGTGACCTTGTGTCTTGGTTGTGTATTTACAGGAATGTGAGGGCCACATGATGGATAAATGGAAACGAATCAAAAGACTGACAAAGTAGTAAAAAAAAAAAAAAGAAAAAGGCCAAGTTTGAGTCAAGGCCATGATCTCAGTGAGACAATAGATAGTTTTATTCAGCGTTGGATGGATTGCTTAAAGTACAGTGTTTTGGCCACTGCGATACATAATTCCAGAATGCTGTTATCATCTCTGTAAATGTGATGTATGCTGGCGTAAAACAGATGCATGGGCCTTTGTCTAATGCAGGCGTTATATTTCCTTACTTGTGACATTTACATGCCCAAAAAGGCATTATTACCCTGAGGCTATTGATTTCCTCTATATGTTTACTGCTCTTACTCTCAGCCTGCAAAGCAGCTTGTAAAGTTTCTTTTGGCTTAAACCTATGGCTCCTAATAATCTCAGCTGTCTGTGTGCTGTAGCTGCAACATTATGCATCCTTGTTTGAGTAAACCCTTCGAGCAGCAGATAAATCTCTCCTTCCTCTCGAGGAAGTTTGGCTTTTATTGCAGCCCTCTCCTTTGTCTGCCTGATGGATTATAGTGGAGAATTTATGCACACTTGACTTATAAATCTTGATCAGGCGCTCTTAAGCATCATAAATCACTACTTACGCCATTATCTGTGCCTGACTGTGGAGAGGCTGTAGGGATGACAAGAAGTGTTTCAGAACACTTTTTAAATATTTAGCATGTTCCTATTCATGTATTCATTCAGTCATAATAAATCAGGCTGCCGTGCAATTAGAAAAGTTTCTGAAGCCAGTGTGACTTATTTCTGCTTTGCTCATCAAAGAAAGGCACTTGTGTTTTTCATAACACCTTTCTTGGCCATGATTTGCTTTGTTAGCCCTGGGAAAGGCTCACCACCTACAGGGCCCTGTCCGCAGCTAAATGGATCACTCTGTGGGGCCGACATCTGTATTTGAACTGGCCCGGAGCCCAGTTCTCGGCCTTGGCTTCAAGCACAACACGCCATTTATAATATACACTCGTCTCCATTCTTGGATTTAACAGAAAGTGCCACTGAAGCAAAAGCTGTTCCAGAGCAACCAACAGTTGTCTGTTCCAGTTGCCTTTGCATTTGGTCCTGCTGTACAGGCTATGTGCTGTGGTTATTTGGTTTGGCACATGGATCATGTTCATATACCCGCTCAACTGTACATCCTAAAGATGAAACACAACGCTCCTTAGCCAGTGTTTAAGCCAGACATCTACAGCTGTGTTTATAGTAAGGACATGCATGTTTCTCACTGTTCTCCCATCGAAATGTTTGTTATACTTTCTGCCGTCCCAGAGTCAGTGGATACGGATGGAATTTCCAAAAGGAAAGACAAGAGGGCAAAGTAAAATGATGCACGCTGTTCTGGTGTAAAGTTTTTGAGTTGATTACAGTGTGGTTAACTAGTGCATCTTGCAGATTTGGCTTCAGAATGAAAGCCTGCATGGCCTTAAGGGAGGAGGCAGATGCTGAATCTGCTGAAGGCATTTTGAGATCTCACTCCAATTTCACAAAGTTATTCCCGCACAACTCTGCCAGTGCATGTGTTGCAGAAGCTGTAGCACTCACTAATTACATGTATAACTTCCAAGAGCAGGATTTTGGTTTTATAGCAAGGCTCCTGGTATGGTGTTGTGATTGATCTGACTTTAGCTTAATCCACAAGTTCATCTATTCTGAATAATTCAATCTTTGCTGCAACATAATACATTTATTCACACATATATGTTTGGCATCTGGTTGTGTTTGCATCATTAACACCTCTTGTTTAATCAGATATCAGCCCAAGCCACCAATCTGACAGAGATTCCACTGAAATCATCTTCTTGAACAACCCCACAAACATGACAGGTTGAAACTGACTAATCTGTTTCATATTTGGTATTTGATTAATGTAAATGGAAAGCTTGTACTGTTGCAAGGGGGAGATGAGATGTTTGTGTCTGCGACTGAACCGCAGCCAAGAATCTATGGCTGCCTGTGTTGACAGCAGCCTGGGGAGGATGTCTGATAAAAGGCCACATTAGGCATGAAATAATCTCTAAATCACCTAATGCATATCAAGATCAAAGAAGCGGGGGTGGGGAGAGGGGCTGCTGCTGAGGGGCGAGGTAGGGAGGGAGACACATAAGGAATGTTATGGGAAATCAAATAAGAGAGTAAAACATGTTCATACTCCAGCTGGCAAGATCCTGATTGTATTTTTGTTTTTGTTTTGTTTTTATTTTTGTTTTTCACTCCTTTTTTATTGATTGTCATATGAATAAAGTATCAACGTGAGCAAGATACAATCTGGTTTGTTGCAACTTGGGTCTTATTTTCAGTTATAACATTGTTCTTGTCAAAGTAATTGGTGACATCGGAAAACAATATGACATTACTGCAACACTTTATCCAGATTAAACCACTTAATTTGTGTGTAAACTGAAAGTGAGCGTGCCTGAAATGTTGCCAATAGTCCTTCACCAGAAAACTGGGTACATAATTGTAAGTACAATATGTTAAAGTTAAAGCAGGAAGTTAGACACTCTTTAAAATGATTATCCAAATTGTCAGTTTGCAGGCTATTTGCACCTGGGTGAGAATAGTCGCACTGCAGGTATTCCGCTATTGATTCCCATCCCTATGACACTTTTGCAATTGTCTAGCAGTCATCACATTGACAAGTTGAGATCAGAAGCAATCTCAGATGTTCTCTGGGTTTAAACAGGTACATTTACAAGAAAAATCTCACAGCTGCCAGAAGTCAGGTGGCATAGTATAGAGAGGGACATAGTCCATGGTAGGAGTGGGTCCATGGGGATGAATGGGTAAAGCAAAGGACTTTCACACAGGAGACTGGGGTTTGCATCCTGTGTGAATCAATGTTGGCTTATTATTTTAAGACTGAGTGAACTAATCCCTTTCATGTATAAATAATGACTTCTCCAGACTAGATTTTTTTATGGCTCTCCACCATAAACAACCATAGTCAAAGGCATTATGTTTTTGGGTTGTCCATATGTACGTGCACACATACGTCTGTCCATAAAGTGATATCTTAAGAACACCTTGAGGGAATTTCTTCAAATTTGGCACATACATCAACTTGGACTTATTGATGAGCTGATTAGATACTGGTGGTTGTAGATCAAAGGTCAAGGTCACTGTGACCTCATCTGTCTGATTCGAGTAAACACAATATCTCAAGAACACCTTGAGGGACTTTTTTCAAATTAGGCACAAACATCCACTTGGACTCGGTGATGAACTGATTAGAGTTTGGTGGTCAACGGACCTCATTCCTTGCATTCTCGCAAACGCAATATCTCAAGAATACCCCCGCTATCTCCCAATTTTACTGATATTATTCTGTATGTTATTTTATACTCAGGTCAGGTTACCTTGGGTGTTTTTAAAGGCACCTTTTAAATAAAATGTATTATTAGTAGTATTATTATTAATAATAATAACAATAATATTAATTGTTATTATTCTTTTTACTATTATTATTATTATTATTATTACTTGGACTCAAGAATCAACTTATTATAATTTGTTGGTTGAAGGTTAAAGGTCAAGGTCACTATGACCTATAATGCTAATTATGACATTATTTCACGCAAATGTCTAATGGAAAATAATGTGATGACATAATATATCCAAGAGGTCAAAGGTCAACTTCACTGTGATATGATAATATCTCAGGAACAGAAGGGTTGACATTTGGTCAGATACTGAACTGGTGACACTAATCTTGCGTGTCCACCTTGAAATCTTCTGTGCTGCAGGGTGGGAAGATGTGTGTGAACCATCCATGTTTTCAGAGATATGGATGTAAACTGCACATTAAATTTGACTGGTTTGTGGGGGCATAGAGCCGCGAGGCGTTAATTATATTTTTCTGAAGTGTTTTTATCCCTGTTCAGGCAGGACAGCAAAAGCTCAAAAAAGTGAATTTTCTTCAAAACATGACGGAATTTTCAGCATGCCTTAGAGTTTCCAACTGAGGNGGGGGAGCTGTTATGTTGTCTATTTTTACATGCTGTGTGACTGATTCACTGACTGACATGCGGAAGCGGGGGTGGGGAGAGGGGCTGCTGCTGAGGGGCGAGGTAGGGAGGGAGCTGATCGGGATGTCTTCTGGGCGCCCCCCATTAGAAGTGTTCCGGACATGTCCAACTGGTAGGAGGCCGCAGAGCAGATCCAGAACATGCTGGAGAGATTACACATCTCATCTGGCCTGAGAGCACCTCGGAATGCTCCAGAAGGAACTGTGAAGAGGGGCATCTGGAGTATTTTGCTCAGCCCACTGCCCCTGCAACCCACTCTCGGATACACAGTTGAAAATGGATTAAATTATTAACTTAACATCATTAACAGAAGATTTTATTCATAATGTACCACCTAATACTAATGGTTTGATTTTCATTTTTTGTAACTAAACATCCAGAGAGCCTTGGTATCGCCCTCACCCCTCTTTAATTTCATGAAGTGGTTTGGTCCACAGTTGGGAGAAATTTTCCTTGAGGGTTTTTTACCAGAAAGGGATCTCTTAATTAAGGTTTGGAATAAAATCATGGTTTGGGTTTGATTCAATAGCTTTCTGTCAGGAAGGGGTTTCTTGGAGAAAGCCTACAAGGAAAACTTCTGCCATGTGTGTTCAGTCCTGCCCCCATACCTGGCACAGACGGTAATCGCTAGTAGAGTGAGGAGTGTCAGTGAAGCTGAACCTCATGTGTCAGCTTCCAAAAAAAAAAAAAAAATCTGGGGAGAAGAATCGAAAAGAAACACAGGAAGAAGAAAAGAGAGGCCGACAGTATGTCACCCAATTCTTCACAAAGAAAGGTGGGTCACAGTGAGTGGTAGAAATTAACCTGTTAAGTCCATTGTAAAATAGACTATGTTAGCTCCCCTAACAGTTAATATCTTATCTGAAAATTCTGAGGGCTTCCATTTTGCTCCTCTTAACGCCACCATTTAATCATTACAGTTAAACCTTTAGCAAACTATTCATATTAAATCAGTCATTTCTGTCACTGCCTGGTACCAGGCCCAAGTACAGATGCAGCTTCATCCTCAGCAGCCCTGTCTCCACATACCTCCCACTATCACTATCTAGCACTACTCCCAACTGAGGAAGGAGGTGAGCAGTATTCTGTCAAATCTGGGTTATGATGTTATTACTGGTGGTGACTCTGATTTTTTACTTAAGTAAAATTAAAAATACCACAGTCTAAAATAGGGATGCATGATATTGGATTTCTTGTGGATATCCGATATACCGGTATTTAACGAGTCATTTGACTGATACTGATATCAACATATGCACTTTTTTCCCTGCACACCAGCAGATGGAGACATGAAAAATAATGCTTTTCAATGTATATTATATTTGGTTATTGTGCAAATTAAAAAAAGTATGTTGGTCGATTCCGTTATTTCATTTTAAAGCCAATGTCAGCTGATACCGATGACATGCTGATATTATCACGCATCCCTGTTCTAAAATTACACCATTAAAAGAAAAAGTCCTGGATTCAAAATGTTACTCAAGTAAAAGTTCAGGAGTATTATCAGCAAAATGTACTTAAAGTATCAAAGGTTAAACACGCTAATTATGCAGAATGACCCCTTTCAAAGTATAATAACTATAGAAGTTATTTCTATGATCATAACATGAGCTTACTGTGAATGGCCGGAAAAAGAGGTGGGTCTGCCCCTTATACTTGCGTATATCCTCCACTACACCACTGGTTCTGGAGGTGTGGTTACAGTATTTGCACAGGATTCACATGTCCTGTGGTGCTGGGGCCCAATGTGATATCTTTTCAAAGGGCCCAAAATCAACAGCAACAGAGACAGTTACTGAGAAAATGAAGGCAAACCTCCACGTTTGCACATGCTTTGCATGCAGCAGATTTCATTGGTAAGTGATCACTTGGCAATGACTGTGAGACCACAGAATCATAGCCTCTCCTGCTGTAATGGCAGAGCCAAATTACACCTATAAGTCAGTAAAGAAATACAACCTGAGGCAGCAAGAGTATGTCAATCAAATAAATTAAAGCTGTAAAGAATTAAAAATCTTTCAGTGGGAGAATGTACGCCAGACCCACCAAGTAGAATGGCTCATGGGGCGAGGTCATGTTTTCAGCACCACTATGGCTGGACTCTCGGGATGGCAATGGGAGTTGGTCAGCTGGACTAAAATGAATTATATTAACAAATATTTAGTGGATATCCATTAAATTGTGCGCAGATATTGCAGTTGTCACTGGAGCATCAATCGTAGCAACTCTGGTGATCCTCCTACTTTTTCTCTAGTGTTTTATTTAATTTAATTTAATTTTATTTTATATTATGTGCCCTTAACTACTGCATGGATTGCCTTGAACTTTGGTACAGACAATCAAGGTCCCCAGAGGATGAATCCTATACCCACTTTTTTCGACAGTCATGGGCTGGCTTGGCTTGGTTTGGTGTGGGCCATCAGCCGAACACAGCAGGGATTTGCATTGCCGTTACAACAGGGCTACCTGCTTGAAGGTATGTCTTGAACTGATGACAGCTTATCTTGAGAAGAATCAAGAAGAAGAATCAAGAATCAAATCTATTGTCATTATACAAGTTGTACAATGAAATTAGGGGCAATGCCTTGAGGTGTGCATAAAAACACAGATAAGAAACAGAAAAAACAAACAGAACAAAACCAGACACACTGCATTCAGTCCACCCACACATAAAATGATGTTTTAAAGCAGCGGGCTGATCCACAGCTAAAGTCCCCTGATATTTTGGCTGCATGTGATTTTCCATCACACAGCAGGGCATGTAAAAGAAGTTTACCTGTTGGAAGTGAGCTGTTTGCAGAGATGCAGTAAGAGTCCGTTGTCTGCAGCTCTTCTCACTGTAGTTGTTTCTGCTTTTACTCTTCCTCCCTGCAGGATCATTTGCCTTGCCTTTATTGAAGAAAAGCTGCTAACAAAATTCCACTAATTCAGTGATAAACGCGTTTCATTTTTTTTTTATAGATGTTATGTTGTTATAGTGTTATTTTGTTATGTGAAAACTTTTATTGTGAAGCAGCAAAAAAAAGGAAATGTTGAGTTTTCGCGCAGCGACTCCACGAAACTCCTCATACGGCTGATTACGAACATGGAACAGTAAAATAAAGCAGATATCTAATGTAAAAACAGTGTGCAGGAGAGAAACTAAACTCCAAACCACAGAGATTCACTTAGAAGCTACAAAAGCACTGAGAGCTAAACACACAGAGACTTTTGAAAACGTCTTTCTCTCTGGTCTCCTGCAGACACACATGCTTGTTTCAGAGAAGCGGGGTGGTCGGAGGTTGGTCGTGGTCAGCGAGATGTCACCGCTACCCACTTGCAGTGGGTGGCCCAGTTACATTTACTTTATAAAAAGAAGGCTGGAAGGCCAGTTACTCATCAAACTTTGAGTGATTACAAAGGGATTATATCTGAATATATTCTTTTTGGTCAGTGGAAAGTTTACATGTAGAATATAACATTCATTCTGTTGCTTTGCATCTTTTTGCTGTACATGGATGCTGCATGAATGCCTTCTTTTGGCATAGCCTGTTTCTGGACATTATACAGCTTTATTGGCAAATTTTGTTATAAGTACTCAAAAGGTAACCATGTGTAGTAAGTTACATTACCTTGATTAAGTAATTAAAATAGTTACATTACTTTTTACATTTTTAATGTGGTAACTAATGATCTGTAACCTATTATGTTTAGAGTAACCTTCCCAACACTGATAAAACAGGTATTCAAGGTTCCTGAGATGTCTCTCACTAACTTTGGTGATGCCTTCACTTTTATTAAAAGTGCCATCAGCAGATCAAACTTTTCAAAGTGAAACATCTTGACATACACTGGAGGTAATGGGCACACAATTGAGTACATTCTGTCATAATTCTTGGTACTTGTTCGTATTCTGTGTTCAGTTTAATTTTGGTCACCTACCTCTTGTCTAACAGATCAACCTCTGTTTGACTGCCTGCCCCACCCTCATGTGATGCACCTGTGCAAGCTGTTCTCACCAATTTTTCATATGTTTTCCTATGAAAAGTAATGCACCTAAATTTTTACATATTCCATGTACTTTGAAAGGCTGCGATCATGTGACCAATGTGCTGACAGCAGTATACAAGGAAGGACCCCCAAACACTTGTAAGAAGGCAGGTAGGGGTGGTGGATGGGTCACAAAAAAAACAGACTTTCACCCGGGACTTTCCCCTGGAGACACATGTTCAGATCTGTGTGAACTTCATTTTAAGCTACGTCCTCACCATGCTTCTTTTACTAAACCTAACCACAGTGACTTTTATTACCTAAACCTAGCCTCTGTAACTTTACATTAATTAGTAATTGTACAATGAGGATGTAACATCATTCGTGGGGCGCAAATTCATAGGATATCATATGTATTTTTCTTGCCTTCTTTGCCTTTGTGTGAGATTTCCAGCATTTTGTCCTCATGTTCCTAGTATGTGTTAAGACCTTTGCTCCTCTTCATTACCTACCTTTTGCCTGCCAATTTGGATACATCGCCTGTTGGACTAATTACCGGTGTATGGACCTGTGCTTGATTAAAAAACCCTAATCTGATATCCTGTCCTGAGTCTGCTTTGTGGGTCCATTTTTAGCTTGTTCCAGATACATTCACAGTGACTTTGGTGATCCCTGATGTTGAATCTAGCTCCACCAGCAGGTTGGCATTTTAGTCAACAACATGTCTACAACTTGTGGAGGAACCAATGCCATGACATTTGGTCCACACATTCATGTTCCCCAGACAACTGGCTTAGTACTATCTTGGTTATTATAAGTTGACCGCTATTCCTTAACTATCATCATCAGGCCAAAAGTTTAGTTTGTCCAAAATTTGATATACTTGGTAAATAGTATAGCTGCCTAAGTGCAGCCTCAGAGGGCCGCTAGTGTGACTATAGACTCTTTTTTGTACAGAATCAAAGGAGTGACCAAATGGACAATGACTGCAAAAAGCTTGCAAAGCTTACAAAGGCCAATCTTTTAGAGCTAACAAGCTCGTTGACTGTTCACACATTGCCTGGGGATTGTTTTACACAAGTGTGAATGAACCATAACAGACAGGCAAAACAGGACAGAATAAGGCCGTCCTTGTAGCTGACTCAGTTTGCTCAGATGTCTCTCAACATGGCTCTCAAATGTGCCAAGTTCCTTTGCAGCAGTGCAGCAGTCTTGTCTGTATACCCAATCACAGAATGCTCACATTCCCTGCTGTGAGGGAAAGCAATAACTTGGGCCAGGAGACCAGACTGGACATTTGGTGAATATTATTCCAGCTCCCCGCTGCTCCTTGAACTGCTCCATAGATCCCTAACTGCTTATTTATGTTCATACTAATTTCTGTTGATCTTCAAACTGGGTTCCTTTCTCTGGTTTCACCCTCCTGTTGTCTTGAGTTATTTTTAGGGCTGCACACTGTGTGGGCAATTGCTGCACTCTCCAAGCCCTGCCTTGTCCATCAACATTAAAGACGCATGGATTAGAAACATGCCATTGAGCAGATGTGGAGAGAACATGAGACTGTGATGCAGCTGCGCCCTCTAGCCTCTTTTATACTTTCCATGGGACCCAGTGGAGTTCACCACCAGCTAATTGCCGCACTGATTGACTCAATTAGCTGTAGAAGGTGCCTAGGTTTTTATAAGAGGATTTATTCAAGGCATCTAAAGTCCACAGGGAGAATCTGAATGTTGCTCTTGGTCAGACTACAGTCCTCAGCTCCAGGGGGTTCAAAGAAAACTCATACAGTAGCCTATGTACTCAACAAGGCTGCTTCCCCACATGGACAGGCCTTAAGTGAATTCAAGGTTTTAGATAGTTATGTAGAATAGTGAAGAGCACAATTTGTGACTAATTCTGATTGACTACTTCTTTGAGTGTTTGAATGCTTTTAACTTTTAAAAATTATTTAGGTACCATTTTCAAATAAAGTAAAGGGTTTACTAGTTGTAGCCAAGTGTTATTAATGTGTAAATAATCATTAGCTATTGCTCTGTAGATCAATGTTAAGCTATCATTTGTCAGCAATATTACGTCATTAATGAAGACAAATGGATCTAATAAAACCAGTTACATCTGCAGTTACAAATGTTAATGTCATTAATTCAGGGTCACATTGTCTTCACTTTCTAAGAAGCACATGGTTAAAGTTAGTAAATTAACTGTAATGATTAATGTTAATAAACTGTCCACTGAACACACTAAACACTTACTTAAGTAGACTGAATTAAGTACTAGGAGTGTAATGGTTCACAAAATTCACGGTCCGGTTTGGTGCGACACAGTGGTGTCATGGTACGGTAGGTATTCGGTACATCGTAACATTTTGTATTTTTACTTTTATGTTATTTTAATTTATTCTTTTATCAAAACTATTGCCATAAAATATAATTTTTGACTTGGAACAATGATGGAGCTATACCTAAGTGACCCATCTTCTGGGGTTTCTTCTTAGCAGCACATAAAACAAAAACAGCTCTTAATTAAAAAATAAATAAATAAAATGTAGTATTGTAGTTATAAACAAATTCAAATTAGGGATACACCAACTTTGAAATTCATTACACTACCTTTGAATGAGCACAAATTCAATCATACACATTTTTGAACCCTTAATGTAACCTTTCACATGAAAAACATCTTTAAATAAACTGCTTCAAAAGCCTTTTGAGTACATATATCATAATTCCCTCTCTATATTGATTTTGTCCCCCAGGGTCGATCTGTGTTCGTCCCAAATACATTTTACCAGGACACCAGCTGCTACGGGCCATCTTATCACACAACAGGGCGATCACAGAGCCTATTAGTCAAACAGTCATTGTATTCTTCTTGTACCTGCTTTTTACTTTAAGTTTGTGACCATTAGTTTCGAGCACTGCTTTTTAGCCTGTGCAAAGCTGATGTGACACAACAGGGAAAATATCTGCCAACGTGGGCTGCTCCTGAGGTTAAAGGGTAAGTTCAATGTACCGTTCAGTTTGTAATGCGCACTGAACCAAAAGCCTTGAACCGAATGGTTCAATATAAATGTGTATTGTTACACCCCTATAAAGTACTGTGCTTACAAACACAAGTCGCTCATGACGTCAAATTCTGAACATGTGATTATGCCTCTCAATTCAAAGGAGCCGCAAAGCAGGGTACTGGCTGGAGCACAGAAATGTGACTTCGTACATTTGCCTGAGTACAGAAACTTTCACGTTTGGACAATGAAAACAGAATAAAAAGTCTAAATAGGTCTGACATTAAACATTAAACACACACAGCCCACGTTGAGCTAACAGCTACTGAGATTCAAACTACTGATATGACTCGCTCCCTCCAAACATGACTCACTCCCTCTTACTGCAGATGCAGAGGCATCACCTGCACGTAGAAAACCATCTCTCTGCTTACCTCCAGAACAGCTCACCACTCCTGAGGTTCAGAAAGTAGTAGTTGTAGTAGTCATTAAGAGCAATGACCTCTCTCCCTGGTATCATGGTCATGTCAAGATCAGACCTTTTTCAGGCAAAACTCCTTGTCCACATGCTGAGTCCGATTATGATTCCTCCCGTTGCCAACATTGTTAAACATCTTGGGCCATGACTATCTCAGCCTACTCGATTCAGCATATAGCACTGTTGATGATGGGGATGAATTGTTCGCAAAGTTCTTAACCAACAACCAGAACTCGGGTGAAAAGCCTTCTGACTATCTGCAAAGACTGCAGACAACCCTAAATAAAGTCATTAAAAGAGGCGGCATTGCTGCTAGTGACTCAGAACGCCAGCTACTTAAGCAATTCTGTCGTGGTTGCTGGAACAATAGCTTATTCTCAAATCTCCAGCTGGAGCAAAAGAAAAATAATCCACCCTTGTTCTCCGAGTTACTCCTCTTGCTACGTACTGAGGAGGATAGACAAGCTGCTAAATCCAGTCGGATGAAGCAGCATTTGGGAGTTCCCAAAAACCAAAGCACAGGCAGCCTCCCTTACAGTGGGAGAGTATGCCACTGATGATACAGATACAGCAACCGCAGCTGTTAAGACACCTACCACCAATACACAAAAATTGGAAAAACAACTTGAAAAGTTACAAGCCCAAATAGCTTCCATGAAAGCATCCTTGAGCAGTGGATCAAACCGGATCTCTACGAATAAGAAAAAGTCCAAACCCAAAACATCCTCCGAAGATAGCCCCTCACACTCAGGCAAGTCAAAACAAACAAAGAAGCCTCGCCCATGGTATTGTTTCAGTTGTGGCATGGATAGCCATATTAAGCCCTCTTGCAGTAATGAACCAAATCCTGAACTAGTTGACGCGGAGCGCAAAGAATTCAAACAAAAACTACAGACCCGGGAGGAACAAAATGGACAAGGTTTAAACTGAACCCAGTTCCTGTGGAAGGACTACCAGGAACTGAAACTAAACATGAATGTCCCAAAACAAAGTCTGATACCAAAGCATCCATTGGCTCTCGCAAGGTAGAACACCATCCTAGATTACCAAAAGGGCTTGTAGGACAGAAATGTACAGGCAATGTCACCGTGTCAGGAGTTACCTCTAACTGTCTCCTCAACACTGGGTCCCAAGTGACCACTGTATCTGCTTCTTTCTATAACAGCAATCTCTCTGAGCAGCACATTCAACCTATTGATGACTTGGACGTCGGAGGTGCTAAAGGCCAAAGTGTCCCGTATTTGGATTATGTATTGCTCAGCCTTAAGTTTCCAAAGGACTTTGTTTAAACTGAGCCTGAAGTTTCTACTTTGGTGTTAGTAGTCCCCGACCTGCGCACAGACTGTACTGATTGGAACAAATGCACTCGATGTCTTATATGACAAACATTGTCATGACAAAAACCCAAATGACTTGTCTTCAGTCTATGGATACAGACAAAATCTTTGCACGCTTAGGCTCAGGAATGAGATGAACTCTACAGGGAAGGTTGTCTTAATGACAATCTCAGGGAAAGTGCAGCAAGTGATACCTGCTCAAAGGAGAGTTCTCCTTGAAGGCTACGTCAAGACTAACACCACTGATGAATGTGCACTTGTTGAACAGCCCACATCATCGGCCTTGCCTTGTGGAATCTTTGTAGAGTGCTGTCTTGTCACCCTGCCTAAGCAGCATCCTCAAAAGTTACCCTTGTGGGTGAGGACTGAAACTGAGCATGACATAACGCTCCTTCAAGCTGTGTCATTGCTGAACTTCATACCTCCAAGGAGATCTATGACAGTCTACCTGCTTCAAATAAAAATACTGACACTGTGAGAATCAGAATCAGAAATACTTTATTGATCCCCGAGGGGAAATTATTTGCGTTACAGGTGCTCCTTGCAAGAGTGGAAAGATAAGTGAAAATATAAGAAATTTAACAAGAGTATTTAAAAATATATAGTTCAAATAAACAGGATTATTGACAAAAAATAAAAGTAAAATATACGTATATAATAATGAGCCTATAATGGTCTATCACTGAATATTGCTATATATCGATATTGTTGTATACAGTATGTTGTTTACTATGGTTCATGATGAAACTGCGCAACAACCTGGCACTAAGGATTAAAATTAGTCTTTTGGCCAGTTGTGACTTATTTACACAAAAAATGATGAAAAAAGATGCTTGAAGTTTACGGTTCATTTCAGAGCACTGTCCAAAATGTGAAATTATCAGTCATGTCTCACACATGTGTCAGCCATGACAGGCAGGAACTTTTTAGTTATGCTGGCTGAAAATAATTCCGTAAAACTGTCATATTTTTTCATACAGTTGCAACCCTACAACTGTCATTATACTACGACAAATCTGTTAAAATATGCAAAATCTTACTTTGCTGTGAAGGTAAACTATAAAATTCCACTGAGGACAGTAACAGATTTAAGTACATTTACATTACCTTCTTTGTCGCTTCTTTGGTACATCATTGTCTGTTTGGAGATCAGATGTAACCTCTGCTCATGCAAGCTTACTTCGAGCATCTCCATATGTATCTTAAAAAGACAAAAAAAAGAAATATAGGTTAATCCAAATTTCATACAGCTTCACTTATCACACCCCAAAAATCTGTTTTTTTTTTACCTGCATTTCCAATAACACGCACATTGTGTGTCCTCCATGAAGCATCTGGCTGGACTTGCTGCTTAACTGCCTTGGTGGTATTAAGACTTAGGCTGGATGGCCAAAAACACTCTTGTCTTGTCCTCATCAGTAAACCAATGGGATTATATCCAAAGCCTTCCCTTCTCTTGATTCTTCATCTCTGAACCCCACAATGCTGAAGAGGGACATGCTGCAAGGTTCATAAGGTCAATCACTCGCCATGTAACTGTGGAAAAGCCACATGCCTCTATTGCATAGGAAGCAGTATAAGTTTTTTGTTAAGTCGGTCACAGGCACACCATGAAGCTGGTCAGAGAGTTGTGTCACTGTTCTGATCCCCACACAAGATGAATCAACAGGGTAATTGTAAAAGCATCCCTGTCTCTCATAAAACTGACACACAGTGTACATAGCTCCTGATAACACCTCTACAATAATACTCACAACAGCAACTCTGCCCTCAACATCAAAGCAGTTGTTGCCTTAGAGCATGAAATAATATTTCCCTCATGTCTATACTTCTTGTACTGTACACGAGCAGGGAACTCTGGGAGAGTTGGATCATAGAGATGTGGTTGTTGGAGCTTATTTCTTATTTCCTTTCCATTGTCAAAAGGGATAGGTTTTTCACCTAAAAGACTTACAACTTGTTGAAGAGGATTTTGGGTCCTTCTTACCAGCCGCTTTAATGTGCCGAGATAAATTTCAAAAGGGAAACATGAAACTCTGTCTAAGGCACCAAACTTTCTTGCATCATCAGCCAGATGTATAAGACTGTGGGTATTATATAAAAGGTACTCTGATCCATATACCCTCACAAAGGTTGTGACGTAACATTTCAATAGTTTGTCTGCATAGTCACAGTATTCAGAACACAAGGCTGGGCTGAGAAGAAATCTCATTGCTACTGACAGTAGGTCCTCGAGGACCCGGAGATCAAGCCATCAACCTTACGATTAGTGGACAACCTGCTCTATCTCCAGAGCCACAGCCGCCCCAAGATATATGATCTCATAATGGATTTATAGTAGAGATCCATGATGTACATTAGCTACGACAAAAAAGTGTATATATCACAGTTGGACTGTGGACTCTGACGACAGGGGTGCAAGTTTTGATGCAAAGAGCATAAATTGGGTGCTGAGGCTTAAATCAAATTCCGCCTCTCTTTGTCAATTCAGAAAAAAAGCAAAGAAAATATTCCCTTCTCAAAAGATTTTTTTTTTTTATAAAGGAAAGTGAAGGAAAGCTCTCTCTCTATAGTGGTACTCTCCCACTCCCTACACACACACACCCACACACCCACACACCTTCAGTGACATCAATCCTGTGCATGTAATATATAGGTCTCCCTTGACTGCACACATCAATTTGCCAGACAACCCGTGCTCCTTGCCTTTCATATTGAAAATCAAAATGTGCTTTTTCATTAAGGCTCATGACAGAACCAAATATGGCACCTTGAGCAATCCATCAGCACGTGTCACTTAGCTCCATCAGAAAATGAAGTGGCACTTGAGTCCCACATTGTGTTGCATGTAAACATTAGCATTAGCACATGTTCTCTTGTCTTACAGTATGACAAAATAAACAATGTGAACAAAGAGGGCTTTGAGCTACAACATGAAACACCAATATGAAAAGAGTTAATGCCTCAGGCTTTACAGCTTGATGCTTTGAAGAAACCAACCAACGTTTCAGTAAACACACTTAGTTGTCATAAAATAAACAGTGAGATGAGAAGATTAATATTACATTCTGGTCCCACTTTCTAAGGCCCCGTTCAGATGTAGCGTCTAAAAGTGCGTGGAAAATGCCAGCTGTGCCGTTTCCATCCTTTTATCCAAGGCACTTCGGAGGTTGCGCTACTGTCGCACCTGCTGTTACTAAGCAACCAAAACCGCCTGTCACTCACAGGGGGAGTAAAAAAGTTACAAAGTTTACAAAAAAGTTAAATGGATTTCCAGCAAGCATCAGGAGGTGAGGTGTGTGCATGTGTGTGTGTGTGTGTGTGTGTGGAGGAGAGGGAGAGAGGGAGATGCTGGTAGAGTGTGTGTGTGTGTGTGTGTGTGTGGAGGAGAGGGAGAGAGGGAGATGCTGGTAGAGTGTGTGTGTTATTAGATACATAATGTTGTGAAGTCCGTTGGATGGAAAGGAAGAAGCAGGTCCGTGGAGCTGATTGGTTAATTCTTATCACATGACATGCAGTGCGCTTGCTGCATTCGAAAAAGTTGAGATTTTTCCATCTCTGTGCGCCGCGGACGTGCATGAAAAAACAGGCGCATCGCACCGAATGCACGCCGCTACGGCGTCGCTTTGGATTGTGAGCGTGCTTGACGCGCGTCTACATTGAAACTAATGGATTTGTGCGTGCAAAAGACGTTACATCTGAACGACCCCTAATAAAGCACCCTTTATAAAGTGTTAATAAAATGTAACTACTTGCATCATTAGTGATCAAATGTATTATGTAATAATTCTGTAGTGATCAGACATACTGTAAAACTTTAATTAAAAGTCTAGTCCCAACTAAACACCCAGTCCCTTTTACTAGCCTGTTGCAGCTACATATTTTGACATAAAAAGCCTGTTTCAATTAGACACCTTGTCTGGTTACCAAGCAGTTCCTTTTTATACAAGTTATTTCCATGTATAAAGCTGGGTTTTTGGCTACCCACTTCAGCTAACATTAGTTAGCTGTTTAGATCATGCATACAGATATAAATGTTTTATTATTTTGTTACATATTGTTAGCTTGGTTAGATTCTCTATAATTCAGTCATTCAGCTAATTTTACTGAAACCATTAGCACCAAAAAAGTAATTTATTCCAATTTACTGGCCTGGTAAATGAGACAAAAAAAACAAACAAAAAAAACAAAACAGTGGTGAGCGGTCATAACATCAAATTACGTGTCCATTCCTGGATTTCCCTTTAAGTTATTCATATTGCTTTGGTCCATACGGGTCCTAAGATCAAACTTATCAAAAAGGTTTTTCTTAAAAATGCTGCCAAGTCAGTACGCTGGGTGCTATAATCCTCAGGTCTCTCTCTGATGTGCTGCCTCCAGGAGCTAGATCAAATGAATGATTCATTATTGATATGTTGTTGTTATGTTATCTGAGGCCTACCTTTTATACAAGTAATATTTGTACTGGTTTAAATAAACCCCATGTTTACTGAGCAACACCTCTGTGTGAAAGGAAGTAAAGGCCTGTCCCATACACACGCCTATCACCTATACAAGCCCGGTGAATTCAGTGGGTTATTAATTGAAGATTTTTTGGTCGGCTTTATATGACATCAACTTTTAAGGTGGTGTTTTTCCTTCTCCATGACAATCACACTGTTTAATGACTACTTTATTAACATTTTTATCAGTTACAGTAACACTGATGACTCATACAACACGGTCTTGAAGTGCTTTACGTATAAATTTTAAATACAATGAAATGAGATAATAATCATAATTATAACAGTAATAATAATAGTAATACAGTTGTATGTTAATAGCATTTATTTTGCACTTTTTTATATTTATAAAGCACTTATATAGCACTTAACAAAGTGCCTTACAAAAAAAGTCAGTCATAAATAGAAAACAACATGTTGCATTCCAACTAGAGACTGTACATAAAAATGGACGACATGACTGCTCCCCAAATACGAAGCCAAAACATCTGTCTCAGCCCCTGGTGGCTGGCTGCAGTATAGGTCATAAACCCCGCCCCCTCAGTTAGCGGATCGGACATGGGCCAAACTGAAAAATCTCAAAGTACACCTCTAGGCCCAGTTTAATATAAAACACAATTTAATATACAATATAGTAGGGGGTCCCTGCTCCATCTCTCGATCAGTTTGGGGGTCCTTGGCCTGAAAAATGATGAAGACCTCTGCTTTAGAGGGCATGATGAGAACCCCAATAGCAAACGAGAGCACAATGATCTGAAAAATAACACCAGAAAACTAGAAGGAGCACAGTGAACTGAAAAGTAATGCCATTTGTCATTTTAGGTAGGCTAGTTCTTATCACATTGCTGTATGTTCAAGTTTTTGTTTTTGTTTTTCTGAATGGTTTGATTTTAAGTTGTTTGATGCCATAAAAAAGGGGGATTGCAGATGACTAGAGGTATTAGCTGGAAAACACAATAAGGCCATATCATAAAGCCTCACATAGTTCAAATTTAGAGTAGATAATATCACAGAGAACAAACATTTTGTCCCTTTCTCTAAGGCTTTGTCCAGGTGCTTGGAACGCAGCAACGCGCACAGATATCTTACCCTTCTTCCGTAAATATCAGTGTGTGGTAAATATGGAGTTAATCATTTTAGTGCACTGCTATCCAGAGCTTTACATCTGTTCCACAGACAATATTTTAGGCCTAATACACACTTACAGAACAACACATGGAAGAGGATCAGTTCTGCGCTCAGGATTTCTGGTAAATAGGCTATGATACGGTGCTGTTTAAGGTCACTAAGCAGCCTCAGATTCAACCTGCCTCTGCGCCCTTGAAAGATTCACAGAGTTGGCACAAGAGTGGCACCCAGCACCGGACCTTGCATTTTCCAGGCAGTTAAAGACATGGCATGTGTACAGCCCCTATTCTCATTAAAGCTACTCCACAACTCTTGCCTCACTCTAAAGTCCCATCCCCCTCTTCCTGCAACTCCCCCCTCCTCCATTACGTCCCCATTACGTCTATGATAGACGTAGCTGTTGGCAAGGTAACGTTAGATACACGGAAGAGGAGAGCGAGTGTAACGTTACAACCAAGACAGTCAAACGCAACTCCGGAGTTTTAAAACTCAACTGGAGTCAGTGATGACTGATGAGTTTTAGAATAAGGTGACAGTGCTAACGTTAGATAGTAGCGTTAATGTTAGTAAGTAGAAACACACAAGGAAAATAACATTAATGTTTCAGAGGCTATGCTACAGTAGGCTAACATTAGCCATTAGCAACTGGATGCTGTCTTGTCATATAAAATTATATGTTATATTGGAAGCAAACTAAACATAACGTTACCTGTCCTGCACAATCAAACGCAAGCCCGGAGTTTTGAAACTTATCCGGGTTCAGTGATGACTGATGAGTTTTAGAATAAGGTTACAGTGCTAACGTTAGATAGTAGCATTAACATTACTAGTAAGTGGAAACGCAAAAGGAAGATAACGTTAATGTTTCACAGGCTACGCTACAGTAGGCTAATATTAGCCATTAGCAACTGGATGCTGTGTTGTCATATATAATGTTATAACCTATGTTACATTAGAGGCAAACTGAAAATACCTGTCCAGCAGAAACTCTGCGACCATCTTGTCCCTTTTCAGCTCAGGATGAAGCTGCATCATTCTTCGCCATCGCTCGAAAGCAGAGCCGATGTTGACCCGGAGTTTTGGCTCTTGCAGCATCGAGTTCTCTCTTAGGGTTAGCTTTTTCTGCAATATTCTTTTTTTGCCATGGTGTAAGCACATTTGTCTGCCATTGTTATGGAGAAACGTTTAGATCCACAAGCGTCCCTGTTACTAGCCTATTTGTTGTCTCACAGGGGGGGATGTTATGCGAGTGGTTACATCAGTCGGAGGCAGACAGGACAGGAGAAAACTCCAACCAATCGTCTGAATGCAACGATCGGTTGGAGTTTTCTTAGAACCATATGAGAATGGTATAATTATGAGTTTTTATCTCTGGTGGAATTCACTTACATTTTAGTGTGCCATCAGCTTATTAATAGCATTTTAACCTAAACAAAGAAAAATTTCCATTTAAAATTTAAAATTTCCAGAAAGGTAAGTGTCGCTTTAAGCTGACGAAATTTTTGGCCATAGCACAGAACAAACAGCCCAAATGCTGGCTCTAAATAGAGCCATCGAGGTTTTCTCATTTTCATGTTGGCCACTGTAGTTAGCCCATTGGAAAAACTGCGTTAATCAATGTTTTTACCAGTTTTAATCACCTGGTCCAGTATTAATTTTGTTGAAATTTATGACAACATTTTTTTGTCAATGACCTTTTTTCCATAATGTTAACGAGATGATGATGAGCTAAAAATAGATCTTAGTAATAAAAACGAAGACAAAATCCATGTTTCATTCTAGTTTGAAAGCCGAGAACAGCAGTGCTTGTAATTATTTTCAAATGCTGCATGATGGACAGGCTGGTAAACTCCAGTAAATAGTCTGCAGCAGGATGTTTAGCAAGCTAAAACATGCACACAGACGTCAGTTGTGACAAAGAATTGAGAAAGAACTTAGGGTTTAATTAAGTTATGTTTCCTCTTCTTAAGAGTATGATTGATGAGTCACAGTTTACAATGAACCTGAGTACAAATCCTAGCTGTCTCAGATTGGTTATATGTCGTGTCAAAGTTTTTGAGAGCGTAAATAGAGGGATGTTGAGTTTTTTAAATGATGATCAGTAAGTGTGTGCTGTTAAATCAGCCCTTAAACCTGTCAAAAACTGCTGGAAAATGACAGTTTGTAAATGTGTAGAAATTATTTGTAGTTGTAGAAAAACTGTCTAAATTACAATTTTATACAACCTGTCACCGTGATTCTAATTTCTGATACATGAATTAGCCTTACTGCATCGGTTTAAAGATAAAAAAAAAACATATAGAAAACATAATGACTAAAGGTTGATTAAGATGTTGTGAATTTTTTGAGACTAAAACTAGACTAAAACAATGAAGGATAAAAATGACTAAAATGTTACTAAAACTAATAAACATTTTTGTCTCAAGACTAAGACTAAATCTAAAATAGCTGTCAGAAATAACACTGACCTCGTCAGTTTGTTTCAGAGAAGAAGAGACCTCTGCAGATAATTGGGCTCCTGGTAAAAACCTCCTGAACATCTTGATCAGAAAAAAGTTGAGCTCACATTAGCATGTGATGGGAAGCCACCTGTCTCTGACAAGTGGAGCTGTACTATTCAGTGTTTTGTTGAATGGTTTAATTCACCTGGTCTGTTTGTTTTAAAGAGGAAGAGACGTCTGAGGATAATTCAGTTCCAGGTAAAAATCTCTTGAACCAGGTGGAATTCTTATAAGGAGAAGGTTTAGCTAGTTGCAATCTGCAATCCTCAACACTAGATGCCAATAAATCCCCCTAAATTTTACACACTTCACCTTTTAGAATGACACACTAACATGAAATAGAATGATTGGTGGCCCATTAGAAAATGAGAAAGCATTTCTGAATAGTTAACCTTGTAAAAGTTACCATTAATGTCATATAACTAATCTTTAAAGCATTAGTAATAATAGTTGTAGTAATTATCATAACCATCAGTAAAGACGTCAGTTACAACTATAATCCTGTAAAAAGCATGCTTGAGACGACCAGCTTGGCTGCACACACGCAGTGATTTCAGTTGAATAAAGGAGATGTTTTCCAACATAAATGTCTTGTCTAGTGCTTCTATACCGTAACATAAATTGTGAAGGAAGTGAGAGGTTCAGTAAAACTAAACCTTACTGCCACATTATCCCTATAACAGGTATCAGGTCCTCATCTGTCTAAATTTCAGTCTAAAATCAGCAGATACTGAGGCATGTGTTCCTGATGAAGTTATGGGCAGATGGTGGGTGTCATTTGCTGTGTTCGCTTTACGCCACCAAACGGGCTGACTACATCTGGCCTGGCACTGAGTGCAAAGCTGCAGCAGCTGTAGTCCCGTGTATACCTGTCAGTCAGCAGCAGTGCAGCAACATAAGAGCATCATTTAGCCTCACAGTGTCTTTTAAAAGTCCCACTGGGTAGATAGAGACATAAACCTTGTTGTAAGTACGAGGTCAAAACAGGGCTGGGTAGGATACTGCAGCTGAAGGTGTTTTATGTTGATTTTAGGGATGTAAGAGAGGCCAACAACACCTTAACTAAGGATAGCAAGCATTGTTATTTGAGTTATTTTGTTGCATGTTGTAAAGGACCAAAACTACAGTTTGGCTTTGCGTTTTTTAGTCCAGTTATTCCCAGCCTGGGGGTCACATGATCAATGTATTTTGAGATGACGATTTGTTTCTGTAAATCCCTAATGATGTTTAGCATACACACATACAACTGTCCATTTTTTTTTTTTAAATTTATTTCCTACTCCAAACTGACCAACACACACCTACTACATTTGAAACTGATTTTCTATTCTGTGTTTGGAGGCCCGTATCTCCGTGAGGACTTGGTCGATTTGAATGATTGACACTTCGTTTGATTCGTTAGAGCCAATAGAAAACGAGATTGACAGCACTGTCAGCCAATCAGAGTCAGCAGAACGCGTTGTGGGGGAGATGTCAGCTGCTGTGAGTGGTCATTGTTATGCTTATCCCTGGAACCTCCGGCCATCATGTTTTTTGCCCCGATTTATTTGAATGACAGACAACATGTCGGTCAACGGGAATGAAGCATGATTTAATGGCAGAATGAGCTTTTCACGGCAAAAACAACAAGGTAAGAGAGATATTACAACTATAGCTCGGTGAAACGATTTCTGTTGTCGTTGTTCTTTGGGCTCTAGCTCTCTGATGCTTTGGGGTAGAGTGTTTTGGCACATATGTGTGGAAACAGCGGAGTCTCAGCTTTCATTTGAGATGAACAGCGTGTGTTTTGGAGGGGAGCGTATCTGTGTTTCCCAGGTTTTATGTTCCACGCTCAACCAAGCAGGAAACATAGAACCCTTTTTGTGTAAGCAGGGAACATAGAACCTTTTTTGCAGGGTCAAGTGGGGAACATAGAACCTGGGAAACATAGAACCCGGGAAACTTAGGGATGACCCCGTATGGAGTTGGATTTGTTTTTGTTTATTTAGTTGTTGTTTGAGCTGTGTTTGGGGCATGTAAAAGGGTTTTTACAGCCTTGTAGCCCAGGTTCTGCTGTTTAATTTGATGTGCAACATCACTATATTCTTTGTGATCAGTGCATTGTTTCACACTGTGTTTGCAAAGTTGCGGTTTTAACAGGTTTTACTTGTTCTGAAATATCCTAGCAACAGATTTACACTAGGACGAGTGCATTACACAGCAGCTCATATACAGAGAAGCCTTGTACACCATCGTAAGTGTCATGAATTTAGCCTTCAGAAAGTGATTGATTGTGGAAGGCAATTGTTGTATTGAAAGAACATGGAGCTTAGTCAACTCTCTCTTGATGAAGGAGGAACAAAACTTTTTTTTTAATCTATGACTTTATTACAAATATTAACAAGGTTGTGAAGGCACTGACATCGTTATGGACCCGATGACTTTGGGGTTTTTGGTTTATAGTCTTTGATAAGAAAAGACTGAAATAGGTCTTATTAGAGTTCTCAACGGGCCCAAAAATTCAACCTGAAACCGAAATTACCCGAGGGACTCGCCCGACATCATCACATACAGCACTGGGTCTGAGCCCGACTGAACCCAAGTTTTTTTTTTTTTAAATGGAAGGGCGAAAAAAATGATGCTCCCCCTGTGCGCCTCAGCAGTCTGGCTTCCCTGGCTCAAATACAGTATCTTTAATCACTTAAAGTCAACCAATCATTCATGTCCCAAAATAATATTACCAGGCAGGCTTCAACGTCAGCCTGGGGGAGAGCAACCATTGCGCATCATGTAACGCTGCACTTAATGAGCCGCTCTCAACACTTTTCCTGCACCTGAACGCTGACTGACTGAACTTCGCTCACACTTCACAGCAGCATATCTTGTTTTAGTATTATTATTTTTTCGTCAGAACGGAATTCAGCATTCTTTATTTTTATAATTCACATATTCTTCTTGCTTAATTATTATAGCCCTATTATCATCCCCCGATACTTCAACTTCAACTCGAACACTTTTTTAAAAACGGTAACTATAATCTGATCAGACTTCCTCCCTTCCTGGGAGACCAGTGTATATTCCCCTGTGGCTAATTTCTTTTTTACCGTCGTCAGCTCCATCTTGTCATCTTCCTCTCACACCTCGTTAACTTTAGAGAGGCCGCGGTGCAGATAAGGGAATATAACTTCAAGATTACTCTAGTTAACAACAACTACGCTTGTTACTGTTAGTAAGTGCGATAAAACCTCTGCCAGCCAAGCCAATATTTTATCAATACATGTGATCAGCATGTAGAAAGCCATATTTCAATCTGCTCTGTCTGCAGTGTCTCATGTCATGTCGCTTCAGCCATGACAACCACGTCTAACTTCATTCACCTCGGTCTGGCTACAGTACTCTAAAGAGAGGAGGGGGATATGACGTATGCCGTAAAGTAGCCAAATTTTGTAGTGTTTTTTGTGTCCGGGTTCCTGCCCGAACCTGAAACTGCATAGTGCCAGTGCAAGTAAAACAGACGCTCTCAAGCAGTGACGGAGGTGTCATCCAGCCTATTGTGCATTGATGTACCATCACAAGGATCTTGGATATATATTTTGAGGGCTCAAAAACTCCACTGTGTTGCTTTAAAACCATACTGCATAGAGCATCAGAATAATACTTGAGTCAAGTGGTGACAGTAATCTACCACTGGACTTGAGAGTAACTCTTGATCATAAAATTGATCATGGAGCATAGGTAGCTTGTCTATATACCTGGGGGGTACCTGCTCAGGTGACAACTGCTGAACATCTCAGAGATTCCACGTCTGACTATCCTCCTGTCTTTGGCTTCAAAGAAACTCCCATGTTGAGTAAATGCATTAGTCATATTGAGGTCTATCCTTGCACAGTGCTACATGGTGCTGGTCTTCAAAGCACTCCCAAGGTAAGGTGTCTTCAAGGTAACACACTATTTTTCTTTACATAAGGACTGTCCATAATTCATCTGTGAATGTAAAATGATACAAAGACAAACATGCTTACAGGGAAATCATGCAGTCAAAAGACAAAAACCTGAACAAGGCTGGCATTACTCTACTGTACACTTTTCTTATTGTCAACAAATCCCAAAAAAGACCTAAACCAACCATGTATAAGTCCTCTCTAAATAATTTCTGACTTCCTGTCTGTGGTTCTCAGCTCCAAGCCTACTGGTTCCTATGAAGACTTAAATCTTTATCTTTAAGAGTCGACTGCTATGCTAAGGACTCTGTGGCATAGCATGCTGGTATGCTAAAACTTGCAATTTAGCGCTTATCACGAGGTATGCAGCACAGAAAAAGTCACAAAATCACCAGAGCTATATTAAATTATCATGCATATAATTGTCTGTACCAAATTTCATGACAATCCATCCAATAATTGTTGAAAATCATTGAATTGCTCCTTCAGGACATTTAAGACTATCTAGTCCAATCCAGCCCAATAAGTAGCTAACATCTGGACACAAGCTGAGGTCTGATCAGCCCTGGCTGGGTTACCTAGAGGAGAGTGTAAGACCCGAAACACCTGATGATTCCAGGAACATCACAGAAGATGTGTACAGAGGCATCAGTACATATACTTTACTCTGAGGCTGGGTAACATTTAAAAAATTACAATATCAGTTCGGATACCAGTACCCTTAAAGTGATACTGATAACTGAGTACTTTTTTCGATACTTTTGTTCCTACTTTATTTGATACCCATCATATGAATGGAAGCACTAAGTTGCATTAAATGCCTCCACCACTCCTCCCCATCCAAAGGAATTTTACACAAGTACATCTTGAAAGTGTTTAAATGATTGATTCACTAACTGACTGTACAAAACTGTACAATGAAGTAATATTTGGGCAGTGTACTTTTAAACATCACAACCAACATTCTCAACGTAGCCACTGGCCAGTCAACCTTCCTCAACAGGTATTTTTGAGAAATATTAAAATGTCGCACAATGTGCTTTTGCCAAGTAGGACATCTTCCTGGATCAACATCCCACAATGCATTTCAGGACTAACATTGCAATCAACCATCACAGCCCCCTGACATCATCAGTGTGCTGACTTGTGCTTCTTTTAAAATTAATTTGTGCTTCTTCGGGCTAAGCTAGTTTTCCAAATTGAAGTTAGTACAATTAAAGTTCTCGGTAACATTGGACAAAATCCTTATAAACTAATGCAGGGTTAGCAAGTTAGATGCCAACTAGGTAGGCTATGCTAACAAGTAAGCTTGCCAATAGACTAATGTTGTTCAGTAACATTAAGAATAGGATAATATCATTTTGCAGTTGTAAAGACCTGCAAAGGTGCAGTGTTTTCATCCCACTCACAGAGAGAAAGCAAAGATGCATATTTCACATAACTATTTCTCTGACATTATACATTTGTAAATATATTTTTTTATGTCAATTTCATACATTTTCCGAACCATAACGATCCTGTGAAAGATTAACCTGGATGTGTTTCAGTTAAATACCTGTTTTTCACAGAATGACCCTCATTTTAAGAACCGTACAGCACAGTGTGATAATTGGAAAAGGGCAGCAGGGAAAGAGGTACTTCTCAGCATTTGCTGGATGACACTGTTTTTGAAATGTCTGGTTCCAAATTGATTTGCCATTTACAGGTGACATTTTAAACTTCTCCACAACTGCTTTTGTGTTTCATATCTTTTGCCAGTGCGTACAACAAATGCTTTTGTGTATGTGTGTGTGTGTGTGTGTGTGTGCGTGTGTAGAATTGGTAATGGCCTATGATTTGCTTGAGACAAAACATTCACTAAGTTTTGAAAGATTACTTCAAGAGACAGCTTCAGTTTGAAATACTTTCATAAACAGTAAAAGTATTAAATCTGTAAAACATAACGCTAATACACCCTTCCTGTGCACTGTGGTCTACCGTCCACCTCGGCTCGATAAGGATTTTATAAAGGACTTCACAGACTTTGTGGCAGGACTGACAGTGAAACTATGATCATTTTTTGATTGTTGAGGACTTTAATATTCATGTTAGCTGTGAGTCCCGTCCGTTGGTGAAAAACTTTTTGAATCTCATTTACTCTTTTAATCTTACTCAGTCCGTGTCTGGTCCGACACATGAGAAGGGACACACTCTGGACCTTATATTATCCTTTGGTTTGCAGTTAATTGTCAGTGAGATTTGTGACACACATATTTCCGATCACTTTGCTGTTTTATTCAACATTTCATTTGCCTCACTCCCATGTTAAACCGTGCGCCATGGACCGCCAAGTGCGCACAATTAACTCTTTAACTGCCTCTGAGTTTTCTGCAGCATTCAATTACTGCATACACCAGATTACTATAGAAGTCTCACTCCTGATGAGTTTTTAGACATTTTTAATAGTACTTGTACTGACATATTAGAGTTGGTGGCTCCTTGTAGGTGTAAACGCTCCAAGCTAGTTACAGAGCCATGGCTTAATGACACCACACGCACTTTAAGACGTATATGTAGACATGCCGGAAGAAAGATCATCTTCAAGTTTCTTTAGACATTTTAAAACAGAGTACAGACTACAGTACTGGTAGGGCTGTAGTCTCCTGGTCGACTAGTCGATTATTTAGTCGCTATGCTCTCGTCCGTCCAAATTCTCATTGGTCAAATAATCGCCGTGTTACTTTCATAAGGAGAAAAGTGCTAACCGCTTTCCAGGATTAATCCATTATTTCCTGCGGCGGGGGGACAGGCTAAGTTACCTGTGAAAATGGGGGTGTTTTCAAAACACCCCTGTTGTTGACAGAAAGTTAAACACGCCCACCCTCACGCTTAGCATCGCGGTGACGCAGACCTCCTGTCTGTTTCTGTAAGCTGACATCATTTCCCTCAGTGGAAACAAAGCTTGTATTTACTTGTATTTCACAGATAAGAAACAATAAATTGTGAAGACAGTAAAGCCTCCACTAAAATAGCATTTTAAGTCATGTGCGATTTATCCTTCAGGGATTTATACTTAGGGAATTATCCTGGCTTCATATGAGCAGAGGAAATCTCTGCTCGTCACTAGGCTAATTTAGGCTGGCGCTAATAATGTTAGCATGTTGTATTTGCTTGGAAAACGTGTTTAGTATAAGACAGTTGTCTTGTTGGTGAATGCTGTGAGTTGTAATGGAGCCACATTGAGTACTGTTACCTTTGTTACATGTTGCTGTTGTCCCTGGTTTTATATGAGAAGAGGAAACGATTGCTAGACACTAGGCTAATTTATACAATGTAAAATGCCATAGACTTGTGCTAATAACGTTAGCATGTTGTATTGGTGGGGGAAATGTGTCCAGATAAAGAGTTTGTCTGATGCTGCGATTTATAGTGAAGCCAAGTTGCGTACTTGTGTTTGAAATTGTCTCTATTAAGCCATGTTTAATGTGTGTTTAATGTGTGTTTTGAACAGCTATTTACAGAAACCCCACNGCAACTGAGGAGGGATCCCTCTTCCAGGACGGACAGACGTGCAATAGATGTCGTACAGAACACATCAACATGATAAATTAACAGTAATCCGCATGACACAATGAGACAGAGTGAGATGCAGGACAGATGGTAATGATAATAGCTTACAACAACATTAATTAAAGTAATAATATTATAATAATAATTCCAGCTATTGTGGTACAATATGTTGAAAGTACATATTAATATCTGATAGTATACATATGTGACAATAATCATAAGTGTAACAGCAGCAGGAGACATAAGGCAGGACCACAGCAGCAGCACAACCACTAGTCTCTTACACAGACGCGATGACGTCAGCACGCTGGCTGAGTCTGTCGTCTGTTGACATTCCCATTGGAAAGTTGTAATAGAACTAGCGCTGGCTCCCAGCGGCAGTGATTTGATTGGATCCAAATCCGTGTACTTCCGTACTTCCTCGACCAATGGCTGATTAGCTTTGCCTTACACCCGCTTACACCGGAATTGCTGTTCCCCGAATTGTTGTTCGTAGTACAACAGAAAAGGAAATGTTCAGTGCATCGCAAGAAGAGCTTAAAATGGATATGATTTCATTTGATTCAGTTATATCGCAGAGCTGCAACGTCCACAAGCTTGGAGAAATTAAGGATTTACAGCGACTCTGTCTAAAATTCCTTACGCAAGAGAAGAGAGATGTTTTGGCCTTGATTTATCAAGCCTGGCCCACTGTAAGCGACCTTCTCTCCGGACATGAACCAAGGTCTATGGTGTTGGTGATATGTCCGTTGTTGTCTATTATGAAACTTCGAAACTGAAGGGCGCTGCAGCTGCATATGCGGGACAAAGCACGGAGATCGACGACCAGATAGCCGCCGGTAATTTCACTGTTGTCTTCGGCACGCCAGAAACATTAGTAGGACAAGCAAAATGGAGAATGCTTCTACAGCCCCCTCAGTTTCGGGAGAGGCTGATCGGAGTGGCTGTTGACGAAGTTCATACTGTACCGCAATGGTGAGTCTGAAATAACAATGTGATAGCCTAGGCTACTGTGTGTGCGTGTGTGTGTCTGTGTGGCATGTTAGCTGTGTGGTTATGTAACCAATGTTAGCTAGCTGTAATGTATTGAATAAAAAAATATTTGCTCAATGACTTCATGGGCTTCATGGGAGTTAAGGGGTGCGTGTGTGTGTGTGTGTGTGTGTGTGTGTGTGCGTGCTTGCGTGCGTGTGTGTGTGGTTACTGTGGCATACTTAATCTTAATTTCAGAACAACCAGCTGTAGTACATTTAACTTTGATAATAATCATCCCATGGTTATTTGTTTTAGGGGACTTGCCAAGAGAAATGAACAGCCCTTTCGGAAGTGGTGTGGATTGGTCGGCAAACTCTGATTGCTACTGTTGGCACCTGTCCCTCACAGCCACAGCATCCAGAGCAACAAGGAAGAAAATCATGAAGAATCTGAGTATGCAGCATTGTGCGGAAGTCACCAAAACTCCTGACCGGGTCAATATAAGACTGTCAGTGAAAAAGGTGTCCTCTGATCCAGCCCACACATTCTCCTGGTTACTGGATGAGCTAAAATCAAAGGGGCCTGACACTCAAAGAACTGTAATATACTGTAAGACCATCAAAGAATGTGCAGAGCTGTACAGCTGTGTCTTCAAGCGTTATCTTCGCAAGAACTTTATCCAGTGGGGTCAAGAGACCTACCAGAGAACAGGCTTGTAGACATGTATCATTCTGAGACACCTGAGGATGTTAGGCATGACATAATAAAATCTTTGGGGAATGAATCAGCTGTCCTAAGAATAGTAATAGCAACGTCCACTTTGGGTATGGGTGTAGACTTGAAGGGTGTGTCTCCATGTGGAGTAAATGCAGGCTTATGGGAGGGTAGGGCGTGACGGTTCTTCTTCTCACTCAGTTGTTCTTTTCCATGGAAGACAGTTGATTGGAATGTCAGATAAAATGTGGCAATATGTTTCTGTTGCAGGAGGGTGACACTGCTGCGCCTCTTTGATGAAGAGAAAACAAGCCCCCTATCTCCTAAACACAGCTGCTGTGACTACTGTTCATGTGACTGTAAGGGTGGCTGTGATGGTGGCGCAAGTCCCTTGGAGAGACATTCAGGTGAAATCTCTCCTCAGAGGAAAAGAGTGATCAGCAGTGAACAAAGAGCCGCTCTGAAGGAGAAGCTGAATGATGTTGCTGAGGAAATGGCATCAAAGGGGGCCTATGGAACTGTGTCGGTCTACAGAACAGAAAAGTGTGACGCAATACTGACTACATTATTGAAAAAAATCTTAGTTGCATGCCCTCTGCTCTTCACACTAGAGGACATTCTTTGTAATGTCTGTGTGTCTGATCTGCTGCAGGCAAAAACAATTCTGAAAGTTATACAAGAGGTGTGCGGTGAAGAGTCTGATGATGATTTAAGTGATGAAGATGGTGAGGATTCAGATTTTGAGGAACTTGGGGCATTTGGAAATATCAGCATTAGCTAGTTTGAGATATACAGCCAATTACAGTTGTTGATACAGAAGTTAATTTGCTATTATTCACCTGAAGCTGTTTGCACCTCTGTTGTATGTCTATTACAGCCAACCTGGAAGAGCTCTCTGTCTGTGTCTTACTATGTGACTGTTCTTTACATGTCCCTTTTGACCAGAAGTTTGTTCTTTGTTCCTTCTTAATGAATGTATCTTTGATGTACCATTGGAGAAACAAGGCTTCAGAGCCATTTTTTTGGTTTTCTAACACACTGTGCTGGTGAGTATAAATCATTGCACAAATCTTAAGCGACAGCAAATCAATTACTTAACAGTGCAAGATATTAGTAAAAATCAAAACCACACAAATAGAGCTGTCAAGGGGAAATTTTATTGAATCCCTCTCCATAGTGTGTAATTTAGTCAGTGCAAAGTTTGTAAACATACTTTGTAAACATATATACTTGAAAAAAATATCACTTTGAAAGAAAGGTAGAAAAATAAGTGTCCTGGGGCCTCATTTATAAAAGAGTGCTTAGGATTCATACTAAAAGTTGACGTGCGCCCAAAAGCTGAAAATGGCGTGCGTCAAAAAATAACCTGATTTATAAAACCGTGTGCACGCACACTTGCACGTAATGTTCTCTTTATAAATCACAGACCTCCTGGAGTTGTGCGCACCCAGATCCGCCTTATATTCCGCCCTCTACACGCCCTAGTTCAACCATTAATGGTCATGCAAATCACCTCATGAATGCGATCGGCATTTAAATAAGCCGGCATGCGTGTGTTCTCTCGTGGGCAACGGGTGAGAAACGAACCAAAACATGGAATTTCTCCGAGGCTGAGCTAGAGACCCTTTAACGGGAGGTGGAGGACTGAAGAAAGATTTTATTTGGTGGCTACAGCAGCGGGATCACTAATAAAAGAAAGCGAAAAAAAGTGGCAACAGATCAACGCTACTGATGCTGTCAGCTGTGTCTGTGGGACTGCACGGACAGTTACAGAACAAAAAAAAAGTGGTCTGATCTAAAGGTAGACCAAATACTTCTACTCCTTTACCAACATGTAGTTAATGTGTTTCCTTTATATTTGAGGGTGTTTGACATTGATGTGCGACATAAAGAATCACATTTATTAAAGGTGGAGGCAAAAAGGAGTATGTGCCAGTGCCATCTTGCGCAATTACGCACGAGGGTCACCGCAGTATTTATATGTTTATGGCAATTAGTCTGATCAGACACCCGGCCTGAATTACAGCATGAACCAGTGGTATCCCTGTCCCAAAATACAACGTGTAATTTGAAATACAATTCAAAGATGAAAGTGTAATAGGCGAACACGTTTCTTCATGCCGGTTTTGTCATGAACAGCACATGTCTAAGTAGGGCTGATGAAATGAGTGTAACGGTTGTGCTTAATGGCTGTATTTCGAGACATGATAAATGCACTGGAAATATTTAGCTAAATAAATAAATATATTCCATGCAGTCGCGCCGTCCTCTCCCCCTCCTGCGCTCACAGAGTGGACAATGAGACGTTAGAGGCAGTGCGGATTAAATACGTATTTAGAAAGAATTTCAATTCAGGATTTGAGTTGGATTTTACAACGTTTTTATGAAACAATTATCACGCACTCCAAGCGCAAAATAAGGCTGCTGGATTTAATTTCAATGATAACGTGGATCTAAGGTGGATATAGCGTGACATTAAATTTGTGTGAGACATCAATAAAAATCTGACTCCACTTCTCCACCTCGCCGTCTGCGTCGCCACTTCCCAGTGTCTTCCAAAATGTGCGCACACATGACTCAGAGATGGCTTACAGGTGCGCAAATTCTCCCGCCAAGTTTATTTTTATAAATCACAACCTTTGCGTGGTAAGTGGCGTACGCCCCTTTCAAGCCCCGTTTTGTGCGTAAGCAAGCTTTATAAATGAGGCAACTGATGTTTTATAAAAAATGTAAATTAAATATACCAAACAATAAATAAAAAAACCCCACACACATCTTAGCTGCCAAAGCATCCATATTTGGATATTATTCAAGTGCTTCCCCTGCATCCCATGCTGCCTTACTTTTCCAGTCATTGAGCCAAATATCAAGACTCTTTTTTCAGTTTGTACAGTGGGTTTAACTGGCACTTGGGGAAGCCGATGTATACTCTGCCAGGTGTGTGAGTGAACACTTTAGTCTCTGTCAGCACCCTGACAATGATGCTGATGTCTGGCGATTGGCAATGGTGTGCATTCCAGACTCCGGCTCCAGCAGACAGTCGGCATCATAAGCCTGCATCAGTGCATTTAGACCTCCAGTCATCTTGCTCATTTCTTCTGCTATCTCAAACTTAACATTGGCCCCTTGATGCTGCATCTGAACCTTGGTGTAGTGAATGTAGTGTTCACAGTTCAAGTCCAGGGCTATGTTTTTTCCTTCACCACCAGCAGTGTTCACTGTGTGGTTCCACATAAGTCTATGTGCAACTCGTGGGCTCTGTGCTGCATGAGGGTCCAGCTGGAGTTTAGGGGCCTACAAGGCATACTTGTGGCGGCCGGCTTGTTTGAAGTGCAGCATTTTCATTTTCCAAAGGCGCCTTCCCATCACCTTCCTTCACAGAGTCATTGAAATTCCTTTGCAGAAGACAAAATTTCAGTAGGCCACTGTGATAATTGTAGACTTTATCAGTGTTGGTGTCATTGTTATTGCTTGATTTGCCACTATCTTGTAGAACTACTCTGGAACCATCATGGACTTTGGTTAGATGGTCACTGAGCTGTTACTGATTGCGGAAGGCTGGGAGATCACATAAATCACAAAAAAAGTCTGCTTTTGGGTGTCAGCTTGTCTGTTTGTGGTGTCCTCTGCTACTCTTGACATCACCATACCGCCATCATTCATGATGTAGGTGTCAACTATTTGAAACATGTGTCTGTCAAACCATTCCTGTTTTTCTTTTGTTGATGAAAAGGTGGTTGGAGGTGGGTCATTCTGTATTGGCTCCTCAACTGTTTCCATGCCAAAATGATGGAGAGCTGCTGCAGTAATTGATGCATCAGTAACATCACTGAGGAAGTCAGAGCATGGCCTGTAGTGATCCCCAAGTGCACTTTTTGTGACATTCCTATGATCAAACAGGTTTCTTAGCTGGTACAAAGTTCCTGGCTCACTGCAAGTAGTGTTGTAGAATTCTTTAAAAATCAGGTCTGTGAAGTTCATGGAATAATGGAAATCTGCAATAGCTGGAAGTAAGCCGTCAAGGTTATCGTCTCCTTTTTTGCTTGCGTTTTTCCGTGACATAACGGCTGTATCTGCTTTCTCTTTGGTTAACTGGTCACCTGCAAGGATGAACTTAACAGCAGGCTTCATTTTTGCTCCTTCTCTGGTTTCAACAGGAACATAAGGAACATACCTTTCACTGATGTGCTGTAGACCCTTGATCATTTCTGATGACTTCTTTTCATCTACATTCAGTAGACCTAATGGTGTTATTTCTGTCTTCATTTTCATGACCGTGAGTAGTCATGGGGAATATGCCATTTCACATTTTTCCTGAAGTGTTTCAGCTGAGGTATTTGGTTGACTACAACACATCCCACTAGCTCCTTGTAGTCATGACACATTTCCTCCTGGTCCTCCATTCAGGACCAGATCACAGTTTTGCACATCCCAAACAGGTCTCAAGTGCTCATCTGGCAGTTGCTCACCACTAACTCTCTCCTCATTGAGAGAGGAGGTAAGAGAGAGGATGAGAAAGAGAAGATGGAAGGGGGGGGGGGGGTTTGAAATGGGAGAGAGCAGGAGAGGGAAGAGGACAACAGGCTCATTTTAAGGCTTATTTCAGTCTGGGGTTGAACTCTAAACATTCAATATGTATAGTCAGAACACTAGCAACAATCTAAGAGAGAGCACCTGCTCAACAGAAGCTAGGGATTTGCTTTACACATTCACATTGAGTCAATCTATTTCCAGAGAGCCAACTTTGGCAGTGTCACTCGTCAAGTCAACAAAGCATGCAGTGAGTGACTGAGTGATTGAGTGTGGTTGCACATGCACACTGTGGTTAGGCATGTCCTCGGGCTCCGCGTCCTCCCCTCCTGACCTCGACTCTTCAGTGAACAGGCTCCGTGGTGTGGAACTGCGGCTAGCCACTCGAACCTCAGAGGCCAACACCTTCCCAGGTTGTTTGGGGGTTGTTGGTGCACATCTTTTGGTTCTTGGCCTGAGGGTGTGGACTTGCTCACAGACAAAACTTCTTGTCCTCTCCATCTCTGACTTGCACCGACCATATTTGATTAAAATGTTCAGACAACAACCACACAGGGCTTGGGGCAGTCAGTCGTCACGTTGGCAAACCTTGCCCAAGATATCATCAAGTGTGGCTGTGTACAGACGGTCAGCAGAATTCTTGCCCAAAAATATCTGGTCCTTATTTTTCAATGACAGGAACGACTCCGAACAAACCCGACAAATATCTACACATTTCATCGGTGTAGTAGCCTGAGCCATGACTGACTACATTACAAATCTACATCACAGTACTACACACCGGTAACCTGCTCTCTGTGTTTCTGGTATGTCTCTGTTACATGTAACACACGTGCCGTACATATGGCAACGCCGTCACGTGGTCTGGATATCCCCGCCCATTTCTATTACAAAACGAAAGACAAATGTCCCCAGACTCCCATTCCGAAGTAAGGGAGGCTGGGGACGCGAGACTACACAACCACACGTCACACTATCCAGGCAAAGCTGCGATATAAGTTAACCTGCGAGACAGTGGAGCACAGAGGCTCTGGGGAAGAAGCCGAGTTAGTAACATGCAGTACGGCCAAGTTAGCGAGATGCAGTAACAAGACAGTGTTGGACGTTTTAATGTGGGTCGCCGTCAGCCATTAGGTGTGCAGTTGTGCTGCTACCTCCTCTCCCCTCGGACCTCTGTGAGTGTTGTGAGGACTCAAACTTCACCAGAGCCTCCCTCGGCATATGGGTGAGTAGATAATGGCTGAATTTTCATTTTTGGGTGCACTATCCCGTTAAGTCTCACTGTCATCCTTTTGCAAGGAACCTTGGTTTTATTTTAGACAGTGATTTTAGATTTGATAAACAAATAAGATCTATAGTCAAAACAAGCTTTTTTCAGTTGAGACTATTAGCAAAAGTAAAGGCATATCTCCCCAGAAATGATTTTGAGAGAGATATCGATACCTTTGTTATATCACGCTTAGACTATTGTAATTCTTTGTTTGTTGGTCTCGATCAGTCAGCACTGCGCTGTTTACAGGTAGTCCAAAATGCAGCCACCCGCCTGCTGACTGGAAAGAAAAAGCGTGATCACATTTACACTTAGGTCATCAAACCAGTTGCTCCTAGAAGTACCTCGGTCCAGGCTCTCTACCCGTGGGGACTGAGCCTTCTCAATGGCGGTCCCAAAGCTCTGGAACAGCCTACCTCTCCAGGTTAGAGCTGCACAGTCTGTTGAGCACTTTAAAACTCTGCTGAAAACCCATCTTTTCTCCTTGGCATTCAATCCACGCTAGGCGAGTATTCTCGGCCCTTTTTTATTGTAACTTTGTTCTAAATTGATTTCTTATTACTGTTTTATTTATTACTACATTTGTGCTTGATTATTTATATTGTATCTTAGTAACTGTACAGCACTTTGGTCAGCTGAGGTTGTTTTCTAAATGTGCTTTATAAATAAACTTTGACTTGACTTGACTAATCCTAATCTAATCCCTGTACTCATACCTGTCAAGTTTTGGATTTGAAAATAAGGGAAATTTTTCGGCACCTGCCTCGAGACCCCCCCACCCCCCCCGGTCGCCCACATTGCCCATAGCAAAACCGTCCTTGGGTGTACAGGAAATCTAATATAACCACTTGTCAACCAGACCCGCTGTCGTCATTAACCTCGCGACAACTGCCACCCAGGCTACTGCAGGTGGCAGTTGTCGCGAGGCTATGGGAAAATACTAATACGGGAGTATGGCGGGAAAGAGGGGTAAAATACGGTAGTTTCCCAGCCAAAACGGGAGACTTGACAGCTATGCCTGTTCTAAATAAATCAAGCAAATACAAGTAAAAATGCAGCAAGGGAGCTGGCCTCTGCATCTGCATGCACCACAGGGTTTTGCAACAGGGTGGTGTCTAAAATAACATTGCATGCTGTAGTATTAACATTTAGTTGCAAGGATTACCAGAACCATTAAAATTCCCTCAGCCCAAACTATGTGAACACCAATAGTGCAATAGATTGTTATATCAAGAAACAATCTCAAGAGCAAATGAAGTTAATCTTTCAGCAAAGATACTAGATATCTACCAGCATTAAGCAGGATTGGAAACCGCAGCTTGAGGTCTCTCAGTAGGAGCAGAGGGAGGAAGTTGTGACAGATGGAGGTTCTGCTCTGTCTTGTTGTCTTTCCTGCAGTGTCTCCTGCTGTTCAGCTTCTGGACCTCTTCCCATTTAATGCCTGCTGTAATTCACATAACTTTTTTTGTTTATCTCAGCACTCCTCATGTTTTTGTTCCTAAGTGAATCTCCAGGAGGAACCTTGTTTCTTGCTCTGGTATTGTCTGGTGGAACAAGAGGATCACCAACACAAGCCAGTGATTATTTGGAGGGAATTCTCAAGGTGGGTGAGCAGCAGTGGGTGCCCGTGCTGCTGGCTTCACTGCTCACCCAATCAAAGAACTGCACCTGGCGCTTCATTAGTTCTTCCTCTTTGTCTCTGCTCTCTGTTGGCGAGCACACACAGAAAGTCCTGATGAATTACAAATTGTCAGGGCCTGCGCCACGGCTGATAATAATGCACAAGAGCAAGTACCTTCTCTGAAGAAAACTTTATTTGAAGAATGATGGCATCCGTCTCGCTATCAGTGCTATGAATATAAATGTGTTTTGACATAAAGCTGTATGTGTACTGTGTGTCTTTTGTATTACCAAACTCTGTTGTTTTGGGGTTTAATTCCTGTTTTCTTATCAAAGCCTCTCTCTGTTTTCTAGCTGTTATGAATGTCACTCTTTTGATGTTTGAGAAAGAGCAGCAACTGTATTGTCTCTAAATAACATGGTACAATGCCCAAGACAATTGACTTCTTAGATGACAACACCAGAGCTTTGGAAAAACAAAGACTGAACCAGCATAACTTTCTACCAGCATACACAATAACCAGGGGCAGGTAGTAACAAAAAAAATGGGTTTTTTGTTTTTGTTTTAATGGAACAAGTACTTTTCAAGTTCCCTTTTTAAAACTACACTAAAACTACACGCGAACTCATTACTCCAGTATATTTTTTGCCAGTAATCTACTTTTTACTTGGTTACATTTGCTATTTATAACTTTGTTACAAAAAGTCTGCTTTAAATGTGAGGATCATGTGTACACATCACTATGCAAACTTTGGTAACATTTTATATTAAGGTACTGTAATAAGTGTTAATTAATGCTTAATAAGCACCAATTAACAGTTAATGAGCATGTATAAGACAGAATAAGATGTTTATTACCATTAATAAGACTATATAAGTGTGAATTACAGCATAATTAACAGTTATTGCATAGAGGAGCATTATAAGCACTTAATAGAAACTTGATAACAGTTTATAAAGCTATCCTAAATGTTGTTTACATTAATTATGGTTAAGGGTTAATTATAGAATAACCACATTTATTACTGGTTTATAAGACACTATAAGACCATATCAGATTAAATTAAGGTGTTATTAATAGTTAATAATGATCCTTTGCAGCTACTGGATCTAAAGTGGGAACAATATTGTGGCTTTTGCTGCACCTGATCTGGCTCCACACGGGCACATGCACACACACGGAACTGAACTCACTGCATGACAGTCACAATTATGTTGCTAAAATCAACACACTAGCCCTTCAGTTTAATACATATTTATATAATTATTTAATATAAATGCTGGGAAAGTTACATGATAATCAGTGGACCACAAAGCTTGTCCATACTCTACAAGACACACACAATTTAAAAAAAACAAAAAACAATAAGGCAACACTTAATGGTCACAGTAAAGCACCAAGTCATTTTAAACAGGGAAATCAATCTGTCCATTTACAAGTGATTGCAAATCAGTTTCACCTGTTTTGGTGCAAATAGAAATAACAGGTGCAATGGAGAGGCAAAGGTACGGCAACGGTTTTGCATGTGATGGCCACAGACATTTGCTCTCTCCTTATCCTTCCTGACTTATTCTTTTCTAGTTTTGTTCTGCTATTCTCCTTGTCACTACTGACCTTGCTGCTAAAAACGCACAACTAGTTTTCTGGCCAAATTTCCAGTTCAGAAGCTGAAAGATCTCACAGGTGTCACACTTTGCTGGAAAACTTTAGCCTTCAGCTGGAGAAAAGAAAAGTGGTGCACAACTCCTGAAAGCTGATGGATGATATGGAAGGCTTTGGTCTGTTTTGGAACAAAGCCTTTTATATTGAGAAATAAACACATTTCAAGGAAAAACAAAACACAAAAAAAAAAACCTCCACATTGAAAACTTTTAGCATGCGTGTTGACAGGTGGGTTTAGGACTCAAAAGCAGCACTTTATAACAGGCAGGACAGTTTATGAACTTTGATGCACTGCTTATATAAACACAGGAGCCCCTCTGAGAGCCTTATACAGTCCAGGGCTCCAGGCAGCCAGGTTAGTAGCCAGCATCCCCTGGACGCACACACAAAACAGTTCAATAGTGTGCAATAGTACCATGAGGGAGCAGACAGAAGATGACGTCAGACAAGCAAAGAATCCAAAACCAGCAGGAAACACAAGAGAAGCAAACACACCTGTGTGGAGTCAGCTGTATTTAGGGTGGCTGTGGCAAAAATCTAGACAACAATGATGCAGCAATGATGAGTTGAGTCTGTGTTGCACACACAAAGCCGGAATGTGCAGCCACACGGAGAAACAATCAACAGAACAGGCAACCATAGGCAGTAGAACAGGTAAACTCACCATTGAGAGCTGAGTGACGATCTCGCCACACAGCCACAGAGAACAGGTGAACAGAAACCAGGAAAGTGGAAGCAGAGCTACTGGTCAAGGACAGAAGGCTGAGTCGTTTACCAGGAAGCAGATGAAGCATGAGAGTCAGAGGCAGACATGGTCGGCAACAAGGAAGCAGTCCCAAGATAAGCACTGGAAAGTCTTGCATGATATGGCAAAGAACAATCTGACCAGGAGGCTGTGAAGCTGCGGTATTTATAGTGACAGAGGGTAATGAGCCACAGGTGAACAGAGTTGGCTTGATGAGGTGGGTGTGGTGGACCGGCTGGAGCTGGAGATGTGTGGACAGGTATCAGGCTGGCAGGTAGGTGTGCTGGAGAGGTGGGGTGAGTGAAAATCTACTGGTTGAACTGAGAAGATGGCATGTATGGCAGGTAAAAAATGCACACCGTATGCACACTGTAATAGAAAATAATAACATAACAGCACATACTGTCATGTTATTTTCTGTTATGTTATTATGTTTCTGTTTTGTTTGTTTTTTCTGCATAATGTTGCTATTCTTGTCTGTGTAACATAAAACATAAAAAACACAATTGATGAGCTGTGCCTAAAACCTGTCAGCCAATGCAGTAGCATTGGATACAGTATTTTTAGCAGGTTACACAAGCACAGGAAAATAAAGATTTCACAGAGAGCCTTATTTCATTCAAGACAGGAAGTAGTCATAGTGTGTTCTTGAGGGTTCTTTAATTCTAATAGCATGAGTGGCAGAAAGCTTTCAGGTGCCATGTTAGTTTAAGTATTTGAGTTATGTTGTCTATGGAGCAAGCTCGAAATGAACTCAATAGAAATTGTGATGTTAGTTATGTTCCATGCATGCTATTTTACTGAATTCAAGAAATTCTTTACATCTCCCAGACATCACCTTGTCTGTGTTTAAGTGACTCCACAAGCTTACAAAATCTCTATTTGGTTATTAAATCTCTACATTCTTTGTAGTAACCACTACTACAGGTGTGGAGTAGGAACTGTGAGGAGAGAACATTTAGAGAGTTACTCAGATAGAGGTGCTGGCACCCTCAGTGTGTGAGAATGTGCCAGTCAGTGTGCCCTGTCAGTGAACACTTTGTGCTCACTGTGCATTATTGTTGACTTGGATGGCCTCCAGATGTAATTGCTACTTGTTGCGGCCATATATTGTGCTGGCACACCTTTACTCATTATGTTATTTCATCACAGCATAAGCAATGTGTAATCCTGTTTGACAGCACAGATGCCATCATTTACATTACAGAGGACACTGCTCATAAAAGTGCCTCTGCCCAGAGGGCATGTAAGGAACCACTCTGCTGTATATTCACATGAGGCTGCAGTTTACTGTCAGACCACACAGTAATTAAACATATGTTACAGTGATCAACTGAGGAGCCTTTTCACCTGCACTATTGTGAATGTTATTATTTCTAATAACTTTGTTGCATATGACAACATACATAAGTGCCCTGTCCAGACAGCACTGCAGAAAAGGATAATGATTAACGTTGTTCACAGCTGTTCCAAACAATCAAACCAGGAAAACCCAAAGACCTCTTCAAGTCCCAAAAACATAGAAAATAGTAGAAACTCTGAAACAGCAGCAGATGTGAATCAAAAACCTCTGTCTTCAGTCTGGAGAAGCGGAGTCCACTAATTTTAAACAAAAACTTTAAAGCGCCTCAAGTGTAATGCAATTATAATGCAGTGCTCCAGGGATGACGTTTTTCTGTAGGTCGATATGGGAGTTAGCATCACCCTGGTTCCCTTCTCACAAAGCCTATGGGATCTTTCCATTGGATTTTGGATTACTGCAGCAAATAAGCTCTGTGGTCAGCAAACTTTTCTGATACTTTCACATTTTGTTCAGCAAGATAATCTTCACAAATGAACACCACTTTTATGATCTTTGAAGCCTAAATGCAATCACCATTAGTAAAAGCTACAGGCTATAAATGAACTACACCACAGTCAAATTAATTAAGCGTGATTTATACTTCTGAGCGGTGCAGCTCCACCGGACAGCGGGAGTCACGAGGACCCACGACATCTCGTGAATGATTATTCTCGTGAATAATCGTGCGACATAACAAGATGTAGTTTCTAGAAACTGAACCACAAAACCAGAAGAGCAGTAGGAAGGCATCTCGGTGCTCCTCCATGATTAACATCTCCTCGTCCATGGTGTCAACGGGGTGAAATGACGTCTGAAAACCTCTGACCTGTTGACTTCAGGCCTGCCTCCGCCCATTATGATTGTTATGATGTTTTCAAGGTGTAGTGCAGGGAAATATGATCCGCCGTGAACACTGTGTATTTTATTTTGAAAATTAACCGGATGTTTTATTTTGTTTCTGTGCATGACTTCCTGCCCCGCACGATCTGCTCTGTGCTGAATTGCTGCATTGTGCTCTGGCGTCCAGCAAGTCCTGCATATCACTTGTGGAGGGCTCCGGAGCACTGCAGCTGTGATCGAGCTGGAACGCAGCACAGCCGCAGCCGGTGGAAGCACACACATTGACTAGAACTGAAACGTATCGGCTCCGCTGCCGTTCTGGAGCGCAGATGCAACCCACGCGCATCTGGTGGAATCTAGGGGTAAGCCATTCCCTACGCTGTACCCTATGCTGTAGCCTGACACCTCCCCAGAAATGTAACCACACACCGTGGTGACACAGACCTCCTGTCTATTTTTGTAAGCTGAAAACTATTTGCCATTTCAACACACATGGTTGATTGGAAATTGTCTTGGTGTAGATTACTCATACAGGCAAGGAGTGACAAGATTAAACCAGACAAATGGCCAAAACTATACAACTTAAATGACAATAAAAACACAATGGACAATAGCTTAAAACACATACATTTAAAAACTTAAAAACAATAGTAAGGACACAATGGGTAGTAAAAGTAGCTTAAAAGTATAGAAAAAAGTGCAAGGTGCTTAGAGGAGTGCAAAAAAAATCAGCTTGTCTTGGCCCTCCTAATACAAAGTGCACTTGGGCTAGGGTTAAGGTGACGGACAGCCTCAGGGTATGTGCTATTTCTAAAACAAGATGTCCTACACCTAATACTCTGGAGTCTCCTGCCAGAAGGCAGGAGCTTAAAAAAAGAGGAAGCGGGGTGTGAGGGATCTCCCATCACCTTCTCCCCCTTTTGCTTAATGCGTGTGGCATTTAAGGAGGCCACAGAAGGAAGGTCACAGCCTACAATCTTTGAAGCCGTGCATACCACTCTTTCTAGCTGTGCCTTGTTGTGCTCAGTTATGTTTCCATACCACACCATCACTGAAAAGGTGAGAACACACTCAACTGTAGCTCTATAGAAGCTGAGTTTCCCATCCCTGGAGACCCCAAACTTCCTTAATTGACGCAGTGAGTGGAGCCTCTGATGGGCCTTACCAATAATGTTACTGGTGTTAACTTCCCACTTTAAGTTGTCACCAAAGGGTTGTTCCTAGGAATTTAAAATGACTTACTGGCTCCACTTGTTGACCACTGATAAGCAGGGGAGGGTGAACTGCATCGCCACGCCGAAAGTCTATGATCATTTCTTTTGTTTTGGCGATGTTTAGGAACAAGTCATTCTCTTTACACCAATCGACAAGGCTATCTACCTCAGCTCTGTAAGCTGATTTGTCATTGTTCTTAATTAAGCCCACTACTGTTGTATCATCTGCATATTTAAAAAAAATTAACAGAGTCAGAGTGGGAAACACAGTCATTTGTGTATACAAGGTAGAGTAAAGCAGAGAGAACACAGCCCTGGGGGGCCTGGTGTTAAGAGTCATAGATCTAGAGAGCAGGTTACCAATTTTAACCACCTGTTCTCTGTCTGAAAGGAAGTCTAGAATCAAATAGCACAGAGACTCATCAATACCTAACACTCTAAGTTTTCCAAACAATTTAAAAGGCACAATTGTATTAAACACTGAACTAAAATCAATAAAAAGAATTCTGGCATAGGTGGCAGAGGCCTCTAGGTGCTGCAGGATGGTCTGGAGACACATGGATACAGCATCATCTACAGACCTGTTGGGTTGGTAAGCCAACTGATACATATCTAGCTTTATAATACTAGACAAGTGGTCACATACAATTTTAAGTGTGCTCAGAAACGAATTATACAGATCAGTAAAAACGGGCAAGTTGATCGGCACAATGTTTCAAGGTAAAAGTAAACACATTGTCTGGCCCTGCAGCTTTCCTGACCTTTTGTTTACATAGGAGGGCTCTAACCTGGTGCTCCTCAACTGTGAAAGGAGGGGTTACAGGCCCCATACTGTCAGCTTCTCTCAGTTGATCACCTGACTGTACATCAAAGCGACCATAAAATTAATTTAATTAGTCAGGGAGTAGGGGATCTACATCCTGGACCAACTGTTTTTATTGGTCTTGGACCCAGAGATTGTGTATAGGCCCTGCCAAGCCCCCCTAACATCCCCAGCTTTCAATTTATCCTCCAGGCTCTCTCTGTATCTAGTCTTAGCTGTTTTAGCTGCCCGTTCAAATTCATACCTGGCAGTCTTGTCGAGATCTGTGTCTCTGCTTTTGAAGACCTGGTTCTTCCTAACCCTGAGGCTTTTAACCTCTTTGTTAAACCAAAGTTTTCTGTTGCCATACACAGTCACCATTTCTGATGGAATACACATCTCCTGAGAAAAGTTTGGAGGATAGTGTATCAGTGTATTCGTCTACCCTATCACATGCTTCTTTAAGAGCAGAAAAGTCAGTGGTTTCTTAGCTCATCAGCAGCCTCGGGTGAAAAATGCCTCACAGGCCTGACAGTCCGTTTAACAGTCTTTAGCTGCTGGCGAAGCTGGGGGATAAGAAAGAGCGTGCAGTGGTCAGATTGGTCTAGAGGAGCGTGCTATACAGCGTGAAACGCCTGGGAGATTGTACAGTAACACTGGTCGAGTGTTCTTTCACCCCTGGTAGCAGTGTGTATTTGCTGTTTGTACCTGGGTGCTGACTTCCTCAGGTCAACGTGGTTGAAGTCTCCCATCACGAGAAGGATGGAATCTGGGTGTGCGTTTTCCAAGTCTGTAATCCGTGCAGCCAATTGCTGTAGTGCCGATTTGGCCTCGGCCTCCAGAGGATGTATACTGCCACAATGACGATTGAGGTGAATTCCCTTGGCAAGTAGAAAGGTCTGCATTGGATGGCATCTCTAGCTCAGGTGAATATGACTGGTGTAATGTTCTTGTGTTGGTACACCACCTTAGGTTGACATAACAGCCGAGGCCGCCGCCTCGCTGTTTCCCAGACTCTATGGTGCGTTCCGCTCGGTGGAAAGAAAACCCCTCCAGCTGTAGCGCTAAGTTAGGAATGCCGGAGTGGAGCCACGTCTCGGTGAAAACCATGGCGGAGCAGTCTGCATAGTCCTTCCGCGACAATGTTAACATGGCAAGTTCGTCTAGCTTGCTGGTTATGGATCTCACATTAGAGAGTACTCGGTAGCGGGGAGCGGTGTCTGCGTCTTCTGCTGCGCACAAGAGCACCTGCCCTTCTTCCGCGTCTCCTGGGCCCAGGCCCGGTGTGTGTTTGTGAGCTCAGCTGTGGCTGTCCAACAAAGTCTCTCGAAAAGTTAAGTAGCTGGGGTTCAAAGCTTGTCATCTCAAAACGTATCCTCAAAAGCTCAATTCTTTCATACTTCAGACTCACACTTTCCGACAAACACACAAAGAAAACAGACAAACACAGAGCAAGCAGCACCATTTTGCCGTATGCTGACGCCATCTTGGTTACCAAGATAACATTAGCAGGTTGTATTTCTTTGTAAAACGTGTGTAGTATAAGTCAGTTGTTTTGTCGGTGAACGCTGTAAGTTGTAATGGAGCCGAATTTTGTAACGTTACCTTTGTTAAATGATGCCTATGTCCACTTACTACCTCTCATTAACGCAAAGAGCTCTGACAAGTTTTAGATTTTGAACTCAACTTTACAAATTTCAGAATGTAAAACTTACAGTTATTCATTGTGTTGACTATTTGAGAATTTTGTCAGATTTGTATGTGTTGTGTTTCAACATTTTTTTTGGTGGTGTTTGTGCAAAACAGACCAGAGTATCAAAGGTAATAGTTACAAGGAGCACATCACCAAAGTTTTCAAAATTTATAATACAACCTACCATACCACCCCCCCCCCCCCCCTGCCTGTCTACCCTAAGAGAAATAAATGAAAAAAAAAATAAGTAAGTAAATAATTAAAAAATAAAATAAAATAAAATAAAAAACAGCAGACCACTGAAAAAAGGAATATAGGGATATTGTAGAACTGGCCAACCGTCAGAGTTTACACTTACATTCCACATTAGTAGTGCACATAGTAGTTACAGAATTCAGTCTTAACAGATTTGTATGTGTTGATTGAACTTAGGTTTGGGGGTTTGTAAGTTATCAGTTGAAAAAAAGCAGAGGGAAAAAGAGTGGGAGTGGGGGATGGGAGCTACAGAATAAAACTATTTGCAGTGACTTGCAGTGACTTTTGAGTTGATCTGTCTTCTTTAAATCAAGGCAAGGTTGAACAATGGGAATAACAATTTATACACTGTAGATAAGTCATATATCGAATTCCATCCAAAAAATACACATTTTGCAGTAAACAAGAAAGGACTACTTCCACCGGCGGAACGAGACTATTTCGCTGACAATGGCCTGTTAACGGAGGCGGAGCAATACAACACTGTCTGTACTCTGCATGCAATGAGGAGACCGGCAAGTGGCAGGATTTTTTAAATATGGACTCAACAGTGCCAGGTGAGTTTAATCATTTTTAATTAACTATTTTTCCATTAACCGTTGGTGCAGTAACGTAATAACAGTAACTATGTAGGCTGTGTTTTTTAATAGCCTGGAAAAGCTAAATTTGTGGCTTTGATGATAAGCTAACGTTAACACCACCCCTTCCCCTCTGCTATGGTGGACAAATTTAATCGATGCTTTTGTGTGTAAAATGTTAAATATATAACTAACTGGTGTAGTGTTTAAATGTGACCATAATATTTGTTTTTTATTTCATTTGCTGCTGAGGTTTTTCACTCCCCACCCTTAGCTAACGTTAAAGGAAAATTTTGGTTTATTTCAACCTGTCTCCTATCGTCCTAAATTTGTTTCAAGTGACTAGTGACATAAAAATAATAGTTAGCATGTTAGCCGTTAGCCTAGATACAGCCGTAGCATCAGACCTGTTAAAACGTAAGTGAACGGGCAACCTTCAAGTGCAANCCTCTCTCGTCCTCTACCTGTTGCGCCTCTCTCTCCTCCTCCGTTCTTCAATTTCACGAAGCTCTTCGTGAAATTGAAGAACGGAGGAGTGTTTTTGAAATATCTATCTATCTACATTTTTTTTGTCTGAAGATAAAATATTGAACAAATTTTAAAAAAGAAGACAAAATGAACCTAATCAATCTAACATGTAGGCCTGACTGCATATCGGCCTAACCATAATTTTCAAAAGTTCGTGGTGCCGCATCAGTAATTGATGTCACACATCAATATAGCGCTCTGTTCCTGTGGGAGACCTTGTAAAAAAGTACACAGGTAATAACAAAAAGTGACATGTATGTCGCTCCTCTCTCTCTGCCTCTCTTTCTCTCGCTCTCTCCTTCTCTCTATCCCTCTCTCTCTCCTGCCATATCTCCTGCAGCCTCTCCAGGATGGCAACGCGCACACACACACGCATGCACCTTGTACTACTGACTGATTACCGTAGTCTAGCCTACATAATGAAAAATTGGACTCAGTAGTCCTATGTTTGATGTGCTCATTCATCCATTTAGCCGCCTCAAAATCTGAGGGTACCCAAAACCCATCTGCCCCGCACCACTTTTGCAGGCCTTCTTCCACTTCTTGTGTGCACGTCCGAATCTGTACTGTTAAATTTCAAGTGTGTCGCTTGCATTATCACCCCTGCTGGCAACGCATGGTATTACACATGTCGCTGCGTCACGTATCAAAAAAATGGACAACACATTTTGAGACACAAGCACGCATCATGGCGGCCAATGCGTCTCGATGCATCACAATGCGTGCCTTTGCGTTGACTATGAAACGGCCCTAACAGTCCAGGCATAACGTCAGCATTACGTTGGCATTATGTTACTCTGGATGTTAAAGTTCTAACAACTTTATTTATCCCAAATGGGGCAATTCAGTTTACAGTCTCCAGTCAAATGAATGTGGATTTACATCGAAACTGCGCTCCCATGCTTTGCACACTGTGTGTGTGTGTGCGGTGCATGTTTGCTGCATGTTTGCGTGAAAGTGGGTACTCAGAGCGGATAGCAGAGCAGAGGTGGGCTTTGTCATGTTAAATTTATATTTTTAATATAAGGCGGGAGTAAACTGTAAACAAATTCCTCCACAATTTTTCAAACACCTGTTAAACCAGCAGTGACGTCCTCAACAGCTCTCTTCACAGTCAACTCGATGCTCCTCCGATATGTTTTGCACAGACAGATGGAGCTTGCAAATTAGTGAATTAACTAAAAACGAACGTCATTTGTAAATAAAAGTATAGTTTTAGCTAACGTTAAGTGTCTGAAAACAGTGGAATTATTATTTTAGGCTGAGACAACCAGCCCCTCCTCCCTGCCATCTGTGTGTGTCTTCACATCAGCAGCAGAGAGGAGAGGATCTGTGATGATACAGGGCTGTTTGCCAGTTTAATGTAAACCATTGCGTAGTTCAACTAAAGTACGCACAAAAAGCAAGGTAATTTGTGTTTGGTGATTTACAGCTCCTGGGTGAACTGATGACGGCAACATTCTCACAATAAAGACATGAGATAATTGGTGATGAACCGCTCATCTCTGCAGTCATGGACAGATGGCCTGCATTGTTTAGTGAGCGACAGGTAATCCTTTGCCAACAGAGTACAGCATAGAAATCCTATATTTTGTTACTTGAGTGTTGATGTAGTCAGAAAGCATGTACTCTTTGTTGCAATCATATTTATTTCTTTGTGTTTCTATCCCTACAGCTCTATGCTGCTCTTATTTTTCCCTCATTCATGCCCTTTTCTCTGCTATTTTGTTATCCATCTGCTTCTGCTAATACCTGAGTTCCGCAGAATTGTCACCAAAGACCTGCTGGAATCCTTTCTGGGTGCCTTCGCGCCTAGTCTTCTACAACTGTACAAAGCAGCTGCTGTATCCAGCAGGATGTTGGCCCTGAGCAGCATTCTGGTTTGTCTTCAAAAGGAGGTATGTACTGTATAGAAAAACATTTCCTATCAATGTGTACTAAGATCAGGATTCTAGCTTGTGTATTGCATTCACCTGCTATTACCTGTTTTTGTAGGACACAAACCAAAACCAAAGAATAGCTGCCCTACATGGTTTCCCGTGCTACCTTTCAGACAATTCCTCCAACATAATCAGGATGTGTGACGTAAGACACATTTCATACTACACTGTTTAGATTTAGTTTTAAAGGAGCAATAAGCGAAATTCATCATTTCTAGATTGAAGGAATTAAAAAATCGCTATGTGAAGTGAAGAACTAGAGGTGTAATTTCATCTGGAGTATAGCATGACTTCACACACCCTCTCTCTGTGTTCATGTATGTTCATGTGAATCACATATGGATCCAACCGGAGCACCGAGCCCTGGTTTGTTATTCAGGTTAATGTGGGAAGAAGCAGCGGGTTTATCGGGCAGCTGAGTGAAGCTGGGTGAAGTGGAGGCTGCGGAGGAAACACCGGGATGGGTTAATGTCTGGAGCTTGAGTTATTAGCGGCTCAGTCCCAGCAATGGGTCAGGCGTTACGGTTGTGTTAGGTGAGTAAGTTAGCCCGGCAGCCCAGCTAACATTTTCAATTAGCATTGTAAAATGTAGCCTCCCCGCGAGGCTACATTTTTGTAATATATTTGCTGAGATGGAGGCGAGGCTCAGTGACTAGAAGAGCTGATAGAAGCGCTCCATAGCTGTAAGTTACTCCAGTAGCCGGTGGCAGCCAACTCGGCTAGTGCTAACACCGGGAGCTAACGCTAACGTTCCTCCTCTTCTCCGTGAGTGAGAGCGATGTTTTAGCCTGATCTTTTGAAATACAAACATGCTTTCAATTATTGAACAAAATTTCAAGTAGTAGTACATCTACCACTTAGTTACCTTCATGAAGTACTGTATTAGCGCACTGCTATCTCAGAGTGACTCGTGGGATACATAGCAGCAAGTAAATGTATGATGCATTATGAAAAAGTACAAATGCAAGGATATAGGGAAATAAATACATGTAGTGCAATATGACATTAAATAAAGCACACAATGAGGTGAAAAAGTCTTGATATTCAAGAAAAAAGAATTTATTTAGGAGTTTTTATTTTTTGTGTTACTCGCACGTTTGAAATAAGGACAGTCCACTGCTACATGAGGTGAGGGAGCTGGAACTTGGAGGTTGGGCATGAGAAAGGCCAGGCAGCAGCTAATCATCAGCAGCATGGAACAGTGGTCCTGTTGAGGGCAGATTAAGTACACAGTAGGTGTAACACAGCATGTGATTTTTTTTAGTATGAATTGGCAATCAAATGGATCACTTACCTCTCCTGACTTGACTTTGTAACAGTTCTGATGTCGTAGGTGCAGGTACGGGGGGGACCAACCCAAGCCTTCTGGGATCATGTGAGCCTCTTCCTGACAATCATTGCTTGCAAGTGAGGGATGTATGCATAGGTCTTGTCCTCTTTCAGGGCGTACACGCTGTACCTTCTGGCATTCTTCTTGTAGACCCTTCTGAAACTGTAATTAGGAAAAATTCAAAAATGTAATACCAGTTATTCAATGCAAAGACTACTAACTTTGAGTGTAGATGTAAAGACTATCAATGGAACTAAACGGTAATTTAAAATAAATAATGTGTCTGCCAGTACAGTGTAGGGGAGTTCTTCAGTTTTTCTACATATATCTGTTTGCCTTCTGCAGTTTGCATCGTTGGTCGGTTCCAGTGGAAATTATAGTCCAGAGCAGCAAGCAGGACTCTGGCCTCATACACTGGGGGACTGAAGGCAAAGCGCTTGCTGGCATGCATCAAAATATGATTTTGAAATGCCTCAAGCTCGGCAGTTGATCTGTTTGAACAAAATATAAACGAATAACATAAAAACCTTGATCAAAGACTGAACATCAGTGTGAAATAGCACACTATACCTGAAACAACATACCTGAAGCGCAGGTATTTGTGTACATCCTTCTGCCAGCGCTTATTGTGCACAATTTCCACCAGGGCTTTTGTGGCATTTTGAGTCTCTCCGAATCCACTCCTTTCCAGCCGTGATTTCCAGATGCCCGTGCTGACAAATATATATATATATATATATATATACACGTATATATATATTTATAAAATATCTTTCGTATGAACATAAATGACCTTGGTAAAAATGCATACACAAATTATATACTAATCAATACTTACAAGGAACTGCTCAATTGTGACAGCTGTTTTACAACACCACCAAAAATGGTTCACGATGTCCTTCAGCCATATGAGGAGAAGAGACTGTCCCTTTATTTTTGCTGCCTTGAAGAGAAAACAAAACAAGTGTAACAATGTAAGATGTGAGTATAAACACATGCAGTAGTAGCCTGTCTGTCATATAAGAGACAACACCTCATAACACCTCATAAATAATTTCATGAACAACACTTTCAGCCACAGATGAGGAGCTCATAGGTGAAGTCAACTTTCTTTTTCTTTCATTGGAATGAAAACTTGCAAACTTACAGCAGCAATTTTTCTTCTTGGCACCATGGCACATGTCCAGGCTGTGATGGATCCCATGTGCCTTGTATCTTCCTTTTTCTGGGTCTGTAAAGTGGAAAATCATTAAATATAAATACATTTCATCAATCTTTTCAACCTGTGCATTCCTATAGATTGTATGTCTTACTCATAAGAGCTCCAATCTGAGAATGGGTATCTGTACAGATCTCCACCAGTTTCACCTCTGAACTAAGCTGGTCCACGATCTGTATAAAGCCCTGTTTCTCCATGATGACGGAGTTCCAGGAGGTTTGCCGCTTATCAGTGGTTGCAATGTGAATGATCTCCTTTGTATCATTCTCCATTGTACTGTAGCTGCAGTACTGTGCACAGTGGCCTGGGGAGTCATTCCTGCCATCCACTAAAAAACAAACACAAAACAAAAATTAAATTTGCATACCCTTTGTTAATCTCTGAGTGATTACTAGTCTTAGATACGCACTTAGTACCACAACATCTTTCCCTTGGAGGTGACTGATGGCCTCTTTTCTCCTCTCCTCCCAGTACTCCTTTATTGTGTCCACACAGTAGGTGTCTTGGATGGTGAAAAATGTGTTTTTGTTAACCATTCCCATGTTAATAAATTTGAACAGGAGGGCAACTTTCGAGTAATTATTTCCAGACAACAAAATGTTTGTTGATGGCAGGAAATCCCCAGCTTGCATCCCAAACTTCATTGTGGGCTGGGATGACCACCTCCACAGTCTGTGACCCTTTTGACAGATCTAGGAGTCAATAAAATAAAATTAGTAATCACACTTACCCATTCAACAATCATTGCTGTGCCCTTTGACTTGATGTTTATATCAAAGGGAGGAACGCAGCCGCATGCAACACCTGTCTCCTGGAGAGCTTCACATTTATTCACGGGCAAAATCAAAAATGTAGCCAGTTGCCTCAAACAGTCTTCGAATATTATTGCAGCTCGAGAACCTATGATGTCATCTTCACATTGGACATGCTGTTGTTCTGGAAAAGCAGTTGGCTGATCACAGGGCTCATCAGCAGGGTCTTCATGTGAAGGGTGGTCATGCACCGTCTCATCTAGACATGTACAAAGAGTAAAGGCCAGTAAAGACCACCTTATAACTTACCTTAGAGAAATTGGAGGGAGATACTCATCATCAGAGCTGTCATCCTGTCGAAAGGAAGGGGATCCTTCATCTGCCCAATCAATTCTGTAAAGAAGGACAGGACATATTCAGAGATTAGCTTCTAAAAAGAGAAGACCAAATAAAACATGCCTCGAGGAGGTTCAACTTACACACTGTTCATTAGGTCGTTGAAGTCACTTTCCTCCAAATTCTCCTCAGCAATGCTCATCTCATGAAGGCTACAGAAAAGTAAAAATAAATATTATATTTCTGAATAAACACAAAAGTGCAAGTGGAAAAGGTGAAAGTTACACTGTTACCTTTGTTCAAGGCTCTGAATTTCAGTGGCTTTAGCAATGACATCCAGACGCTCATCTCTGTTAAGAACCACAGCATGCAGTACACATCAAACACAATGTATGGATGCACAGTAGTAAATGTAAACTTTCAAGAAAAAAACTCAATTAACCAGCAATTAATACAGTCAAACTCTCAGAGGAATAACTTCCCTATCCGTCCCACTTGAAGTCCCAGTACTGGACAATGCTGGAGCTGTGCCTTTAAGATGCCCTCTTCTCATTGGCGTTGATGTCGAGGGATCTCTTTCATACCTAGAGAAACAATAGTAGTGTCAGGAAAGACCAGTTCTACAGGATACATTTGCATACCCCCTTTCCCATTTTCTTGTCCAAAGGCGGGGGGAGGGTTGTCTCACAAACAATAACCTACCAAAATAAATCAAACTAACATTAGCTCAACAGCTATCTGTTTAAGTAGGCTAGATAACAAAAGTGGATTCACCGCACACAGGGCACGCGTTTCGCCCATGGCTTCATCAGGTTTGTTACACAGTCCACAGCACAGGTGATATGAAATAGTCTACAGCTGTACTGAATCCAATCAGCAGGGTACACAGGAGTAACGTTACTGGTATCCTATTGTCTGTTATGCCTTTGACGTAAGACTAAAATTTTCACAAGTGTTTTACAGTAATTGCTCTACCTGGAGATGATGTAATGTTACGAACTCTCCTCCTCACTCCCTACTTGTCGAGTCCGACACGTAACGCTATTATACTACGTGCTGACAAATAGTAGCATTTATTTTAGCAGTTTACCTGTCCAGCAGAAAACATGCCACTTCCGTGTCGGATTGAAGCTGTTTGTCCTTCGTGAACCCCCTCCATCGCTGAAAAACATCACAGATGTTTATTTTCTGCCGCCGCTTGTCCCGTTTTCTTTGCCCCTCTTTGCATCTTCTTTTCCTCGCAGATGACGGTTCGGGTTCATTCTCTCCTGTTGCGTGGTAAGTGTGGTCCATTCGCAAACTTTATAACTAAAAAAACTTTTCACTACTCTCTATCGACAAACTACTAACACTCTCTACTGTTTCCTCCTCCTTCTTCCTTCCTTCCGCTGTCTTCGTTGGTTTATTTATACACGTGAAACGCGTTCTCTGGCTGGCTGGATTGTCCGCTATGGCTGCCTTACATACATGGCGGCGCAAGATGGCGACCTCTCTAAAGCAAGGCCCTTGCTATATATATATATATATAAAAGCATAATTATAAGGCTACGAAAACCAAACGAATTTTATTTTATAGCGATTATACACTTGTATAAACATATTAATGGGTAGAATATTCAGATTCAGATTCAGATTGACAATGAACCATGGCAAATATTACACACTGGCCCTTTAAGAATTTAATAATGTTATATACTTTTCATTTGAAATAAAAGAATGACTATTAGGTTAAATTGCAGATTAAGCACCCTACAGCCATATGCTCATGGACAGAAACTCAGGGACATGCAACTTAACTTGATTAACTTATAACTATCATGTAATTTACTGTCAATTAAAAAAATGTAGCCTGTCGCCTACTACTAAATCATGCTATCAGACTCTTTTCTTAATCTATTTTAAGAAGTAGCCTAGCTAATGTGATAAGAAGTTAGCATCAGCAAGTATTTGCATCAGGGAGAGACTAAATGACCTTGCTAGAGAAGCTTGTCTGACCGGGAATTCTGAATCCATACATATGGTGGTCTCCCAAGGTGGTAGGCCATCACCCCACTCTACGACACGGATTTAGTTTCACATCCCTGATTTTCTGCCTATGTCCATATGGCTGTATGTTGCTCAAAGTCTTCACTTTGACCTAGTAGTAATTCTTTCATTTCAAATCCAAAGTATATAACATTTTTAAATTCTTAAAACACAAAATATTACATTGTCAGGCAGTATTACATTTTTGGAAATACATTACTGGGTGCCACAGGTATTATGGTATCAGTCAGGACCAGGCCTGGAATTTCATCATTTTAGGGGCAAGGCCACTTGGCCTTTCGTGTTGTCAATTTTTTGAGGGCACAAAGGTCAAAAGCCAGGGCAGCAAGGCCATAAAATAAAACAATGATTTTAAGTCCACGTCCATAATGACTTTAATTTAAGGACTAAGGATGTATAACTATCTGTGAAATTAATAAATAAAACAAGCTCAAGTAATAATAATGAGTATAATAAGTAATAATGTGATTTATTTAATAGCACTAATAAACCCAATGTGTTTTAAATATAGAACAACCAGGTTCATGTATTTATAAGCAAACAATCTTAAATATAAAGTCCTAAATATTTTTTGAGTGTATATGATAAACTGATTCACTGAACAAGACTGGCTTACAGTTATTTTTGATGTGTTGTTAGACAGCTAACAAACAAACAGGCTACTATTTCAACTGGGCCGCATTTCAAAACCAGATCAGACCAGACCGAGCAACAGATCCACTTAATATATACATATATATATATATATATGTATGTATACAGACATGGCCCTCCTCAACATGATGCAGAAACAGACTAAAAAAGAGCTGTCAATGCACAGAAGCATAATAAGTGACATTAACAGTATCTAATAACACACACACTATCTCTCTACCAGCATCTCCCTCTCTCCTCTCCTCCACACACACAAATGCACACACCTCACCTACTGATGCTTTCCTTATAGGTCAGTTACACAGGATATAGTTTTATACAGTCCATGGCAGCAACAGTCATGTTTACAACAACAAAGTCACTATTTAAAACCCAATAATATCTGACTGGAATATAAATATTCCTCCTGACATCACAATACTGAGTGATACTGATGTTTGTCTTCATGCTGAGATAACGTGACTTTCTTCAGTCATTCATCCTGCTCTCTGTCCCCCCTCTACTGAGGACACTCACTGTCTGCAGGTCGGCTGCCTCAGGTGCATTTTGAGATAGTGGTGGTCACCTTCACCAGAGAGGAACTCCTACACTTTGGTCAGTCCTGCACTGGAAATTTGTTGCCGGTTTTCAACAACCCAGCGAGTTTTGCAGAGATTTCCAGACAAACATCCAGACTCCCTGTTCATCATCCTAGGGGATTTTAACAGAGCAAACCTCTCTCACGAACTTCCCAGATACAAACAGCACATAAAATGCCCCACCAGGGACTCTAACACACTGGACCACTGCTACACATTTTAAAGGACGCTTATCGTTCTGTCCCCCGTGCAGCTTTGGGGTTGTCTGATCACTGTCTGCTCCATCTCATCCTGACCTATAGGCAGAAATTAAAAACTTCTAAGCTTGTATTAAGGACTGTAAGGAAGTGGACTGAGGAGTCAAAGCTGGATCTACAGACCTGCTTTGACTGCACAGATTGGAGTGTTTTTGAAGCTGCAGCCACAGACCTAAACAAACTGACTGACACTGTGACATCTTACATCAGTTTTTGAACAAGACCTTCTGTGCATACAACAACAACAAACCCTGGTTCACACCCAAACTCAGGCGGCTGCGCCAGGCCATGGGGGCCTACAGGAGCAAGGATCGGGCCCTGTACAAGCAGGCCAGAAACAAGCTGACAAAAGAGATCAGGGTAGCCAAGAGGGGCTACAGCAAGAAGCTAAAAAACAGCTGAAAGAAGCGTTTATTGTACCTGCTGTGGTGGTTGTATCTTGAAAGGGTTCACACCAATTGAACAGCAAGGAGCGTAGCTTTTTAACAATAGGNGGGGCTACAGCAAGAAGCTAAAAAACAGCTGAAAGAAGCGTTTATTGTACCTGCTGTGGTGGTTGTATCTTGAAAGGGTTCACACCAATTGAACAGCAAGGAGCGTAGCTTTTTAACAATAGGTCATCTGAGTAAACCACTTAACCACAGCAAATACAGCAGTTGTGTACACATCATAATTATTAAATAAACTCGACAGGCCGTCAGATCATTATAGAACTAATGAGATTTGAATGCATCATGTGAGTCACATCAGTGCGCGCAAATTAAGTAATGTTACATTAAAACAACATTGACTTTTGGTTTCACACAGGGCATGAACTCTGGTTTCCAGGTCCAATGTCCAGTTTTGTTTAACTCATCCTTGCCTCCACACACACACACACACACACACACACCCTATGTGGACTTTCTCGCTCTTTATACTATGTCATATGTTACCAGCATCATGCAAATTTAAGTAAGCTGGAAGCCCAGCTCATAAACATGCTAAAGAAATCAATATTTGAGCATGAAGGAGGAAGCAGGGTGAAAAAAATGTCATTGCTATGCAGTTGAAAATATGGTGTAAATTCTGCAAAGCAAAGGTGACACCCATACAGTCAGGTTATTGCTTGGTTATATGCTCGATATTTTTTTTGTCAGTTCTCTCAAACCAAATAATGAAAAAATCTCAAGCATGCTTTCTGTTGCAAACACTCGGTAATGAGTGTAATCCCTGTTGCCTGTTAATATATTTCCCACAACCTGTTTAGCGGGCCATAAAAGCTCTGCAGTCACTGGCACAGTGTGTGAATTGGCAGCTGGTGATGGAGCGGAGTGAGTGGCACAATGATAAAAGCCTCAGGCTGTGCCAAAACGGCACCCTGGTTGATCCTATAGTTTAATCCTGCACTTTGGAGTAGACAAACAGCAATCACTATTTAAGCCCAACAATTCCAAACATACTATACGAGACCATCTGGATTTTGCAGAGATGGGATAGCTTTTTAATGCACGTTTGCCTTTTTGAACAGAGGATGACTCTTCTGCTTCATTGGACAGACAGACAGTGGAGGTGAGGGCATGTCACAGGCTGGATAAAGTCTTTGGTGGAGTGCTTCCAGCTTCTCTAGGTATACATTCTGAATGGATAATTCTGTTGGTCATATTTATCCATGCCAGTGTTCAAAAATGTTCGCACTGACAAAGGTTATTGTATAAGCCCAAAGCCCTGATAGCAGGTGCAAGGGGTTAGAAAAATATAATGATATATTGTCTCTCTTGTGATCAACAAGTGCTCATGCCTAAACAGCAAATGAGATTATGTAATTTATGACAAACGATTAGCTTGAGTGTTTTCTGATTTGCCATCTATAGATAAGGTTTCGTTATGTTTACTCAACTAAAACTACACTCAGTTAATATTTGGGAAAGATTGTGGTCATGGTTCATGTTAGACAAACATCACAGATGCCAACAGTGATCTCTGATGTCAGACACACTTTGGACCTCCTCAAGAGCCTTAGTGATGGTAAAACAATCAGTGCATTTACATGCACTCAAGAAACCAAGTAATGCAGCTAATAAGAGAATGTGATTACATGCAGTGGAGTAATCTGATTACTGTAAAGGTACCCTTGTTGTGTTGGTCGTTGACATTCTGGGACCCCATGTTATCTTTGGCCTTTTACATGCATTGTGTGTTTTCAAAATACACTTTTCAAGGGAAATGTACAGTTTGCATACAGTCACTGTCAGAATAAATGAATGTAATTAGTATGTGTAATTGAACTCTGGTAAACTTCCCTCCATCTAACCAGTGCCTAGATATTCCGTTACCTCCCAGCGAAACTCTGCCAGATGACGTGATTTACATCATCATTGTGTGATTTGAATAAATATCTATGAGATTCAATTTAAGTTACTGTACTCTTTTGTATTTATGGTCATAAGCCAAATTTATGCATCATTGTGACATCACGGCAGCATATATAAAAAAAGATAAATGTAACATGATTGTGCATTACAGTGTTGAGGTTTTATATGTATATTTCTAAAAGGAGACCAGGCGTACTAAAAAAAATGGCTTAGACCTCTGAGGTATCATGAGGTGGCTCTTGCTTTCCTCTGTTCTGGAGGCCCCTGTCCTATCTTGAAGAAGTTTCTGCTGTCAAAACCTTCATTATTTTTAAGCTGGTTTGTCTCAAACTAAAACCAGATGCAAACTAGAAGACTTTCAGACTTGCACCACACAGAGATATTTTTGCACTGCTGTCATGTTGACGTGAGGGTGCACAAGTTAAGCAACTAGACTAATACAAGACAGGTCATACTGATTATAATGCAAATTATCACAATATTTAACAAACACTTGCATGCATCTCCACATACTGTGGGGTAGATTGTGTGAGCTTTTCAGATGCAGATGTGATGTATTCTGCCTCATTCACCGTGTATATATCAAACCAAAAAGCGTAAAAATGCTCATTCTGCAGCCCAGTAGTCAGAAGTAAATGTTGGCACTGTATGTTTCTACAAACCGTGAATATGTGACATTGCACATACATTTATCAATGTTTCTAAAGTGATGTAGTATAGCTGTCTTTATCATCGGGAGATGGTGGGAATTAGGGGTGAACTTGGACAAATAGTTGGCCCTGGCATTTAGGCCCAGACCAGCCCACCACAATTGATCACACAAATATGAATCATTTATATATTACATGATACAAAGGTGTAGCGGAGAACAGGGCATAACCTAACACGGGATAACTTGTAACACAGACTTTTTAAGTGGTTACACAGGGTCAATCCGTCTGTGCTTCCAGCCAGTTGACCACAATACTGCCAAACAGTGACCTGCGAAATTCCACAGAGACTGGACGTGTTTCAGTGGAGTTCAGTGACTAAAGTGTAAACAAACTCTTATAGTGTAGATAACCTGATGTGACTTCAGCCAGATGACCTGACATGACTCTGACCAAATTCAGGTAGGTGAGGAGAAGCAATTGTCTCCAGAACTGGTTATCTAAATGACAGGAAACAGTAGCTTGTGGGGCGGCAGTGGCTCAGTCCACAGGGACTTGGGTTGGGAACCGGAGGGTCGCCTATTCGAGTCCCTGTCCGGACCAAAATATGGAGCGTGGACTGGTGGCTGGAGAGGTGCCAGTTCACCTCCTGGGCACCCCTAAACCGCTCGGGGCGCCCGACCAAGGGCAGCCCCCTCACTCTGACATCTCTCCACTTTGTGCATGTATAGCTCCTGTTTGTGCATGTGTGTGTCTTTCGGACCTGTGTGTAACTGACAAGCAAGAGTGAAAACATTGAATTTCCCTTCAGGGGGATTAATAAAGCAAATAAACTAAACTAAACTAAACTTAAGTGACAGGAAACACCTTCTAATGTGTGTATAGAAAAGCTTGGAGGTGTGTCAGTTGATACTGCTTGTTTGTCAGACACTATAAATTGTCATGATGTACTAATTATTTGGCTTTCTCACAAGTATATCCTCAAATGTCCAATTCTTTATGTTTTGAGTCTCTTTATTTCACTACATAATTGCCAAGGAGAGTTTTTGGCTGATTTAACAAAATTTCTGTCATACTTGTTTTTTGATTACTGAGCTGTTTTTGTTAAGTCACTAAATCCAACCATTTATCATCTTAATAACTGTCTTCTTGCCAGAGCATGTGAGCGGAGCGGACCGGGTGAAAATTTCCACTCCTCGCTCGCAGACCTGTGAATTTGCACCGCTCGTCCACTCCGCTTGGTTCTGCGCATTCTTCGCTCTGCTCCATCATAAATTTTATCCCGCTCCACTCGCTCATCACTCCGCTCAAAAAAACTGCGTTGTACTACCCTGACCTGTAATCTTTTATTCACAAATAAAACATGAGCTTGGTAGATTCTCCGGGGAAGCCCTCTCCCCTCTCCCTGCAGTTAGGGACCGTTCTCCACAGTACCGCTGTCAGCAGGGTGGAAATAAGTCAAAGTGTGGAGGAGACGGACCGGGTTAAGCGGCCGACCTCCGGGGAAGCCTGCTCCCTTCTCCCCGCAGTTAGGGACCGTTCTCCAAGGTACCACTGCTTCTCTTCTCAGTTTCTTTTCTGAAGTACATAGTAAGCGCTATAGTTTTGAAAGAAAATAGTGTGGGTGTGCGCAGGTGCAAAGATGCATTCTGGGTGGGGCATGAACGACTGGAGCGAAATTGGAGATAAGGCTCCGCTCCACCTTTTAAAACAAATAGCCGCTCCTCGCTCAACACAAAATCCTTCCGCTCCCCGCTCAGCTCCTCTCCAAATTCACACCTGTTCTTCTCTATTGATTTTCTCCGCGACCCTGCGTCATAGCGAGAAGCCACACATATCACGTGAAACAGCGGAACGGCAGCTTTCCAACAAGCACTTGTCGGTAGTTCAATGTTTTCATAGCGAAAAAAAAATGATAAAGTTACACTAAAATTATGTATAACAAAGCTTTCATACAGCTCTGCACACACATTACTCTTGGATGGATTACTCGTGAATGCAGGGTCGCACAGAAATGCCACGCATATCACATGAAAGCACAGGAGCAGAGCTTTCCAGTGATACCACACACATCATTGTGCTGTCATCCCATCATGCTATAAATACAGATCAACTGTCTACAAAATAAAAACCTGACAAATTTCTTTACAATCCATGATACAGATCTTGTTATCAGTCACTTCATATAGTGAGGAATATCGTATCTTACCACGTCTTAGGCTTGTGTGTGTTTCTCCCTGTCTATCCACATTTGTAGTCCGGCTTTCAAGATGCAAATATCTCCATATTGTCCAGTTGACACTC